>NC_083615.1:28341122-28663622 GCF_963584025.1 Labrus mixtus
GTTATTGAATTCTGACTACGACAGGGAATAGAGACATTTCTCCTATTGACCTTCAAACACTCATCATACTGCACTTTGTGCTCTTTCTTTGGGCGGTTGAGTAATTTATTTCAGTTGGTTTGCAGAGTAGACACAGATTTCAGCTTCTTATATATATATCTCTCTTTACTTAACATCACTCGCCCCAAAGTGGAAATACCTCCCAATAACCAATGACGAACCATTTCTGAGGACTAGCTGTTCATCATCTGTTTCTGACACATGACTTTTGTTTCTCTCAACTGGTTTCTGTTGTTTACTCTCTTATCTGCTGCTGAGAGATAGGTGCTCATGATGTTCCCCCAAAACTGAAGCCAAAACCCCATGATCATTTTATTAGTTCAGGAAGCACTTGATTAGATTTTTTGACTTTTTTTTATCAGGGCAGAGTACCCATTTTCGTTGTCAACATCAACTTGTGACGGTTTATCTGTCCTAGACCCAAAAGTGGAACTCAGAGAGGATAAATGGTTCATATAGTTTATTACAGGCTCTGATTGTAAACAGGAAAATGGTATTGCTGTTGAGGTCATTTGAAGAGGTTTGAGGGAAACGGAGTAGTTGCAACGGCGACTTGAAGTGGGTGTAATGAATGAGGGTGAGGCGGGCGGCGTTCAGGAGCGCTGGGACAAAGCAGAGCGAGGCACTGGGGAAAAAAACACAAAACAACATGCAGTTAGAATGTAGCGACCATACAACAGCACAACGACAATCTAGTTATGATTCTCAAGGGGTCAATTTACCACTGAGTAGCGAAGACAATCTGGCAGCTTGCTTGAAGATGAGGAGGAGTGTAAGAGCTGCCGTAGATGAGCCGAATGATCTGCAGCTGTGAATGAAGGACCGAGCACTCAGGAACACCCCACCACCACTGAAACGAGACAAACAGGAAGAACAGAGCCACAAACACACGACAGAAAAGCCCTAACCTAAGAACGCTGGAGATTAGGTAAGACATACCAAGAAAATGACAAAAAAACAGTAATTCAATCCTGTGTTTTAGTTGTGAAAGGCCAAAACCACAATAAGCATTATTATTCAATGAATTGTGCAGCCCTTAAAGGCGCTATAACACTTTACTTCTCCCCCTGTTTAGTCATATTATCCATATGAAGTGGCGCCTGCCCTAATTGTCTTTATTTTGTTTGTAAGCATTCAGACCATGCTTACATGGTCTCTAGCCGCTATGATGACCACAATTCCCTATTAGAAGCATGAAATAATAAATACGAGTTATTCAGACAAAGTGGTCCACTCACCAACTCCTCTGACCTCTTTTGACTTTTACCCACTGTAATTGTGTCCTTAAGGACGTGCCACCCTGCTGAACTCTGGGCTCTTTACTTTCTACTCAAGAAAGCTGAAGAGTGCATGAAAAAAAAGAATGAATAAATAAATGTCAGCAACTTCAGACTTGACTTCCAACATAGTGCATATGAGTATTTATAAGGCTGACACAGAAATTAGTCTAAAGCACCTCTAACATCATTTGTCAGAGGGAAGTTTAAGAGTAGGAAGCAAATAAACGAAAGGCTACGACACTGATAAGAAACAGAATGATGAACAAATAAAGAGGGTAACAGTGGAACAAAGGGTTAAAGGGTCCTTTCGACACATACTGTACAGTATGTCAGCCTCTCGAGTAGATGGAGCTCCCCCAACCTTCAGCGAGGTGATCTGGCACTACTACCACCCGACGTCCCTCACACCCAGCCACCACCATCGGACTCTATCGTCCACACAACCACCGCCATCCTCGTTAATGCACGGCCTGCTATAACCTCCACCTCAGAATACAAAGGGGAATATTATCCCATATGCTCTTTTGTAAAGCGTCTCGTGATAACTTGTTATGAATTGGCGCTATACAAATAATGATTCATTCATTCATTCATTCATTCATTCATTCATTGTTTGATATGTCTGTTTCTTAGTGCAGTCTAGAATAGTTTTTATCATACTCAGAAGAACTACTTTATTATGTAATGCAGATTAAACACTTCAGGCCTTATATTGTACACCAAGTGTCATTTATCATTTGCACTGGGTGAGGAAATGAACTAGCGCCCCCTAAAGCACCCAAGGGTGTGTTTGTGTTAAAATGAGCTGCGGTCAGGTCCTAAGCGGGCGCATTCTAGACCACCTAAAAACTGTTCTGAAGTCCCTTGTTAAGGATTTTCCTGTCTGGAGACATTAACAGAAATGGGCACTCATCCGTTAATCCATTACTAGTTAGTTATCAGCGTTTGTTTTCTTAACATGGATGTTAATTTGATGCAAGGATTCCATCAGAGATAATAAGTAAATACATGTTTACAGCCTGCCTGTATTTGATGTTGAGCACATAGTCTGACATGCCCCAAATCAGACAGAGATCAATCCCTGTATGTGTAAAAAAATTTTAGCAACAAACCTCATCCTGATTTTGCTTGAATATTGAAAAAATGCAGAAGCCAGTAGTATTTTTTATTGTCTGTTGAACTACCCTGCAGTTCATTTCACAGATATGCAAGCACACATTACAAGTATTTAGCTTTGGCTCTAAAGGTCTTCACTCCCTTTGATTGGTTTGTAAACTGTCACATGATTACTTCAGACAAATTGTTTTATAAAAAGCATATTTCGCTTAGCTTTGAATATGACAGATGGCTGTTTCAGGCTGGGTTGAAATGGTTGGACACTCCCAAAGCCCTTGATGAATATCAATGAATCTCCTATGTGGCCTCCCAGCAGTCAGCAGGCCACAGCTTCAGACTTCTATGAAAGGGTTTGTTGATTTGTTTGTATTATGTATGTATGTGTATGTGTCTCTCTGTCCTGTGATGTCAAGAAGCCTCTGGTTTTGACATCAGTGTCCCACCAATCACAGCTTTGACTGGCCTCCTTAGAGGAGTACATTACACCACGTTGCCTCATTCCCTTTAATCTCCACGCAGACGTACAATGTCTTCAGGCCTGCAATGAAATGACACTGATGTTACCAGATAAGATCTGTTTTTTTCCATTCGTATTGCATTTTTGCCAGAGTTATGAACTGTTCACCATCCTGATATTTCCACCCTCGGTGAAAGCAATATATTTTCATAGTTTTTGCTTTCACTGACATTAATGTAAACAATGGAATTGAGGGTCATGAGTTGTGGGTGTTTTGTTCTATTTTTGATGGACTCAGGGATTCAGTCCGCCATGGCTGATATAGTTTTGAGTGACATTTTATCTTGGCAATCTCGTTGATCTTAATGAGATTTTTGTCCTTCATTGGTGTGTGTGTTTGTGTTTGTGTGTGTGTGTGTGTGTGTGTGTGTGTGTGTGTGTGTGTGTGTGTGTGTGTGTGTGTGTGTGTGTGTGTGTGTGTGCAACAGTGTATGTGCATGTCTGTGGAGGCTGCGATTAAGTGGAAAAAGAGCCTCTATCAAACAATTTGTTTCTGACACTGAAGGCTTACAGCCCAGAGGAGGCGGGACCTCTGCTGACCTTGGACTGCTGACTGGACTAAGGAGGCTTATGACACTTGCAAGATTGTCTCCTTAATACCTCCTTCAGGACAATAACTCAGGAGAGGAAGGTGAAAAAGTTTTCAGGCGATCATAGTTTCATGATGAACAGCTGATGTGGTATACATCTGTGTTTACATCTGTGGATCAAATAGGTTACATAAGCCTGCTTGTTACATAAGATTCTCAGCTGTTCATGTTTTTATTTAAAACGTGGATGTAATAGTATTTCTGCCCTGCTGGTAGTCAACGCAGTATGAATGTCCTCACAGAACTACATGTTAATGTCTGCATTACATCTCATCATCAGATAGAGATTAAATGAAGAGTGAGTGAGCATGAACTGACCGCTACATTAGGTTCTTACCTTTGGTTGCATCAGAAGTAAAAGCGAAAAAGAGAAGTGTGGGAGAGGAAGCTGAATATCCATATTTCACAGAACATGTTCTTTTTTTTTTTTGGAGCTATCTATGTTTGGATGAGACATGGGTTTTATTCTGCTGTTACATTTTTTGATAGACATCTGTATTTTTAAATTCGGCCCTATCTCTGCCACTGGAGATCTGTCAGCCTCTGTTTTTTATAATGGTTTTTTATGTTTTCTCTTTGCAGAAAATAACAGGCACACGGTGTACTGAAATTACAGAAGCACAAATTCACCTCAGTGAAGAAGTGCATGGAGCTGTGGTGTATAAATATGCCTATGTTACTTGATTCTGATTGGCCGAATAGGTATAACAACCGTCTGCTATCCCTTGTTAGCAGAGCGCCGCTAAGAAGAACAAACTGTTACTTAGAAAAGCAGACGGTTGCTATCGATCCATGACTATTTTCAAATTCCGTACTAACTGTAATCGTATCAATCTGTGAAGATGTCAGATTAATTTAACGTTGGTCTGGTGACTGATTGAAAAATAGAATGGAGATGAAAACAGCAGAGGACAGAGGTTGAAAGATGCCAAACAGCAGGCTATGACAGAGAAATCTGCAAAACTGAAGATGGCACATTGAGGGCGTGTGTCCACAGACAACACTTTATGCACCCGCAGCACCCACAACCTCCTTTTCAGAGCGCTTCTCACCAGCGCTCAGGTTAACTTTCGCTTTCCTCTGTAGCGTTCCCTTAGGTGTGTTTTAGATTGCTCCGTGTGCTTTGCTTTTATCCAAGGAACATGAAAACTATGTAAAGGAGGCAAGTCCTGACATCAGCACCAGCTCTGCACTCGGAAATTGTACCCTCAAACGACGAGTCAGACTAGCATCTCCCTCGCTATTGTTGTTGTCTGTGACTTAGAGTATAACTTTTAGTTTACGTTCCATATTGTACAAGAAAATAAAGGAAACATCTAGTTCATACAAGTCATTTAGTTAATCATGCCTTATCTTTTGTAAAATGTCAATAATGTGGTTGACTGTTGTTAGAACAGTGAAGCTGTTCAAAAAGTCCCAAGTCAAACAAAGCATGAAAGCCAGAGATTTTGTCAAAGATATCTACGGTAAAAAAAATAAGTATGTGGCTTAGAGCAACGTTTTTCAAGTGAAGAAGAGCAAGCTCAATTCAAGAAACCCTATGGCCCATCCATACTGTAAAAGATGCATGGTCCATAGGGGTATGCAGTTTACACTGCCCATGTATTCTTTAGGTGCTTTTTCAATCTGCACTGTCCAAGTGAGGGGAATTATTTCTCCCTATTCGACCTCTCAGCTAAGCTGCTGTCTTTAACCTTTACCAGTTTATCTCTTTGTTGTGTGAAGGACAACGTCCGAGACCCCACTGCCCATGTGCACATCACAACTCTGATGTCCAGAAACACACAATGACCCCTGTTCCTCGGATTCAGTCGTGGATTACAGTAGCGATGTGCACAATCCCATTTGTTGCAACAAATATCCTCCAATCTCTTCTGGCTCTGTGGCTGTGCACCATCCATCAGCCATCACTGTCATCTTGAGCCTTTTCAGCCCGTCTGTCCATCCCCTGACTCTCCCTCTGTGCTGCTCTTTAACTCCAGGCTACTCCTTTCTTTGCTCCACTGCAAAGCCCTCCTCAGCAGTGTGCTGTGCTTCACATGGCTAGAGTGTGGACTGTGAGAATGATGCTGTAGATTAGATTGGCCTCTATTGCTGGAGTGTTCTGGTACCAACACCTACAGTAACCACGGTAAGGCTGCTTTCCTGTATATTCCTATGACAAAGCAGTTTCCAGTTATTACTTTGTTTTATATTATTTGAATTATATAATTTTCTGGACTATAGTAGGATATATATTTGTGTTCATTTTGTCGTTTTTTTAACACTAATATGTGTCCCTAGTCTATCTACAAACCCACCAATTATCAGAAAAGTCCATCCCCTCCATCTTTTACCTGCTCCACTTTTCATATATATATATGTGTGCTTAAACAGGCCGTTTGGAGATTTTCCCTTCATGACATCACAAAGGGCAGTAACCCCTCCCCAGGTCGGTGTCACTCCCACAGCTAGTTGTTTGTTCTGTCCTCTGAGTCTGCCTTCTCACTGTAAACAATAGGACATGGAGCGAGAAAGCCCGATCCACCCAAGCCCTTCCAGAGAGGGGGCGTGGTCAGACACAGCTCATTTACATATTTAAAGGTACAGACACAGAAACAGCCTGTTCTGAGCAGGGCTGAAATAGAGGGGTTTATAGGCATGATCAAATACAGGATCAGAGTGGATTTAGAACAAGAAACTTCACAGACATGTTTTGGTGTTCTCTGAGAATTATTTAAACTGGTTGAAGAGGAGGAGGATATGTTACCTTTAATAAACGAGTGATGGCGAAACTACACAGTTGCTGTACCATGCGTGGTAGTAAGCCGACCCAGCACTTCTAACATTGCCATGTCATCACTCTGACGTTATTATGAAAGAAATAAGTACAAGAAACATAAAAGACTAATAAAGAAGACAGAAGATAGCAATGATGTTTGAAACCTGTTTTCTGACACTTGTGCTAAATGATACTATGAAAAAGAAACTACTTGATTCATCTTGAGGTGTTTTTACCTGAAGTTGAAGGTTTTTGTCAAGTGTCAAGCTCCCGTGTTGAAAAATGAAGCCGATGCAGAAGTGCAAAATTCTGCAGTTTGTCGAGTGTCTGCTTGAGGCTGGCTGCAGAAGTACCAGAAGTCACCCCATTCAAAAAGCACACTGCTGACGAAGCAGTGGGAGTAACTTGAGGTTAAGTGTGCTGCCCAAGGACACATCGGATGAGTGGCTGCAGGATCTGGGGATCGAACCCTTGACCTCCGGTTGAGAGACGACCGACTCTACTGCCCCATTATCTGTGCTGTTTGAAGTCTCGCTCTTTAGGCTAGCTTACATTTGAGCCTTAAACTGCCTACAGAAGCAGAAAGTAGAAACTCAGCGATCACTTGGTTAGGTCTTCAGAAGCTTTGCTTTTATCTGTTAGCATTAGTCTCAGTCACCAGCTCCTGAGAAAGATATCAGGTTGGCTTGTGCATTGAGTATTTGACTATCGATGATTCAGTTCTCCGCTCTCCAATCAGCTTTTTCATTGAATTCTGATTCTCAGAAAATCAGCAGCACAAGCAGTGAATGTTTATGCTTTTATGAAAGTGATATTCTCTCTCTTAGAAATGACTATGTTGTGAGATTGACTTTAAGAAACATATATGCTCCACTTTTCTAGAGCACATATGTGATGTGTATGTTTCTACTCTGCATGAACACATTATTAACTAGTCCAGTGTTTTGGTGATAATAGACCTCCATGTGTTCTCTTTGATCCTTGATGGAATCCACAGTGTGTGAGAGCCTTGCTCTTAATATATATTTAAATTGAAATTGATTCAACCAAGTCCCACACACTTCAAAGGCTCTATTTTCCCCCCATTGTTCTTTAGTGCACAGGTATTTGCATTGTGTATCATACACTGCGCTGGAGGCGTGAGCAAAACCTCTGTTTGAAGAAATCATCACGGCAATATGATATCATCTTTAAGGTCAAACAGATAAAACACCTGATTCACACCCTCCAGACATCTTTACTGACGGTCAGTGTTTCATAGCTCGAATGTTTCCACCACAATATCCCAGAGGAAAACAATCATACAAATTGTATTCAACCTTGAAATCTGTTTGGATTACTATAATTTATTTGCTCCTTTCATATCTCCTTATTGCTGTAGCGTAATTAAATTATTAAGATGTTATATCTTTATTTAACCTCGTATTTAAGAAGGGGCACCACTTCCTGTTAAAGGAAGAAAATAACTTTAATGGTATAAGTTAATTAATTAATCAGTCAGTTTCATATCTTGAAAGAAGTAAGTTCTGGAAATGTTAAACAAGAAAACACACAGACAAAGTCCTGAATTGTATGTGTCAAATTTAATATAAAAAGGGGTAAACAATAATGTATAGATGAAACAGATAAAGAATATGATTATTATGATCAGGATAATGCAATTATAATGTATGGTGACATTATATATTTAGTAATGAGATAAGACGCGGTATTGTTTGAATGACTTAATCAGAAAATGGTCAAAAAGAAAAAGTTGATAAAGGAATTTTGGGATTCTATTTGGATTTAAAGGAGGGCTCTGAATAGACACGACTCAAGACTCAATCTTCCAACACCCCTTGCCACCAGCAGTCTTACTGTGAGATGTGTTCAATTGAACTCCGCCGGCTGGTCCCGCGTTTCAGTCCCTGGCAAGTGGTTCTTTTCAGGCCCAGAGAGGTCCACGGGCCAGATTAGATGCCTTGACACCTGGGTCGGAGTATGCAGCTGGGATGGAGATTGTACGTCGGTTCAGCCGTTGTCTCAGAAGCTCCAAGAGGATCCAACAGGAAAAAATATTAAAGAGTCTTTTGATACGTCGATTTCCAATTCAGATTAACCTGATGGCCATCTTGATGAATCCAAATTAAGGAATTGGCGTTCAAAATTGAAGAGCAAAAACTTTGGAGAAGAAAGTTGAGCCAGAAAGAATTGATGTTCCAAAAATTGTGCGTGAAAAAGAAAGTTCGGCAGAGACTCGTCTCTACGGCACAAACTTAAAAGAAGTGATTTGGACCGAAGTCCGAAGAGAAGAGAGCAAGAGCTGAAGCTCTAAACTTCAAGAAACCAAAACTAAAAAGAACCCAAAGATCTGAGCTCAGTGTGAACTCTTATCACCTGGATGGGAGGAGGGGGGTCTGCAGGCAAAGAGGGGGGCCGCAAACGGGTGACTCCCATTCTGACCGGAGGACAATTGTTTAAACTAAACTGAGTTTACTCAATAAGATTAAGAATAAGAATCTAAACATGTATACGTCACCATACATTCATTTTGATATTATTTCTATCAGATCCACGTTGATGTAGGTTCACGTCATATATTTAGACAAACATTTCTATCAGATTCATGTTGAGATGAAAATCACACCATCTGGGAACATCCTCAGTTAATCCCATCCTGTAGGTGAACAAAAACATGTTATACAGTCAACATTCTTAATAAGACATATTAATAAAGTAGGAAAAGAAGTTGGTGTCTTTAAATAACACCTTCTATAGCTAATATCAAAGAGTATGCTTTATAACACGTCTAAATGTATAATTATGAAGGTTACGTATTCATGGATATTCTAACACTAGATGGCAATAGTGCTCCACATCAAATTCCTATGAAACATAATATAACTCTTATTCCTGTTCTGAAGATCAGATTTTGAGTTTAAAAAGATGATTATAATACAGTCAATGTGACAATTACAAATATCTAGATGAAGAAAGACATAAATGTTCATTTGATGCAGAATTGAACGCTGTGGTTTAATTCAGTTCTTCAGCAGTCCTTCAACAGATGGTCAATTTTATGACTTTGCAGAGACTGGTTTCGGTCACAGTTCATGTCTTTGGGGTCAATTCGTAGATAGCAGGGTGTTCTGTTTCCACTCGATTGTTTATTCCAGGTGTTGTAAAAGTTCATAATATCCTGTCTGAGAGGGAGACTTAAATCATTGATCAGTTCCTTTGTTTCTTGGTAAAATAAACCCAGATGTTAATCCACAGTCCTGAGTGCTGCAGGAAGAGATGTTGTAAACGTGACTGCTGATAACGGCTACATTGCCCTTTAAGTTATTTAAGGGTGCCAGCGTCGTTTTTCACTTGTTTTCAATGAGTAGAGAGCGTTCCAAATCAGAAAGTTGTCTCCTGGAGATAAAGCGCAGCTACGAGCGTCTTTTTTTCCCAGTGCTCAAGTTGAAAATCGTTCAACTTTTCAGAAAGGTGATGTTGACATCACCAGCGCTCTTTTCCAAATGTATGATTTTCTCCCTTATTTTTGTCGCCTAGAGATCATGTCTTGTCCCCACATCCTCTTTGCTCCGTGTCAGATCAGAAAATAAACCATCTAAAATATAAAACATGCAGTTAAAAGTAACGGAGCAGTGTCGACCATAAAGCGCTGTTGTCAACAGGCTGTTGTCATACAGACAACTCAGCCCACAAACACTTCATGCGAGCACTCCTGAGCGCATAGCCGGCGCTTTTCTGCCCGGAATAAACACTAGGTGGACACAGGGCCTAAGTCTTCTATTGTCTCTGTCCACCTCTGTTTTGTCCTGTTTCTTTAAGGAGTCATGTTTATGCAGAATTATTTGACAAATATAAAAAATATGTTATTTATGGCAAATTATTTATCAAATCCTCTATATCTTTATAAAAAAAAAGCTTATTTACAGTCTCTTTAATAGAGAGAGATTTGCCAGAGATTTTCATGTGTAGGACTGAACTCTACTTCAGTATCTGTTCACAGAGAGGAAAATGAGTCTGATACTTTACTCTTTAAAGATATCTAGTGAACTCAAAACCAGGCTTTTTCATTTTTAAAGATACCTGAACCAAGTTTATTTAACTCCATCAAAACTGTGAAGAGTTAACACAAACCCCAGATCAAAGGACGGGGAGGTTACTTTGACTCTGTTATGGAGCAGCTTTAAATACAAAACTGCTGCTCTGAAATTGAAAATAGTACTCACTCAAACAAAGGTGTGATGTGCCTGCTCTGGGGTACCCGTCACCTCAAAGACCTCTCTTCCCCCAAAGCAGGATGGGTGCCCCCATGATGCCGGGGGGCCAGAGTTCAATATTTCAGAATGGACGGCTCCCTCTGTCCCCCTGTACATTTTTTATTTATCATAATAACCATTTATTATAATCATAGTAATTAGGGGTGTACACGTACTCGGATCGGACCATTTTGGTACAGGGCCTTCGGTCCGGTACGTGCAGAACAGAAATTCTTTAATCTGTGTTCCTACACGGTCCGCAAAGCGGAAACACACCTCATTGTGAAGGAAGGCTGCAGCCGCTGGTATGGGACAGAGCTTTTAGTTAGTAACTTGTAAAAAACTTCAAACATAAACTGTACAGATTACTAGTTCCTCGAGCCCTGTCGGTTTGGACAGTTGCATATAACCAGGATGGAGTTCTTTTTACGGACTTACTGTTAAGTTTCGTTTTCATTTTCAGCAATGATCCCGCTCCAACAGCGCTGCTGCGCAAACGGGGAGACGCGTCTGTGTGGGAGCATAACCTGCAGCATGATAGAATGAACACCCTCCCTCCCCAACAGACAGCCTTTTGCTAGTAATTCTGAACGGGCCACAGCAATAACAAATGCTATTGAAGTTCTTATATCGACAGAGGGAAATATTAATAGTTCTTCGATGGAACTATACTGTCCCAGATGTGATTAGGTTTATTATGTGCTCAAAGGGCATTAAAAAAAGTGTTGCCTTCATAAACTAAAAGGTGTCAGTGTAATTAAAAATAAATATTTTTACATATAGGCTATATTAATTACTTCATTTAATTCTAAAATACTTTATTTCAATCATATCTTTTATTTATTGGTGACTCTTTTGGTTGAAGGATGCAACATAAGTTTATTTATTTTATTTTTTTTACAATGTTTAATTTAAAATGTTATTAAAAAGTAACCTGAGCAGGTGTAGAAGTCTGAACTGTCGATGCTGCACTTAGCCCAATGTGTAAAATGGAAATTCTAAATGTTCCTAATAAAGAAAAATAAAGTGTTGCATCAGGTCCCTTTACTGTACCGAACCGAAGCTTCAAAACTTGGAACCGTACCGAACCGAAATTTTTGTGTACCGTTACACCCCTAATAGTAATCATTTAGGTAGACGAGCCGCTCTGTAAGGCCTATCACATATACTCATTAACAAAGTCAAACTCTGTCTGGTATCATCCAGTCTTTTTTTTATGGTTTCCTTATCCTTATCCTGGTAATTTTTTATGTAATAACTCTGTACAAGAACTGAAGTAATGATTATCTGTCCCAGTTCGGTCCGTACGGATTTGTTGTTGTCAGAAGATCAATAAAGTGTTGGAATAAATGACTAATCAGCGAGCTCTTCAAGAGTTTCAGGAAAGTTTTCTAAATTAGTGTTTAATCACTTAAATTGAAGCTTGAAGCATATTAACGTCGCCATGGTAACTGTTCACTCCTCTACTCTTCATACATGCAGCCGCCAAGTCAGAGACTTAGAGCTCCAAAAAGTCCTCCAGACTCAATGAAACATCAACGTGTTTGATCACTTCTATCAGTAAGACATCTTCATCTCTCACTAAAGGCTACACAACACTGAGGCTGGTCAGGTTTGTTTAAGGTTAGAGCACAGATACAACTTTGTGATTGATGGGGAAAGAGAATGGTTTGGATTAAAATGTTAACTTTATTGAGTTTAGATGATCAGCCTACTGGTCACAAAAATGACAGTGAGTCGAGCTGCACTGATTCCACCCTTGACATGCGTCATCATCCACCATCACCTGACAACACCTCTGTCCAATTAGAGGTCTATTTAAGCTGCAACATTTCCGGTCCCTCCCTCTGCTCTTCCATCACTGAGCGAGAGTGCAGTGCTGGTGCAGATCTCTGACCTGCACCAGCACTGCACTCTCGCTCAGCCCCAACACCTCCAAAACATCCACCTGTAAGCTTCAACTGGGGGGGTCCCATCACTGCCATAAATATTTTAAACTACACAAACGGGAGTTTTCTAACTGAAATACTAATCTCAGAACCCATCAGCAACCGTCATCTATCGTTGTCTGATGGACATTATATGGCTCTGGGAATGGATGCATATATTTCTGTAATTTCAGTGAAGCCAGCGGTTAGTGTTAAACGACTTCCAGACTAGACGTCCTTTTTCATGTTTACATCTGCAATGTAAACACATACATCCTTTCTTGGTCTATACCATCCCTCTTAGCAGCACCTGTTCATCCACTCTCAGTTCTAGAGATGAATTAAGAAGTTAAGAAACAATTTCAATCTGGTTCACTTCAGTTGTATGAACCCAAAAAAGAAAACAATTTTCTTGAGATTAATTTGCAATAAATAAGAACTTAGTTTGCCGAAATATCAACATCAAGTTGCAGATTTACAAAATTGCAAGTTTTGTCAGGTCAAAATGTTTATTTGTTGAATGGAGGTCAGATCGATTATTTCTGATGCGTTTCAGGTAGTTGAGCTCTCATCCTACAGGCAAAGTGTTGAAGTAGCCTACAAACCCACAGCTTCAATTTAATATAAGACTCTTTCAAACAGAAGTGCACTCCATAAGGTTTATTTACAGAACAATATACCAACGTTTTCTTTAAATGTATGATTATGACCTCATGAGGGGGAAAAGATGTGAAAAAGTCGCTGGTCTGTGTCACTATGTTTCCTAGCACAGCTCGCAATACACAATGAACGGGAATTAATTTTCAATGGCGTCAGGTTGCGTGCAGTGTGTGATGGTTGCGGTTGCACTCGTGGTAATGACAGATCGTGTCAGCATTTTATAAAAAATAATGGTAAATTGGTGACACCATAAAGGACGCAGCCAATGTTTGAGATTTAAAAAAAAAAAGGTACTCAAAGTGCATCTAATACACCGGATTTTATGATTGTCAGTTTTGTTGATCCACGTGTCCCTCTTATCTTCTCCTGTAAAGTGATTTTCTAAAGTCATATCAACCAACTTCAGACTGTTAGACCACCATTATAGTTGTAGGGAGTGAATGCCATCTCTTCTTTGCCACACTGTTTTCTTGAGATCAAATTTGAATGTTAGATTTGTCACTGAAAAAAGTATTTGATTCAAACATTATATATCCGTGTTGTCATTGTAAAGTGGATTTATAATACTCAAATCCATGAAAAGAAACCTGCTGACAAACTTCCTTGTTCAGTGAATTAAAATGATGCTCTATAGTGTCAGGAGTGATGTATTAGCGAGAGAGGACACGTTAAAGGCATTGTATTCTTTTGTAATGAAATGCTGCATCACTGTGCATGAAGTAGCTTTTGTGTGTGATCTTCAATTAAAAGTGAAAACAGCTTTTGTTTCACATTTTAAAAAGCATGCTCACTGTGTTTGTCACACAGCTATAAAAATCATTCTCCTCTTCATAGGCTGCTACATCATCCTCTAGTCAGCCACCGTCAGGGCCGCTCTCCAACATCCTGCAGTGTTAGCAGACACAGTGACACACAGCAGTGAGCAGCCATGATCATAACTGTCCCAGTCAAGGACAAACAAATGGCTGAGGAGCAGGAGCTGTTTGCTGCTTTTTGTCTACAAGTACTTGTGTACGTACTGGAAGGAGTGAGGGTTACTAATAGATCCAAGGACACACAACACATAAAAGAGAGAGTGATTTTTTAAGAATGTAATCCATGCAAATGGCTTCTTCAAGTTTGATTGTTTTGTTGTCATTGGTTGTCTTGCTTGAGGGTATAAATCAACAACAATAGGAGATCAAAATGCTGCTCACACAGCCTCTTAATTTGAGGCTTTATTCTCACACTAAGTCATCTGTTATGTCTCTCTGTTTCTTTCTTCTGATGTTTGCTGGTAATAAGACTAGATCTGATCTTTGAGGAGTGCACTCGTCTGTGTTAAGTCTGGGTACTTTAAGAAGTTTGGCTGCTTTACAGCTTTGTTATGTTTGTGTTTTCTGCCCTTGGACGTTGGTTCTCGTCTCACGTTTCCTTGTTGATGTGAAAAACTCTTTTAATGAGAATACCTGGAATACACTTCAGTCTTCAAGATATCTGGGTAAGTCAGATTCATGTCAGGTTTTTAAGAAGTGACTCATCATCTTCTTCTGACCTGGGAATATGAATATTACAATATCTCAAATCACATCAGACATTCTTATTCCTGAGAAAATGTCTGAACAGCTGATTGATGGATACACATGCATTTTGGTAAACCCATCTATTTCCAACATTAGCACAATATGTTGACCATTATCAGGTAGGTCAACAGTTTAAATATGACAATAACATTATTCTTAGGGGCGGCTGTGGCTCAGTTGGTAGAATTGGTCGTCTCTCAACGAGAAGGTCGAGGGTTCGATCCCCAGCTCCTGCAGCAACATGACCGATGTGCCCTTGGGCAAAACACTTAACCCTGAATGGCTCCCGCTGCTTTGTCGGCAGCGTATGAATTTGTAGGAATGGGATTAGTTACTTCTGATGGTCTCACTACACAGCAGCCTCTATCATCAGTGTGTGAATGTGTAGGTGTGACCTGCGGTGTAAAAGCGCTTTGAGTAGTTTGAAAACTATAAAGCGCTCTACAAGCTCAAGTCCATTTACCATTCAGCATTCTGTAATCAAAAATACAAATGGTAGCCTAATGGTTATTCCACATGCCCTATGTATTTGGGCTGTAGTCCTCCAAGCAGGCCACCCGAGTCCAACCTGTGGCTCCTTTCCCGCATGTCATTCCCCACTCTCTCTCTCTCTCTCCCTGATTTCTGACTCTATCCACTGTCCTATCTCTACAATAAAGGCACAAAAAGCCCCAAAAAATAAATCTGTAAAATTAAAAATATCTTTTGGTAAGTGCATGTCAGGGTTCTCTCCTGCAGAATAATGTCATATGTATGTAACATGCCATGCATTGTGCCCGCTCCTCCTCTGCACAGTAAAGCTAGCTGCTTCACGCTGATTAGCTCCTTTTCCTGGGTGAGATCAGATGAATGCCCACTAATAGGTTTTCAGTTTTATTCACTGAGTCCTCGGTACAGAATTAGAGGGATTTTCCGGGTGTAATTAATTGAAGTGTCCTTTTAAAGGGGAAGTATCTTTTGTCTTGATTTAGTGAGTGGAGTCATTAGCTGAGACCTCATTGGTGGAGGAGCAGAGAGATAATGTATTGGTGAATCATACATCTCCAACTGAGATGCTGGGGCCACTTTGAGATTTATGTAGGAGGTTATTACTCCTGGACACAGAGTTGTATTGTTCATCTTACATACCCAGACTGGAGATGTGCACTGATTCAACCGTAGAATTAGTTTAAATATTTTGTCTTACATTATAACTCCATTGCATTTAACTGAAACAATGCGCTGCATTTATGAGCAAACAAAAAAAACCGATGGTATTTCATGTAACGCACATCACCGACGGCATTTTATGTGTTGGAACTTGTTTTTCACGCCTGTTGTATTCACAGGTGTATGTGGATTTGATACAGAGGTGTCACTGTGGGAAACGACAGTTGTGTTGCTAATGTTGTCTCTCTAACTGTAGCTCTAATTCTTGTTCCTATACGCACCTGCAGGCTGAGAGCCGGCGATATCCTGTCACCAGTCACAGAGAAGTCACTGCTGCCCTCACTGCTCAGCGCTCAATCAGACGAGTTAGGATCAGGGTGCATACAGTACAATTCATACAAGTTTGTATTACGAAAACAAATGCAAAAATAGGCTAAGGGAAATATTTGTATTTAGGTTTTAAAATGTTAAAATACTTGCAATGTGCCAAATTGAAATGGAAAGTAAGGTTCTAGCAGCCTGCTGCTACACAGCCTGGACTTTTTATTTCAGAGTTGACTTGGCACATCAGATTTCAAGATTTCAACGCCCCAACTTTAGCACATGAACATATGTTTAGCCTACTATTATGGGGTGAGAATAAAAGACAGTGATTGGCTTAGCTAGTAAAGAGCAGGAGCCTGTGGCACAGATGTTCACTGTCTTCATAGGTGATGGATTAAAAGTAAGATAACTCTCCTATGATGCTAAACTACATCTCTACATGCTGTGAATGACTCGATCAGGAGATGTGATCTGCTAGTTTATGATGAAGCAGCACTGTTGACGACACGGAGGTTTCATAACGCGGATCTTTTAATGACGCTGATCTTCAGTCATTTTTTTCATGGTATAATGGTATTTAACTTCTAAAAAGCCCTTTTACACTGCATGTTGCACCTACACATTCACACATTGATGTAGAGAGACCATCAGAAGTAACTAATCCCATTCATATGCCACTGACGAAGCAGCGGGAGCAACTCGGGGTTAAGTGTCTTGCCCAAGGAAACAACCTTGAACCTTCAGGTTGAGAGACGACCGACTCTACCAACTGAGCCACAGCTGCCCTCTAAAAAGAGACTCAACTCTGCTGACATCTTCAGATAAATTCGGTGTTAACTTGTTAATGTTGACAGCCCTTAATATATCACCTTTTACATTTACTCAATGTGTTGTGTAACATAGAAACACAGTAACCACTCTGATCTCCCAGAAGCAAATAGATTAGTCTTCAGTAACTTTCTCCCCTGTCTTATTTTCTCTAACACTGCTTTGAATGAGAAAAAAAGATGTGCACTCGTCGACTGGCTGATGGAATTGGCCTTTTTTCAATCTGTGTAGCCTGACCAGTGACCGGCTGGTCCACATAAATAAATCCCATTCTGTGCCAATCTCAGAGGAACACACATGAATGGCATGATTTATGCCATGAACAAAGCCAACAAAGAATAACAACAAAAACAAAATAAAACAACGATATAATTTAAAGGAAGGAGGATGAGAGTTAGTGGTTATAGGCAATGTTGAAGAGGTGAGTTTTTAGGGCTTTCTTGAAGGTGTAGAGTGATAGGGAGTCTCTAATCATGTTTTTTGGGAGAGAGTTCCAGAGGGTGGGAGGAGCAATGGTGAAAGCCCTGTCCCCCTAGGACCGATGGTTTGTCCTTCAGTGGGGGACAGGAGGTTTGCATTAGCAGACCTGAAAGTGCAGGTAGGAGTATGCAGGTGGAGGCGCTCAGACAGGTTGGGGGGAGCCAGATTATGGGCGGCTTTAGGTGATGAGGAGGAGTTTGAAGTGGATACGCTGGGGGACGGGAGTTTACAAAGGTCTTTTAGTAAGAAGAAGATGTATAGATATAGATATATTCTGTTGGAATTTCTATTAAGGAAAACAGTTAAAATGTTGGTTAGTTTTTGTCAGTCACGTATCTTCTTTTTCCCAAGTGGGTCCCCTGGGGGTCCCATCCTTTCTTAGATACAAGTAGGGAGCGCTCCAAGAAGGAATGTTTGGGAACCACTAGTTTAGACGATTAAAAAGGCAGCTAGTTTATTTAATGAGTCAAATCTCCTAATTAGATTTTCAAAGGAAAAGTTAAACAGCATTTTGTCTCCAAAGGTTGCATCATAATCAGAAGCCCTTTCAAGCAAATAGATGTCATCATCTTATTAACTCCTTCCTTGTCAGTTGTTTCATGTATTTAAATGATTAAAGGCTTTGTTCATTTTAATTAAACCATGTGTCTAACAAGCTTTGATTAGATTAGATTATTTGGAACAGTACAGAGGTGACTACTGGGTTTCTAAATCAGGGTCACTTTAGAAGAAGAAGAAGAAGAATTTATACTTTATTGATCCCGCGAGGGGAAATTTGTTTTTACACTCTGTCTAGTAAACATGCTACACAAACATGAACTGAAATACACACACATGCACAAACAGGATCCTGTGGACATGCACTAATGGAGAGGTCTCAGAGTGAGGGGGCTGCCCTACGGCGGGCGCTCCTGAGCTTGTGGGGGGGGGGGGGGGTTAGGTGCCTTGCTCAAGGGCACCTCGGCAGTGCTCAGGAGGTGGCCTGGCACCTCTCCAGCTACCAGACCAATTTCCGGACTTGGTCCGTGCCGGGACTTGGACCGGCGACCTTCTGATTCCCAACCCAAGTCCCTACAGACTGAGCTACTGCCGTAGTTAGCTGGCTGTTAACACTATCACGAGTACGTACAGAAAATATACAATCTGAACATGTCTTTCAGCATTAAGTGTAGGGTTTCTTACAGCTCCAGCATATGAGGCTATTTTCATACTCAACAACCCAATCAGAGATCACTCCTGTTCTGTTTTTAGTCTTCTAAGCTTTTATGAATTAACTCTTGTTTTTTTTTGTAAATTGTCCAATCATCTATGAGTACATGGTTCAACAGTGAGGGGCTGATTGATGATTCCTCAATTTAATTGCTTGGCATGAACCAGGACCAAGTGGCTATTTAGATTTCAAGATAAATCACCAAAGGGAATGTACAAATATCCAGATAAGTGCCATGAGTTGTGGCTTAAAGGGTTTAGGGGTGAAAGTATGAAATTGGCCACATTATTGAATTTTTGCTAAGCTCTGTGAAATCATGCCTCATCCCTTGCACCTCTACCTTTGTCTGGCTCTTTTGTGTAATCTGTCTCTTAAAGGTTGGCAAACTCCATGCATTCAAATCCTTTTGTGAGAGGCTGCGAGCCTTCATTCAAATATCTCCCCAGGGTCACACATTTTAACGATGGCATTGAGCCTTCAGTCCATATTCAAAAGTCTGTTTAATAAGGAAATCTCACCTACTAGTCAGCCTTGACCAAGAAACTCAGCCTTAAAGCAAAGTGCAAAGAAGAGAGGGAGAGAGGAGGATGTGCTGTGCACAGATTCAACACACTTTTTTAAGACTGAAATGAAATGTGGATATCTAACGAGCTTTTGGCCGGTGCATGTTGGATAAGTTGGAATAGAAAATTGGCAGGGACATTAAGAAAATAACTGCAGATGAGTTGTTAAAATGAGATTTTTTTAACATGACTAGCCACTTTTTTAAAGCTCTTCCTTTCAACCAGTGAGTGTTGAAGTACTTAAGATGACCCTGCTTTTGAGACTAGGCTCAACACCACTTGTGGAAGGTCTCACATTTTCAGAGCACAATTTGATGCTTTTTGACTCTGATTTGACTCTGTCTCAGTCAGAGAGGATCCTGGGTTTTAAAAAGATGACATCTTATTTATTTGTCCACATCATTACAGTGATCACAAGAAAGCATATATTGTCTCTCAATGCAACAAAACCATTTAAATTCAATTGTGGTTTGAATTTTCTTCCCCACATCCTTCCCAGACCCCTCCACACAGGTGGGAGTGGATGGAAACAACCTGAGGAGAGGCTGTGTATGTCTGGGAATCGGAGTTGTCTGCAAAATCCTCAGTATTTAAGTTTGGTTTTCAAAATCATAAGGAATTCATCTTTAAAATGACATCCCACAAAAAGGAACCCAGCATGGCAGTGTGATTCTGTGCATAGAAACGGCTGGGAACACATCAAACTTCAATCACTCTGTCGTCTTTTTCAGAACTGTTCCCCTTTTTTTTTTCATTTTATGAATTAAATCCTTGAAGTTTGGTCTGTGGATGTTTTTTTCCCCTTCTTTTTGGAAATCCATGAAGGTGTTCTTATGTCACTTTTAAAACACAAAGATTTTTAAAGCTAACTTCATTCTTCCTAATGTCTTGTCTCGGTACACTTGCCACACTACTATACATCAACATTCTGACTATGAACATTGTACCTGTAATGTTTGTAAGACCCACTGGTCTCTTCAGAAAATCCTCCAGTGTCTCTGTCTCACCCTCGTCCTTCACTGTAGCTTTGGCTGGATGCATGTGAGCACTGAGCAGCACCACACATGATCAGTTGTCTATTTGCGCACACACTGCGATGATTAATGAATGCTCCCGGGCCTCTTCAGATGAATGACTTGTTTTTTAAATGATGTGTAGGGGTTGGCAGAACACTGAAAGCCTGATACATGTGGACAGGTCTTGTGGCATTATGACCATGGGGTAATTTGATTTTCTTAAATGATGATGGGATCTCTGTGGTTCGCCTGCTGAAGTTTTCCCTAAATCAATACGACTTAGGTTGTTTTTGAAACGGCTTATTATAAATCATACATCTGAGACAAACAGATTTGTTGCATTCTAAAAATATGACATTGAATTAGTCCTCAACCACTAACTTCCCCTCTCCAACTTCTTATGTTTTGATCAGTGTTTCTCTTCCTCTACTGTTCCACACTTCCATCTTTGAACAGTTTTCTATTCTGTGCCCTTGAAGTTTCTTCAGTTTCATTTCTTTGCTTCTTTATGCATCTTATTCTTCTTTTCATTTCACTCGTTTTCTGGCAGCAGAAGTTGCCTGTGTGTATTGTTGATTACTAATTGGGTTCTCAAACTCTTCTCGCTTCTCCTGT
This sequence comes from Labrus mixtus, assembly GCF_963584025.1. Classification (NCBI taxonomy): domain Eukaryota; kingdom Metazoa; phylum Chordata; class Actinopteri; order Labriformes; family Labridae; genus Labrus; species Labrus mixtus. The sequence continues at coordinate 28,362,035 of NC_083615.1, forward strand.
CTGGCACTTTCCATGTTCTGTTCTTGGCTTCTTTCTCGACTTTTCGCCTCTATCGTTCCCTCTCTCATCTAGTTGACTTTCCTCTCCTCGCTGCTCGTCCCTGGGTCAGAGGAGGAGGTGATTCAGCTGGTCATTATGCTCTGTGGACTGTCTGCCAGCCTCAGGGCCTGACATTTGGCTCCACAATGGGACTTGTAGAATTCATTATGGCAGCGGGATCGGAGGAGACATGCAGAGTTATGCAAATACAGGGGAGAGTTAAGTTAACTGTGGAGGGGAAAACCCTGATTAAAATCCCGGATGAGATAGTTGGCAGTATGTGCATCGGCACAAATTATGTGATTAATGCCCGAGTCAAAAGGTAGACTACACCGAGAGCATAAAGACAAGAGTATTACAGGAACACAGACCAGACTTGCATATAATCTCATAAATCAGACTGTTGTATTTGTTTAGAGTATTCTCTGGTATAATTGCTCCATAATTGAGTAGCCTTGTGTCTGCGCTTTTCTCTAACCCCTTAAACATATGTACTGAACTCCTGAAAATGTAAGGGTACCAAAACACTCAGACTTTCAGCTGATATTTTTCCCTTCCAGCCCTCTGACAAAAAGTCGGTCAAGTCAGGACTGTGATGAACGTGTGAAGGGCAAATCCACAGAATGGAAATAGTCTGGAAATTGTCAGGAGTTCATGTATTTCTTTACTTTAAAATATTGATTAAAGATCCATTATTTAAGATATACAATGATGTAACTATTTCATCAGACATGAAGGAAACATGCTATGTTGAAGTGCTGGCTTCTTCAGGCACTTTACAAATATTCCCAGAGCTGTGTATACAAGTTCACAATGTACACATACGTACACCTGCACAATGACATGATTATTTTTGTCATTTAATTCTATAAATTGTTGTACAGTTTAATGATTTTCCCCGCTATAGAATGTAAAGCAGTCATGGTTTAAGGAACTACAAAAGGATTAGAAAGGATGGAGGCATGCAGCGTAGGCTCTTGATTTGATTCGTTTGAAGTGGTCTCTTTAAACAGCTGCGTTTAATTTTGTTTTGGTCACAAAATAACTCTCAGGCAGGTCTGGGTTTGTCTCAGCAGGTTGAACTATTGTCAGAGAAAGAGATTCATGAATGTGAATCCAAATACAAACTGGCAGATACAGATTTTGTAGCCCAGTGACCTTTCTATACAAACACTTAAAGATACATGAATACAATGATGAATGACGTACCTCTTCTGTTGACTCTACCAGTGTTTTCTTTCTTTTGAATGTGAAGCTACGACTCATTTATATTTTCAATTATCAAGTGAGGATATGATTTCATTAGCCAGCGTTGATTGTCATTGTTTAGGCTTAAGTTGTTTGCCAGCTTCTCCTTCTCATTAGGCGGGATGTTATTTAGATTGTCATTAGCGTGTAGTTTATATTCTCATTAACAAATGTGTCGATGGAAGTCTGTGATGTGAAGTAATTAATTGTCCCTTTGTCAATCAGTGCCTTTAACCTGTGCACAAACATTTGTTTCCATCATTAAGCATCAGTTTGTGTTACCTTTCATTTCACACTCACTTTGTTATCGTAACAGTTCTGTTTCTTTTTTGCTCAATGTTTGTGTTTTTCAGACAGTTCATTTTCTACTTTTTTTCCCCAGAGGTCCAGCTAAGGCCTGAGCAGACACAGGCTGATTAATCGTGTTGTAGTCAAGACCACACTCACCGAGACCGGGACAAGACCCAGACATTTAGGGGTCAGACCGAGTCAAGACAAAGACCAAGGCAGGGCGAGACAGAGACAAGACCAAGACCATAAATCTCACAGTCTCAAGACCAATTTTGAGGAACCACAACACTGCTGATTAGATTGGAAACACAGTAAAGAGCAGCTGGACTCTTGTTCTCCCCATTCATCAACTGATTGATTTGACATAGTAAGTACAGGTTCAGGACAGATGAGAGGATGTTATTTACTTATTTATCAAATCAAGATAAATAAGTTGTATTTACAGGGGCAGTGGATGTTTGCATCTCAGGGTTATTGCACAGTGATTGCTCTGACACTCTGTGACTGTGAAGTGTTCATCAGAGTGACAGCCGGGGGGGGAAACTCTTCTCATGTCTTGTAGTTTTGGTGTACAGTGCTCTATAACAGTTTGTATCTGCAGTGTGAGGAGACTGCAGTGATGTTACCGTCCTGCTTCCTGACCCTGGACCAGCATAAGTCCTGGATGTTGGAGCAGGTTAACCGGCTATCGTGCCCAAATCAGGCCTTCCTCTCTGTTGATGTGGAAACAGACCACTGTGTTCTTGGAAACAATTATCATGGTTTACATGAATTCCTCATAGTGCTGTTTATAGAAGTTTGGAATCCAAAGTCCACCATTAGTCAATACAAATGTATCCATGACACAATGGATACCTGGACCGTCATTAATCATGCTGTAAGCCATTCTTTCCAACTGCATTATCTTTGTCATGTTAGTGTGTTAGTGTTGGTTCATTTCAACTCAAACATAAAGAAACACACATCTTTATTGTATTACTTATACGTTTAATGGTTGATGTTTAAACTTGTATTTTTGACTGGCAATCAAAAATAACCAATTAAACTAAACAAATAAAATATAATAACGCTTATTGGTGACCCATTTTCTCTTGACTTTTAAATTAGTCTTGAGTAATGTGGGTGGTCAGCAGTCCTGTATTTTCCTGTTGTCAGTAATTCTTCGAGTAAATGTTTTATTGATCGTACTGCACGTACACAAAATAGGTTCAGCGTTCCCCGAAGTGACTGAATCCTCACAGACTTCATCATGACTTCATTTCCTCCTAAAAGAGTTTTCCCAGTTTGTTTATGTCGATACTTCTGCCACAAACACAGCATGTATGTAATATCTTCTATTTCTGCTCACAGCTCAGTCAAATCTTTACTTGGCAGTTGTGAATAAGCCACAGCGAGCACACAGACACGACAGGAGAGTCTCTGGAGATGTTTCTGCTCCAGTGATGTAGGACAGTGCAGATGGCAGTGTTGAACAGGTGAGCCGGCAAACTGCTGAAGAGGAATGAGTACAGTGGTGAAATGGCACTGCAGAAGCTCACTGTGCCTGAAGGGACGATGTCACTAAAATGAGCACATTCAACAAATATTGGCTCGGACACTTCATGAAAAGGAACAAGTGTGGAGAAAACCTGCCGGAGAATAGTTCAGACTTTCAGACAGGTTTTTTCAGTAGGGAGGAATACAATCTTCTTCTTTTTTAAAGGTTTTTGTTGTTGTTGTTTTTTTGCCTTTTGTTAGAGATAGGACAGTGGATAGAGTCAAAAATCGGGGCGAGAGAGAGAGAGAGAGAGAGAGAGAGAGAGAGAGAGAGAGATAGTGGGGAATGAAATTGCGGGAAAGGAGCCACAGGTTGGTTTTAAACCCGGGTCGTCTGCTCTGAGGACTACAGCCTCCGTACATGGGGCACGTGCACTGATCACTAGACTACCGGCACCCCTTGATGAATACTATCTTAGCATGAACAGAGATCCATATGAACCACAGCTGAACTGCAGTGATGTTTATTACACAGACATTCTAAAAATATTTCATATATATGGCCTTCTATGGCCTCCATATTGCCCACATTGTTCCCACATCATTTGTGATAACAGTTCTCCCTGTTTAATAAAAGCAAAGGTTTAAAAGTCATGACAAAAATATATATATTTGAAAAGTAATTTTGCAGAGTACACCTGACAGCCGTTTTCAAGCATGAAGCACGCATGAAGATTTGATCTGAAATCCAATCTAACAATCATCTTTTTGGAATGACAAGTTCAACAAAAGACACAAAAGTCAGCCGACTGGCCAGCATCCCAACACTCAAGATCCATGGAGTGCTAACAATAGGCTTACAAACAGTGTGGACAGGTAGCATATAATCGAGCTTTCAGTCAAACAGACGGGCTGGCTGCTGAAAGCCTTTTCATTGAAACACCTGAACCACTTTTACAACGTTTGCCTCATGTGCTGCTGAGAAAGAGAGCTTTCAGTCGTAACTGAGAATCAACTGTGGAGAATCCAGAAACCAATTAAGCTTATTTTGTTGTCCAAGCATCATCATCCAGTTATTTTCTGTTATTATTAGGGAGACAGGTGTGCTACAGGTGTGGACAAGTAGATAGACTGTCTTCTTCTTTAAGATGACTACTTTTGAATTATGCAGCAGAAATTCCTTGGAGACTGTTCAAATACCTCTCACATATTTTAAACAGTTTATTCAGCATTGTTAGTAACACACACACACACACACACACACACACACACACACACACACACACACACACACACACACAGTTATAAAACGTCCAGCATGTTTTCATTTCAAAAACAAAAAGCACAAGCACTTTTTGATAAAAGAGCTGCAGAATAGTCCCCATCGCTTCAGGATGTCAGTGGTCCAGTTTGATACGCTGCTAGCTTTACTGGAATCACACATTAAAAAGAAGACCACACACACACACACACACACACACACACACGCACACACACACACACACACACACACACACACACACAGGGCTGGATGCGAAAAACGTGAACATGAGATCGTATTTATTTTTTACATTCTTCAAATGGACACAGTGTTAATCATATTTTAATATCTATGTGTTTTCTTCCTTTCTGTCTCTCACCATGTGGATATCCCTCAAACATTTCCACGTACACTTATCTGTGCTGCAGACTCTTCATATTCATATCGTGCTCCTCAGGAATATGTGCTTATGATGGAGCGCCTTGTATCTCAACAGTATTGCTATTGGATAAGATGATTGATCTTTGAACCTTCTTTGATCTCATCCACACCAGAGAATCAGAGGTCAGCTCTCGCTCTTCTTCACTCACTTCAGTCTGATTAATTTAAATCCCATTCCAGGTCCTGGGATGTGCATTGTACATGCTGAATAATTTAAGATGAAATTCCAATCACTCACTCTCATGCAGACACAGTGTGACGCATAAACTGTGACTGTGTGTCTGTCTGTGTGTGCATGTGTGTTACACATACTAGCATCACATTTAGTCTTTCTTCTATCTAGTCTATGTTCTCTTGCCTCAGCTTGGCTTTTTTTCCACACTTTGTCAGATCCCCGGTGGCACTGATAGATCTGCTGGCCCCCTCTGATTTCCCTCGGTGTGTGAAAAAAGATATCGGAGTGAGCTGAAGGCAACAGCACCGTGGCCCACGAGCCTGTTTGATGAAATCAATCCACAACATGTGCATCTTTGCGAGCTTCGCTATGTTCTGTTCATAATGCCAAGACGAATAAGTCGGCTGTGTTAGTTTTCATGGATCTGCAGAAAGTGAGCTGAGGGTAAAAATGCTCCCTGCCTCCACGCAGCTTTCTCGTTCTTATGGGATGATATTTTTCCCAGTGGAGGTCAGTGATGAAACCAGACAGGGTTACTGGTGGCTGGTGGTTCAAGTCTCAGCAACATGTTGTATGTAAAGAAAGAGGAGAGACAACCTGTGGACACAATTTAAATGTTTTGAGCGATTAATCACATTTTTAATCACGCTTGAAATCCCCTTATTTTACATTTGGAAACAGTTGTTGTTATGCTTTTATTTTGTATCTTTACTGTCTTCAACTGAGGGTACTGTACTTCCTCTTTAGATACAAACTTGCTTTTATTTTGAAGAAAACGGAACTTGTTCTGGATCGAAAAGTAAATGATAACGGATAAAGTAGACGATAAAAAGTGAAATTTGTGATGTCACAAAGTCAATGAAACCTTCAGAGGTGCAGAGCTGTCCTTCTTTTCCATCACTGTGCCTACAGGGAGACGCTGCTGTCTGTGCGATGGCTTAGCAAGGTGTGCCCAAAGGGACAAAATAGCATGTGATTTAAAAACAAAAAAGTATGCATTCATTTTGAATAATAATGCTCACAGCCCTAACAGAGGACTCAGCGGCCAATTCAGTAAAGAATGGGTTTTGGAAGCTAATAACAACAACAATTTCATATCTGCTCCGTCTCGAGGTCCAGTTTACAAATAATATTATTCTAATTATATTCAGGCACAAAGAGGCCTATAAAGTTCAACAACTCCTTGAAGTTTAGTCTTGTTTTGTGTCTGATTAGGGAGATAATCTGCATCTGGGCTCTCTGCTGTGTTGATCTGCGCTCTCATCCTCCTCATGCAGCTCAGTTCTGTCGACATATATTTATGAATCATGCCCTGTTTGTTAGTTTTAGTTAGCTTCTTATTGGGATTGTTATAGCCAGGAGAAATGTCTTCCCCAAAATGTCTTAAAGTATCATGAAACCGGAATATTAAATTAACTAGTACTAAAACACTGAATAAAATGAGCCTAAAATAAATAAATAAAAGCTCACTAAAATGAGAGAAATAACAACTGAGCTCCACTGACTATATTCTGACTACATTTGTTTTTGTATGTGACTAACGGGCTGTCAGATAGGTGAGCACTTTGCTTCGCTGTCGGTGCGTGCTGCGCAGAAGTTAAAACATGTTCCACTTGGGCGCTGTTCTCTGTGGCGTCACCTCTGTGCGTCCAAAAGGAGGGCAGCTCAGATCACAACAAAGTGTCTCTCACCCGAGCTGTAGATTAAAGACCTACCGGGACAGCGGCAAGAAACTTCTTGTTTGGAAAGATATTTCCAACAGTTTGGGCGTACCAGGTGTGTTTAAAACAGCAGCAGTCATGAAGCAGTCGTTATGGATTCAGCTTAACTCTCCCACATCCTGACGTGTTCTGAGGATTTCATGAACACACACCCTCTTCTAATTTGCTGCTCGTCTCCACCTCCGCAGCAGAAGTAAAGTTGGGGCTTTTTTTCTCAATAGTGGACACATACATAGCTGTGGCAGAAGCTACTTTCCCGACTTTGGTCACCTAGCAACATGCACCACTGCTTTTTGCTCGTGTGCGCCCCCCTGCTGCTCTGCGCCCTACTCCGCAGCGAGCGCAGTGCACATCTCATCCTATCTAAAAGGCCCTTAAGACTAAAACTGCATTAACATCTCCTGTGAGTCAACGGCCTCTTAGATATCCACATCTTTATTGCGTCCCTGTTTGTTTTCATCTGGTCCTATCTGGTGTCATTCGGCCGCGTTGGCAGATGGGTCCGAGTGATAGCGAGGTAATAGCAGGCCTGCACATTCACATCCCTCCCGCCATAGACGCATCCGATGCTGTTAAGATTGATTGAGTCTCGGTTCCTGTCGGGGGATGGAGCTGATAGGGGGAGGCAATGAGTCTTAGCGAGGCCACTCACATGATATCATGATATGATTAAACACAACAGACATCAGTGCTGGAGTTCTACCCGCCCCCTTTGTCCCATTACAGAATGCTGGATGTTTATCATGTACGCTGATTGATGCTGATGTTGCGTCGTACTCCGGTCTGATGGATGTTTATTGGTTACATGATACTCGTTTGTAAGAGGAATTATGGTATCTGATGAAGACAGTGAGGACTGAGAGGGTTAGATTAACTCAGATATCACTTAAAACATGTTATATGATTGTGTTGCATTCAGGGGACTTCGGTAAGTCAGTGTAATAAGAATATAATTCACTGAGATGATTTTTGCTGCGGGATAGTGCGTCTGACTGAAGGAACATGTGTGTTTGTGCATGCCCAAGTGAGTGCTCTCTAACAGTGTGGCTTTAAGGTGTGAAGTGGAACAGAGCAAAGGTAATGAAGGAGATGGGACTGTGTAATTATTCTGCAAAGGAAGGATTACTGGTTTACTTAACCATTAGTGGTTCACCTTGAAGAGCAAATGCCAAGGGGATAAAAGCCACACCTCTCTGCCCCTCATTACCTCCAACCGGACTGAAGAGGTTTGCTGCTAAGCCATCACTGTTTAATGTAGACTTTGCATATTTCCCACAAAGCTTTTTGTGTCTTATTCAAATACTTTGATTAATGCACTGTGGCAGAGTACTGTCGGGTATTAAGGAGGAGCATGAAAAAGATTTGTTGTTCATGAGCCATGCGTTGCACTTCAACGATTTGATGCTCAGGAGAACGGTTTGTTAAGTATGCAGGTCAAATAACAATCACAAGGGGTTCCTTGCCAGAAAACACATTAAACTTTCATCAGTCTTATCGGTTTAATCATTCTTTTCGGGAAGAAAGGAATCAGCTTTTTCAAAGTGAGCAGCGACAGGGTTCTCTTAAAAAGCTTTCGTCTGCTCTTGTGTTGTTAAAAACTGAAAGCAGGAGCAGAATCTCAACATCATCCACATCGATTTGTCGTGTCATTTTTTTTCAATTATAGCGTTGTAGCATAACTTAAATAAACTGATGAGAGTTTAGAGCATAACATGACACAACACATTTTAAATAATCTTTGGATTTCTCCAGAAAAAAACATCATCAGCTCTACATACAAGAGTGAGCCCGACCACTCTTAATGGAAACATGCATCAGTGTCACAAACACATCGGTACCTTTACATGCACAGTTAAGTTGATCTATGGTTATAGCACAGTGATCATTTTATTGGACTACTGTACTTGTCCTAGTATACAAGCTAGTGGAGAATATCATCTATTAAGATCAACGTATTACTTCTAACTGTTTTCTCTGTACTAATCCATACACTCTGACCTTTCTATTGACACCTCCTTTGACCAATCAGGACCTTCCATTCACTGCTACTAGGCTACTTTAACCAATGAGAGCCTTAGTGGAAACAGTACCTTTCCTCCCCTCAGTGGTTGACCTCACACATGATACAGATGTTTTCAGTTGAGAAAGGATAACACCGTCTCTTCAGAGAGTCAGGAGCAAGTGAGGTCAGCTGATTTGTGGTGATGCATTGAGACTTAGAACTTAACAAAACGGAGAGGATGTTTGCAAGCCACTGACAGCGACAACATAAAGCAATGAATAGGATACAGATAACTATTCTTCCAGTAACAGAAAAATAGAAATAACAAAACACAGAATATACTTTACACAGTCTCTGTGTGTGTGTTTATCTGTGTGTATACCTGGTGACTGAGTGTGTGCCCCGCAGAATCCCTGTAAGTGCATCTCATCATGATGCAGACAGACAACGAGGGTAGAGGGTGTGTCAAAGATGACCTTCTATTTCAGCTCAGCTGCAGTGGGCAGCATTTCCATTTGTATTTTCATTACCTGATAAAATGCAACATGCTGTTAGAGCTGATCTGAGGAAACACACACTTATACACGCATTAAGAAATAGTTTGCAATTGCACTTTTCATACACCTGCTGCAATGACTGCTATGATAGAGGAGTCCAGACATAATACGTAAGCTTGTCCCACTTTGATTGGTTGGATATGCAGTTTAAGTTTCATGCTGGGGGGGGGGGGGTTTCTATACCTTACATCTTGTGTTTTACTAAGAGCAGTAAAAATTCTATACACATATTAACTGTCTGTTTACATGTGGATAACAAAGGCACAATTTACATCTTCTAAAACGTTGCTTGATTTCTGTGAAATATGCTTTTTTTATGCCTTTATTCTAGAGAGATGGCTAGAAGGGTGGCTGTGGCTCAGTTGGTAGAGTCATCGCCTCTCAACCAGAAGGTTGAGTGTTTGATCCCCAGCTGGGCAACGTGTCCGATGTGCCCCGAATTGCTCCCGCTGTTTGGTGGAGGTGTATGAATGGGATTAGATACTTCTGATGGTCTCACTACATAGCAACCCAACCATCAGTGTGTGAATGTGTTGGTGTGACATGCAGTGTAGATAGATTGATCCCGAGGGAAATTCAAAGCATCCAGTAGCAGGTTACAAGACGTACATGACATGAAACATTTGTTACAAATAAAGCCGCAAAACCGACGCCCCCCCTCACCCCACCCAAAGAGTTCTTAAGTCTGTCTGTGGAACAGGATTGTGACAGCTAGTGTAGAAGCGCTTTGAGTAGTCAGAAGACTAGAAAAGCGCTTTATAAGCTCAAGTCCATTTACCATTTGGGAAATACATGCGAGAAATGAGCCACAGGTCAGACTCGAACCCGGGCTGCCCGATCCTGAGGACTAAGCCTGTGTATATGGGGCGCATGCACTAATCCCTGATGTTATTTTTGACACCATATTGCACATGAGAATTATGCTGGAGTCCTGATCAACACTGTTTTTCAATGTCTCCTCAGGAACCATCGTGATGGCGATGACAGCGCTGGATGCAGACGACCCGGCCACAGACAACGCCGCACTACGCTACAGCATCGTCAGGCAGTCACCGGACAAGCCGTCCTCCAGCATGTTCTACATCGATGAAGAAAGAGGCGACATCGTCACACACATCTCCCCTACGTTACTGGACAGAGAGGTCGGTCGACTGAACAAATGTCTGTTTTTGTGTGCCTTCTTTTATGTGTGTGTGTCACTCTCTCAATCACTTTTTTTCCAAGAGGAACAGAGTGAGATGTTCCAGGACATGTTCTTTTCACGAGCCTTGCACCTTCATGTCCTTGTTTCTTAACATTTCACCGTTGCTGCCAGTAAAGAGGAGAGTGTGTCTATTGCAGCATGTGTGTGTGTGTGTGCGCTAAATGCCATCCATTTGTGTTTGTGTGTGTCTCAGTGAAAATAAGTGCTGGTGCATTCCAGTAGAAGACGCAGAAGGCAGATGAGTGTCTCTCTATTTCCCCGTCTAACAGGAGCGAGACAGTGGGATGATTGCTTTTTCAGCAGGGTGACGAATGCCAGAACATCGATTGGGTCTGCTAGTGGAAGAGGAATATTAGCTGTTGTCAGACACTTAGCGCACGGTTTAATTGAGGTGATACACACTCATCCGCCGGTTCTGCTGCTGTCCAACAAGCCCGGTTGAAAAACCTCCCATCCGGAACTGCTGGAACCACGACGGCTCACCGCTCTGATGAGCCGCTCACACTGTAAACTGTTTAATGGCCTAATTGATTAACAGTGCGGTGAAATGAGATGCAATCAATGCAGTGAGCGATGTTGAAGCTTGTTTTTTTTTGTCGAGAGTTTCAGATATCGGATGATTCAGAAGCAAATGTTGGTCTTTGTGGTGTCCTTCCTCGGGTAGAAAAAAGAAAACGATCCTTAATAGCTCTCCTTCGACCTTTTTAACAGCAAAGAGTTATCACAAATAACAACTGGCTGGTGTTAAATACACACAAGTAGAAGGCTCACAGTGAAATTGTCAGCCAGTTTGGTGAGCTAATAACTCCAAAAAATCTTATATGAGGCTAAATCTTCCCACCACTTTACCCTCAGCAGAGGATATACTCTTGAAGTTGATAGTATGTGCTTCCAAAGTCTAAATCTCAACAGAATCAAACCGATGGCATGTTTGATTACTCTACTTACAGTGTTGATTTAATGAGCACCAGGTAAACGACCACACTGCTTTTGTCCTGACACAATGTTTTCAGCTAATTTTCACTGGGAGCTTGTCTAGACAGGTCTGATTACACACCTGCTCCTTTCAGATCCCCTCCTGCTTTGCTGCATGACATGAAAGGTTCTCTCATCTGTTTTACATTTTAGGGCAATTTTTTACACTTATTTAGACTTACAAAGATGCAAAATGCTTTTTTTATGGGAAACTCAAGCAGCACATCAAAGTCTCTTTACAGGACGATTGAAAGCTCAATAAAGTCTTTTTTGGCTCCAGAGGGAGATGCGTAAAGTCTTGTAAATTACCCAAAGTGATGTCTCTTAAGTCAATGTTGGTCGGGCTAAAGCTTAAAGTGTACACACAGGGATGTGGTGTTCAAAAGAGAAACTTATAATAGTGCATTTTTTAAAATACTTTGCTACTTTACTTTGTTTTGAGTATCACTGATCCTGACTCCCACCCACTGTATTCTGACAATCTCTTGATATCTTCAAACAGATACCTGCATAGAAGTGCAGCTAACAGTCCATTATAAATCAAACACTTCCACTAAAAGGTCAAATCTGCTGGAGGCCGTGTGGCAAAAGCCAACCAGCGCTTAGAGTCCCCAGGTCAGTCCACCTTAAACGCATCTGAAATGATCAATATGACGTTTAATGCTAAACACTGGACACACTGAGAAAGTGTCAAGCGTTCCTGCAGGCATGTACTGCTGTCAGACGATGATAGACTAAGATTTCCCCCAAGACTGCACCTGTGTTTAAAATCACATGCAATGGAGACGTGTCCCACTCCAGGAAATCTCTGCCCTTTCATGTCTGTCAAAGCTGGGAAGTGAAAGTCAATATTGTGACTTTTGCCTACTATAGATTTTGATACTATATTACCAAGCCAAACAGCTATGACTAATCACTGTCTCTGAAACTAGGCCTGTGTTGCATTAATGTTATAGGAGATGGGGACACCTAGAAAGCTGTTAAAAGCCCAGAGCACCATGCATGCTTGTCTTTATGTTGTATCTTCAAGTATAGATCCTCCTCATTCCCAAAGCGTTACCATTTATTCGTGTGCTGGATTTGATAAAAATGTTCCTCAGGGCTTTAAGAAAGAGTCCAGCTGCACTGCAGCGTTTCTGTAAAACGGGAAAAGAAAGTGTGAATATTTCTAAAACACAGTAAGTCAGCAGATGGAAGTGCAGAAGGCATAAGTTTTGCACGGTCCTTTAAACCCAGCCACTTCAGCACATTCTCATAAATATGGCTCCACCATGACACCCATCTATTCCATCTGCCATGGAGGCTGTAGTTGTAGAAGACAGCATGTTAAGCATATGTGCACATGTGAGAAATAAGGATTTACATGCTGAAAGCATGAGATAGCCCGGCGTTTGCACTATGTTGTCCAGGATCCTGCCACATAATTCAGGTAGAACTCTAAGTGTGTTTGGACGGACACCTCACCTACCCCAGGGAAGCAGAAAGCAATCCGGAGAAAATTGGACAATCAATTTTGTGACATTGAAATCAGTTAGATTTTCCCTCAAGTGACTTTTCTGAGGTGTAAAATCCTGTCTTGATATGCACATTTATTCCAGCGCTCTGTGTTTTTCTCCTCACTTTACTGAGACACGTCTCCGCTCACTGTCTTAGATTATTCAGACACACCATGCTGTTGGATCAATGGCAGGCTGTAATTTTTGACAGCCTCTATTTGAGGGGGGGTGAGGCCATTTTCATACGTCTCTAAAGACGGAGCAGTGCTCATGTTTTTCACTTGATACAAGTCAAAAATCTCTCTTAATCATCTGAGCACTGAAATAAATCCGCTTTTTAAAAATGACAATCTTGAAGTGTTTTTTTGAGACAGCTGAACACGTCTGAACTGTGTAGCCTCCACACGTTGGTGCGTCACACTGTGGAGTTTAAATTATTCAGCCACTTTGCACATGTGGCAGAATATTAAATTAGATCAGAACCGTCACCGCACTGTAATAAAAAACACAGAGCTATTTATTCTAACTTTCTAGCTTGTATTTGATTAGATCTACCAAAGAATAAATCTGACTAGTAATGAGAAATAAACGGGTTGAAATATGGACCTAAATAAAAAAGACTGTTGCCACATATTTGCTGGCATTGAGCAGCTTGACAGAGTCAGTGTGTCTATGGAAATTCCTTTTCAAGATGATTGAGTGTTGAAGTTGTCATGATTTTGTGATACTCTGATACTTTAGATTCACTATGTTTTAAAATGATCTCTGGTATTTAAACCATCAATAGTATAAAAAAGTACTGAGGTTTTTTTTTAAGAAACTTCAACTTTCATATCACAGAAGCATAGAAGTGGAATGAATCCATCAAGAACTGAAAACAAACTCCTGCACACTTTCTAAATCACACTAATACATTGGCAACATATTTGTGCAGGTAAGAAAGTGGGCGGGAGTTTGTCTGGACATTTGTGGGTATTTTAAAACAAGAAATTACTCACTTATTGGCTGCCTAGGACTTCTGTTTTTTGTTGCCTTGGCATAGACACAGGTATCGATACTGTTTGAGTCCTATCAAAGTTGGTATCCTGACAGCCATGGTGTGTGTTTCTGTGACACACACAGACACAAATGAAAAAGACATAATAATACACTCCTAATGAGAAAAATGGGTGAGAGCGAAGGTTATTGGCTGAAACTTAATGCAGAGCATATTTGTAGTTACTGCACACTGGTAGAGTTATCACATTTCATCGACAAGCACACACACACACACACACACACCATCCGTGATCTATTTAAGTCTATGGAGTGTCCGTGTGCCGGCAGCTGTAACCAGAGAGGACAGACTGCTAATGGCAGCGTGACTTTCTGACTCTCTAATGCTCTCTGCCCAATCTGGGAACTGTCACCGCTAAGGATAGCCAATCGATGCAGCCGGCCGACCTCTCCATCACCTCCCATGTTCTACAAAGGTGAATTACATGGAGGTAGAATGGATGTCTCTCAGTGTGCATGTGTTTGTGGGTGGTGGAAGTGTGATGTTTATATTCAGGGGAATAAAAACTGCGCGTTGCTTTTATTCTGAGTTTTGTTTTTTACCTCCTCCATCTTTGGAGATGTTTTGTTAGTGCTTGTTAGGACACGTTTCTTTTCTTGTCAAGCAGAGAGCACATCTTAACGACCAATGCAGCACAACAACACGTTTGCGTTTGTACCTGAAGGTGACTTTCAGGTAGAGAAGCGGTGCTTAACAATCACCGAAGTGAAAAAAAATCAGCACCTGAGAATAACATGGTGACAAAAGCACTCTCCTTCAATCTGAGTCGGTTGAAAAAGATTCAGCCTGTCGTGCTCCGTGCATTAAAAATAATCCCTGTTGACAGGATTGCTTATTCTGTTTGTTGAGGTACACTCGGCTCCTGTCAGCTGATGATCTTAGCCTGTTTGTTGTGTAAATGAAGGACTTTTTTTCTTCCCGTCGCCTTCACTGTAAATGTATTTACTTTACATTATCTGCTCCCTTAAGCTTAACAGGAATAATCCAGAGTGACAGGCAGACAGACCAATGTACACAATCATCCCTCATCAGTGGAGTCGGGAATATTTAGTGATTGTAAATTGTGACCTGGTGTTTGTTTTGGTGCGACCTTGGCAGTTGCTTCCTGCCGTGTTCGGATGATATGGAAAGCGTATCCAGCCTAATGGCTTATTTGGCTTGGTGGTCATAGTGGCTATATGCCCGAGTGCGGTGAGAAATGACAGCTGAAGCGCCGCTAGGTTTCACTCTTCAGGAAAACTGCATCCATTTTCTGCTCGTTCATTTCCCCGTGTATTGCTCTGTTTCCCCCTCCTGCTCCCTGTTCATTACATTGTTTTCCTGCTTATTTTCATTTTGTGTTATTTCCTCTCTTTGTCTCCCTGCCTTCACTGTCTGTCAGCCTCTCTCTCCCCCCCCCCCCCCCCCCCACCCCCTCTGTCAACACTTCACTGTGGACATCCAATTACTCGCAGGTCATAGCATAGTGATTCCATTCAGAGCAGCGCCATTCAGAGCGGGCCTCAAACAGCCATTCAAATTACATCCTCGGCTGCCTTTTTCGGAGTCGCCGCTCCGCAAAATGTTGTTTTCAAACATTTCCGGGGCCACCGCATAATCTGATCCCCCAGACATAATTGAATGTCAGTCCTCACATAAAGATGCTTTCCTCTCTTCAATTAGCGTCTCATTTCCTCGTGTCACAGCGACGAAACAACGCAGACAGAGAAATATTTACTCCTCGCAGGTAGAGGCAGGGGAGACTTATTATATTATGTCATTTATATGCAAATAATACAGCACGGAGGAACATTGATAAGATTTCATTACAGCCCATCTGATGTGCACTTCAGTTTATAAACTCCCTTTTCATCCTCCTGTTGTGATCTGGAGATTAGAAAGTGCGACTTAGGGAGGTTGGTGGAGGGAGAAGCCATCGAGTGTGGACCGAGGTATGAGGCCTTCAGGGGGGTAAGAAGAGGAAAGAGATGTAGAAACTCAGACCCGTGTGATTAGGTGTAGGATTGCCTGTGAGGTGGCCGACAACAAGGATGGATGATCAGAGAGAGAGTGAAGTGCCCGTTTGATATCTGCTAAGAGATGGAGCCTCCAGACAACAGCTTAATGGAGACGTTGGACTTTGGACGGCTCACAGATGCCAAGGCAGGCGCAGGACGGGAGTGAAGAGTCTTGAACAACATCATAGTGGTTTTATTCATAGCACTTTGTATTCACCACCAAGAGAGATGTTTTTCAAGCATATCTGTAGCCATGCACTTCAGAGTTGTGTGAAAGTAATTCAAAGATACAGGAGTGTATATCTGCAGGAACTGAGTGAAAGAAGAGCTACAGTATATAAATGAACTTCAGCAAGTAGTGTGAAAAATATTCATAGATATACAAAAAAACAGTCAATGCATCTACAACCTGATGCATCCATCTCCAACACCTTTAGTCTATTTTATAATGATTGGAGGAGACCAGCTCCCCCAGACCCAAACCCTCCTGCAGCAGATTCCAAACTGCAGGAACAGTGTACCTGAAAGTCCTCTCATCTGTTCTCAAAGTTGCACACTTTGTTACTTGTTGTTGCCTTCATTGGTTGGTTGGGTCAGATTATTATGGTAGGCCAATCAGAAGTGGAGAGGGTGGGCATACTTTGCCAGTGTCTTCCTCCATGATATGAAGAGAGGGGAACAGAGCTGGTGGCACCACTTCCTTATAACTTGCCACCCTCATAATGTTAAAATGTTCCATACAGAGAAACAGTGATATATTGATTAGAGAATAAACCTTTTAGGGATACCTTGTTTCTATATAACCATCAACAAAAGGTTGAGGTGCATCCTTCTCATGAACAGAAGTTTTACTGGCCTTGTTTTTTATTTCCTATTCAGACTCCTGAGGCAGTTACAACAATAAAATCTGCTGCAGTGAAGCAGAAAGTCAAGTTT
Source organism: Labrus mixtus (assembly GCF_963584025.1). NCBI lineage: Eukaryota > Metazoa > Chordata > Actinopteri > Labriformes > Labridae > Labrus > Labrus mixtus. Next base: position 28,378,911 of record NC_083615.1, read on the forward strand.
ATTATTCAGTAGAAAAATAAACACTTCCCTCTTGGCAGATGTTTTATATTATGTTGAACTAAAGCTCATTAGCTTTGAAAAAATAAGCCTCATCAGCTGTGATTTGCAATTTATTTGTTTTTTTAGTCACTTGACTTGAGTTTGAAAAACTTAAAAAGTAATTAAATTTACACATGCTGTTTTAAGTACAAGAAGATGAAGTAATTACGATCAGATTACACTTCCTCAGACAGACTGTAAATGACAGAACACCGGGAAGAAGCCCAGAAAAAGAAAGTGAAACACTTGAGTACATTACCAAGAGATCCCATTATAAAGAGTGTTACTGCAGTGTCTCCTTATGTGATGGCCAGGAGCCAGAGCGCTGGCAGCTGTAATCAATACAGTGCAGTTGGTGTGAACCCAACCACCTCACGATCCCTTGTTCTTCCCCGAAATGAACAAGGTGGACGCCGTTCGCAGGCATTGATGAAAGACGGCACCTCTCTTTCCCCCCTCCCTCTCAATCCTTCCTCTCCTCCTCTCCCCCGTCTCCCCTTCCTCCCTCTTCTATCATGCCTCTGTCCAGTTGCATTAGTGAGGAAATGAGATTCCCCCTAATTAATTAGATCTCTGAGTGCTAAAGATGAAGATTACATCCCAATGAAGGTTAGAGGTGTCAATCACAGGGTTTTTTTGGGGGCCTGAGCATTCCTCAAGATAAATTGAGCCCCATGGGCATTGTGGGTAAAAGTGTTCTCTCACTTGCTTTAATTGAGTCTCACCAACATTAGTCAATGGAAGCCTGAGACCAGAGAAAACAACAAGGTAGAGAATTAGATTCAACAAAAGAGCAGATGAGAGATGCTCTGTTGGAGGAGACGGGTGAGGGGAAATGGAAATGAGAAGGTGAAAAATGTGATCATTAAGATACTAAGAGGTTGGAACTATGGAGAAGAAGTAGGTGAGACAGATTTCATTTCAAGAAGTTAGAGTCACTCATCGGGAAAAATAAATCTTTATTAAACAATCTGGAAGACATTTTCCAAATAAAACTATGATTTTAAAACTACTTGATACACAATTTAAAATGTGCCAATGTGATCAGCATTTTACAAAGAAATTCAAGAAGATTTCCAATAAATGAAATGTCTGTTACGTTAAAAATGGAGTCACCTATGGCCAAAGAGTATTGGTGATTAACCCATGATTCACTCGAAAGTTTGATCATTGGCTGTGTTCTTTGCTTGTAAAAACTAGGCGTCTAGTCGATGTACCTAGATCTAACGTGGCATCCATCAGCCAGCTGCTGTTTGAGGAGAAGGGTTTTTTCTATGGTTTCTGCTAAGCTGTGACTAAATGGTTCCTGTGGTCAACCAAATAAAGCGAAGATCAATACTGAACATGAAGCTTGAGAAGGAAGAAGTGCAAATTCAAAGTACAAATTTGACGATGAGATGAGAAGATTCACTAAAACACACACACTGCTCTTTCCTGCTCTTGCCAAAGGTCTTGCTAAAGAGAGCAGAACAAAAATGTTTAAAATGACTTCTTTAAATGTTTAATATGGAGCTTTTAAACTGTATGTGTTGCACCAGACACTGAAACTAAAACAAAACTCCCTCAGAGGGCCACCTCCCCCCTCCTCCATAGCCAATCCCTTAGTGTTCAGACCGAGTGCAGCCGTACGTGGGACTCAAAGTTGATGCAGTTCTTAATTCTTTGAAGTTTTCTAGACAAAAATTATTTTCTTTGGTATGGAAAGTCTTTAGCTTCTCTTTCAGCAGTACTCTGGCAGTGCTCACAATTTGAGAGTCAGACGTTCACTTAAAAGAAAAAAGAAAAAAAACACATGAGACATGTTTGAGCCTCTGACTGACACATAGCGCTTCCTTAAGCTTGTATGTTGCATCAGTGTAAACACAGTGCTGAGAACAAAAAAAACAGAGGGAGTTTGACTTCACTCTTCTTTTTTCTAGAAACTAAATACTTAACAATACATTTAGAAAATATATATTTGATATCGCCAATAGTCGTGTTTATATTCTCATATTTGATACGTTTTAGTAAATAGTTTGAAGGTTTGGTCGACTGTTTTTGGTAAAACATTTTGGGCTCACTTAGTTCATATGACTAATGTTTCTGAACATTCAAACTGCCCATATTTATCTTCTATCGATTCCTTTGAAGACACACTTACCTGTGAGGAAAACGCCTTAATGGTGTATTTTTTCTTTATTTTTTTTGCAAGTCTAAAGAAAGCTAAGTCATCTCTTTGCTCATGGTTTGCACGAGGCAGTAACCTGCATGGGATCTCAGAGTGCTGTAATGACTCTTCCTGCATCCATTATTTATGTCCATGTGGCACAGAGAGGCAGACACTGCAGAAACACAATCTGTTCAAGGTTTTAAACTTGACGTGCTGACAGATGATGGAAAAGTTTCCTCTGTCTACCAAACTGCCTCTCATCAAGCTGTGGTTAACGAATTAGGCCTCTGAGGATGAAATAAAATGTTAAGGTGCTTTAAAGTGCCAATAAAGAGGCTCCTGACAAACACAATGCTAGTCACCCACTCATCACCTTGAAAAGTATCGAGCCTGTGCTAAAAGGTTGCAGCCTTCTTTGTCTTTGTGGGAACTTTCTAAAGTCTGAGAACATGGACCGCATGAATTCATCAGGGTGATTTGTGGCTTAGTCTTTCAACTGGATGATCAGGGGTTCGATCCCCAGCTCCTGCTGTCACATGTTGAAGTGTAAAAAAGCGTTTTGAATATTCAGAGGACTAAAACAGTGCTTTAAAAACTAAAGTCCATTTACCATTTACTTCTGCTTAGACCTTTGGACTTTACCTTATACAGTAAACTAGATATTTTCAACTAATGATGTTCTTTTTTCTTCAACTGGATCATCCCAGGGATGTGTTCTTTCTCCTCTTTTATTTGTGTTGTACACTAATGAGTGTCAAAGCAAACATGAGAACCTGCACATCATTAAGTTTGCAGATGACTCAGTGATCGTTTCGCTCCTCAGCACTGATGACCCGGATCACGGCCCAGTCTCGAGTGAATTTTCAGACTAGTGCAGGTCTTCCTTCCTGGATATTAATGTTTCAAAGACAAAATAAATGACAGTGGATTTCAGGAATAATCGTTCTGTCATTTCTACTGTTTTTAGAAATAACCCTACATGGCTGTATGTTTGTGTTTTACTGCCGATTGCAAACCAACTTGCCCTCTCACAGGGATAATAAAGATAACTTTATAACTAATTTTTAAATCTATGGAACACAAATTTAAATACAGACTAACCGCAAGTTTTAAGTTAGAAATCACTCAGAAAACAGGCAAAGTTGAGCACAATTTAATTAACACAGCTAAACTCAGGATTCCGAGCATCTGATGGTGAAATCGGTTTGTTGATAGTGGATAACGTTAGAGTGCTAACACCACTAGTGTTCTGTCCTCCTTGCAGGTTAGGTTGCCTGTGCTGGCAAGACATTGCTCATCGTGGGTGGTTACATGCCAGTTTAACCCTACAAAGCCTTTATGCATATTTATCTGTATTTTCTTCATCAATATCAACCAACTGGGCTCTGTACTATAAGATGTCATTGATCCACTGTGCTGGTTAAGACCGGGTAGTATTATGAGTATTATGGCAGCATGGTAACAGCCATGCTCCGGAGCTAAAGCCATGTTTAGGGGCAGGTGGATGCATTACAGTTTTTACAACATTTGACCAGCATTAGGGGCCTGAATTGATTAATATGTTAATAGTCAGTTTAAAAGACTAATCTAGTGTCCACAAGCAAGGGTGATGAGTGATCGTTTAGTCGACTAATCACCCTTATTTATTTATAGGGTTTATAGGGTCTTCAAATAGGTTGGTAGCATAATGGGTTTGAGATCCTGTGATCTACCAAGGAGTAAACTTGAACATTTTGCAGCCAGTACTCTTAAATTCAGTCTCGGATGACACCTCCAATTGTATAGATGCTTAATAATAAAGTGCTAGAGTACCCATATGAACTCCTCAAATGCCTTACCTTGTTTTTTTATATTCCAGATTTGCTTGCTTACACAACCTTTTAATTCTGCCAATGAAAAGGTTAGCGTAAATATCATAACCAAAGTGTTTTCACCTTGGATCTGACTGAACCTTGATTTTTACACGTTTTCATGTCTACAAATCTTTGAGGTTATACAAACTGTCTCATTCCACAGGCGATGCATGTTTAGTATCAGTTATGTTTAATTTAAAGGTAAGGTCATTTTAATCAGTTATAGTGTATAAGATACTATCCATTTACCGTTTGGATGCAATTACTTTCCAAAAGCGTGTTAACTGATTCTCTCGATTGCTTCTATAAAGCATTGAAGCCTTAATTGCCAAAAATAAAAACGGCATCAGTAGCAAAAGATGCAGAATATCAGCATAGCTCAAATATTGCCTCGTTCAAATTACTATTCACACAGAAGAAGAAAAAAACACACGAGACCTTTTTAAAATTCAGAAGTAATCTTCGAGAGCGGAGAGTTCTGACTTTTCCTGTGTCCTAAGGATGTACTGAAAGGGCAGCGGAGAGAGAAGGAGGGAGGAAAGGACAGGAGGGTGAGACCTGAGAACGGAGAGATGAAGGAGAGTGACAAGCAGACGAAGGCATACAGGTTGAGGGCGGAATAATTAGGGGAGACAACTGCCCAATGCTTGGAGGGAAACATCTATACTAAGTGGAAGTGAGGGCTCTGGTAATGTCAGGGAGGTCCTGGTGATGCTACACTGTCATTAGGCTTAGAGAGAGCTTCAACACTCTTACCTCCCTCTTGACGTCTCCTTCTTTTCCTTCCCACTTCTGACTCTCTCTCTCTTTCTGTCTGCTCTCTCCTCCCTGTCTCATTCTTCACAAGCCTTCCCTCTACTGTCTGCCTTCAGACCTTCTCTTTTATCCCTTATTTTTGCCATCCTCATTGACCTGAGGATAAAGAGTATTTGTCAACAGCTCTTGCTCTCCAGTGAACCTCCCCCCCTTACAATAGCCCTTCAGGCGAGAATTAATTTCACCCTGTCTCAATGAGAAAGTGCATTGATTGGAAAAGTTTGTTGTTGTGCGCTCAGTATTTTTTTTTATTGTTCCCCTTTCGATACCACTTTCTCTTTGGTGATGAAGTTCAGCTTGGTTCAGTGCGTCGGCCAAAGCCGACACAATTCTATCGGGGACGATCTCTCTTTGGGTGACCATCTTTAACAGCCTCACGGTATAGATACCCCCAGACATAGATCAGCTCTTTGCAGCTGGGATTTGCGGTGATGGTCTTATCCTGCTGTAAAAGAGAAAATGAGAAGAGGAAGTTGGCATTGACAGAAATTGCAGCATACGTGCGAGGGTCATACACTAACTCCCTTAGTGGAGTCTAGCTTCTGGATTCTGTAAATTGGCTTTTATTTGTAAGCCCACCGCCCACCGACTGTCAGATAGGGAGTTAAACATTCTGTCTTGCCACTTTCCGTTTAATCTTGTTTAATCTATTTGTAGCCAGTCTGAGTCAGAGTTGGAAGGAATGCACTCAAACAGCATGATCATCCTACTTCTTTCTGTGGCTCTCCCCAGTTTCAGACGCACTATTCTGCCCGGACATGCATACATGGAAATTATTGGCTTTTTATCATTATTTTGTCTTATCTTAGATGCCTGCTTGCAATCCCACAGGCAGCTGTAGATGACTTGGGAATAAGCCCACAATGACAGACAAAATATTAATAGTGGTGATGAATTAAATGCAGTTTTATTTTTTTTGAGGTTTGTTGTCAAACTCTGAGGTTTGGCTGTTTGACCGGCACCACTGTCCAATGCAATTAGTTGAGAGCCATTAATCATGGGCCCCTTTACCATTGTAAATTTTTTTAGTTTAGCATCACACAAATCCCCGATATCATCCTGCAGCAGTCTTCTGTTTTACCAGTGACTCTGTCTTTGTCATCTGTGCCGTGGAATGTCATATTCTCTCATAGTTTTAGCTCACCATCATGTACAAGATCCCAACACCATTGATGTTTGGACAGCAGCAGAGTTGGTTGGAACCTGTAAATAAACTTGGACAAAGCTTCTGTGACGCCACCCATAGGTTACCAATGAGTTGCTTGGAGCCTGTCGTTAGCAGTCGCCATATTGGAAATGCTGTCTCAACGTATCTTTCGATCAACCTAACAATATGCAAAGAGCTGGAGCTGAGGCGGGTCTTAGGCCTACTAACAAACCAACAAACAGCTACACTGCACTCGACCATCATTGAGGTCAGCTACGTGCCTTTTTATTTATAACTCTGATCCTAACATCAATATGGATGAATTTTAACCTCCCCGTACAGTTGGTGCCAATAAGGACATGAGCTATTCCGCCCATTTTCGTTTTTTTGAATCAGGCTGTAAAATCTTTTATTTATGCTGTATAAAATACAATTTCTGAGTGAGTGTGTATGTGACTTCTTGGGCTTCTGCAGCCAGCCTCAAGTGGACACTTGATGAACTGCAGTTCACCAGTTTAACCATCTGGTTAAAAAAAAAGTGTTGAGCCAAATTAACTGACAGTAAAAGCATCGGAGAATCAAGACTGCTGTCGCCTAACCTTTTACCCATGTTGCCCAGCCTGACACTTGCCTCCATTTCTTTTAGACTTTTCAGCGTCCTTCACGGTTATTTTTTTTGTTTGTTTTAGATCACTTGAGAATCAGTTTGAGGAGTTATCAGTCTGTCAAGCTGTTACCTCTGCATTGCTTTCTGCACAAATTACTTCAAAAGTAAAAGAGCAGTTTAAGGCAGCATTCAATGTTTGGAATATGCACTTAATACTTTCCAAGAGTTGTACAACAAAATCTATACATCTATCTTTGGAGTTAATATTAAACCACTGCCAGCAGCCCGTTAGCTTAATTTAACATAAAGACTGAGAAGTCTAAAAACAAAAGGTTGCCTAGCTCTGTCCCAAAATAACAAAACCACCTACAGGCATCTTTAAAGCTCACTAATGAACGTGTTATCGCTCATTAGTTTACTGCAAAGCAAAAATAAAAGGTGTAAAAACAACATTTGTTTGTTTTTTATGGGAGCTGTAGCCTCCTGGAGTCTCAGCTGGTTTCTCCGAAAAAAGCCTTCCAGCAGAAAGAGCTCAAATCACAAGTGAAACAGAGTTTCTGTTTTCACACTGAAGCTGCTAGTTTTCACAGATTAAACAAACAACATACAAATAGCTAATTACTAGGGTTTAGAGGTGCTGGTAGGCAGGTTTTGTTCACTTTGCATTGAGCCAGGCTAACCATGGCATTCAGAACACTCTGAATGTAACAACATTTTCAAAGGGCAAGTGAGGCCAGAGGCACAAAGTAGAGAGACTTCCCCACCTCTCTGAAAGCATGAGATACAGTATCCCTCGGCTCGGCTTGCCTGTGGAGCTACACAGCAGCAGCAGCACTGTAAGACAGTCAGCACAGAAACTTTCTCTGAAGTTTGTTCAGTGGAATGGAGTCAATATTTGACTCTTTTCTTTCAAAGAACTAACCTAGGGATGGAGGTCTGTATGTGGACCAACTGTCAGGGAGGCTTTGGGGTCTGCCACTGACCCGTTTGTATGACTATGTCCCTGATAAGTCCTGTGGCCTCTGGGCCATGAAGATAAGGGCAGAACCCTGACAGAGAAAAAAAAATGTATGGTGGAAACACACACACACACACACACACACACACACACACACACACACACACACACACACACACACACACACACACATCGTTTAACCAGTGCTATAAACCTTTGTAGCCATCTTTCTTATACAGACTCTGCAGGAGAGATGTGATTTTTTCTTTATTCTCTGCACATTGCATTTACATTTCAAGACAACGGTAATATTATCGATAACATGTAATCACATTCAGACAGAATATTTGTGGTAGTATTAAGAATTGTGGATGCTACATGTACAATGTAGAAGCAGCACTAGTTTAACTGCATCCCTCTGTAATGAGGGGGCGGCTGCAATCCAAGTCCTACTTGGGCGGCATGCCCAGGTAAAGTCTCTTTGTGGGAAACACTGCACTGTAGCAGCTGCATGCACTGTGCTCACCATGGAGTCATCTGTGGAGTGAGAAAGTTGCAGAAGGTTACTCATGATGGGAAGGAATCACGTTTGGCTTGTATTATTAATATGGCAGAATAACAGAAGAAAGTTAGAGTCTGAGTTGAGTCCTTGAGGAGAAAGTCTAAAGTCACATTTGTGTACCACTTAAGTGTGACTCGAGTTCAAGTCTAAAAACATGAGTCCCCATCTCTTGACTATAAAACTGCTTGGGATTGGTGAGTGGCACCATACCATACGTGGAGTGTAGCAACCAAAGCGCTTAAGTTAGAATTTCACATTTCATACTGATCCCAAAAACTGATGCCATCAATGCTTTTCCTGCAGGGGAGTACAGTGACACAAACTGATTGAACTTGACAGAAAGATGGCAGAGGATGAATAGATCCCAGAGGAGTAGACGCGACCAAACCATGACAGGACATGAGCAAAAGTGAAATGACAGAGAAAAGCAATTTGTTCAGGTGATAACTTTGAAACTCCAAGAAGAAGTTTCTCTTAAAGTCCAAAACATTAAACATACACTGATGTTACAACATTTATGTGAAGAGGAAATAAGAACTGATGTTGATGGTCATACTTTACACCCATCATAGTCTTCAGGTCCGTGACAATGATCCGCCAGGGTTTTAAAACTTAGTTTGCCCGCTGTGCATTTCCTGCCTGTTCAACCAAAGTGGGAGGAGGCGCTCGAGGTGTGTGTTCAGTGATCAAACAGTCCTGTTTAATTTTAGTGTCAAGGATTATGGAGACTTGAACACATCCTATTCTAAAGCTTACACACCATAGACCATGCGTTGCCCAATTTGCTTTTGATTTAAATCCCTCATAGAGAAAAAATAAACTTAAACCTGTTCTCATTTGAACCATGTTCTACACATGTAGCTGCTGCATTGTTAGCTGATACTGAACAGTCTGCATTGATGTTCTCTGTGGAGGATTAAATCCTGTTTTAGGTAGTATAGGCTGGTAATGTCATGCACAAAAAAGCACAACATTGACTGAAAATTGAGAGTTAAATAAGGAAACAGGTCATTTTACCTTTCTGGCAGTGACTAAATAATGCACATAGTTAAGCTGCTAGGTTTCTTAATCAATACTTCTAACTGGAAAATGTCCATTGCCAGAGAGCTTTTATTTTATAACTACATAAAACTATTTAATAAAAACAGCTGATTGCAGAGATTAGTTGCAGAAGAGGGATGGAGAAATCTACAGAAAGTGGATTTGTGTAAATCTGGGTACCCAGACTACACATTGTAAAGTTCCTAATTACTAACAAATACAATCAATTGGAGTCATTGCACCAAAGATTGTCATTGATCCTCTTACAAGTGTGACCATGCCAAACAATTTGGCCTCTGTCAGAGAAACTTAATGGTCAAATTAAGCCAGCAGCAGGAAGGGGTAATGGCTGCGATTACTCCAATTAAAACACACTGTGTGCAGGGAGAGTTTCTTGTTTTTTCATTTTCTTCAAACTGAGTGGTCTTGTTTGAATCTAGATGTCACCAAGCATAAGTTATGGAGATAGATGTGTTGTTTCTCCAGAAGTTTTGAAGGCTAAAATATGACAGATGATTACTGATTTAGCGCAAACAAGTCTGCGTTCAGAGGATTTATATATCTTAAGATTCAGCTATCTTTACTTTATTTAAGCTCAAATCATCTTAGACAGCATATACGTTTCCAGATGCAGCTGTGTCACTGGTTCATCTTCAGGAGCATGGTTATATCTGTACACAGTAGTGTAGTAGTACTCGAAATTGGTCTTGGTCTCAGCCGGTCTCGAGACCACTTTTTGTCTCGTCTTGGAATCGAAAGCATTTTTAACTTGTTCTTGTCTCGCCCTCAGGCTGGGCGGACTCCGAATTCTAAATCAAGACCGGTCAAGACCAACACTGAAAGGCTATTTTTCCAAGTCATGACTGTGATTAGAAGGAAAACACATTTTTTTTAAAATAAATGATAACTTCAATTAATTTGGAGTTTGTTTTTTATCCCCCGGTTACGTCTGCAGCACAAGATGATGATTTTTCTGTGATACTGTATTTATGATCTTGGTCTTGACTCTGTCTTGATCTTTAAATGTCTCAACCTTGTCCTGGTCTCAGACTACTCCGGTCTCGGGTATGTCTTGGTCTTGGTTAGTGTGGTCTTGACTCGACAGTAGTACACAGTATGTGATCATGTAAAGTACCACCATGTTTTTTTTTTCTTTATACTAACTGGATCATAAACATAGAAAATTGAAAATGTCAGTGGACATTCCTGTACTCATGTTCCATATCACACTGACTGTACGTAATGTAGTGCACCATCAACCCAAATCCTTTATTATGAATGTATTATCAGAGCAATGCAACAACTGGGAGATAAAAGGGGAGATGATCTATTCAGGGCACCAACAGGGGACACAGGTTTGTTAGGCTTTGAGGTGCTGGTCGTTTTAGAAGAAGTTTGAATAACTAAAAAGTTTGCTCGCTTTTGAGAGCCACATTTACAGATTCAACTGTGTGAACAAAGCTTTTACATATTGACTGTGAGGATAGATTCCCATGCGTTAAGATGATTTAACTGAAGCGGCATAATGTCTCACTTTCCTTCTCTGAGCTACTCACACTTAATTTGCTTGATGCAGTGTAGACACTTGCTGTAAGTATCCACCCTGCTGTGAAGTACAAATGTAGTCTTCCTGTTCTATATATGTTGGAAAGTTGAAGTTACAAGAAGCCAAAGACATGATTACTACACGTTTCAGGGCCTGATTGAACGATTTGCTCCCGCTATCTGCTCAGTCTCAAGGTCTAGTTCAGCATATAGCTCTGTTGTCCTGCTCCGTGCAGTTTGCTCTTATTTTGCATCTGAATGTAAAGAGAAGCTTTCTGCACCTCCATCCTCTGTGCCGAGCTTCACCCAATGTGGCCCCCTCTCTATTCTGTCCATATAAAGATGATGAGCTGGGAGAGGAGGGGACTCTTGTTCCAGTTTATTATGAAGCCAGATGAGAAAAATGTGATATAAGTGTAAAAGTTTTAAACAAAGCTTCCTCCCTTGATGAAGCAGGTAAGGTCAACTCATACAGAAAACAAAACCACCTGCATGCTTGTAAAGGCTTCAGACCGTTTCCACACATGTGGATGAAGTTTGCCGGGTCTGCCTCTTCGATCCACTTCTAGACACAAACTGATTTAACCCGCTATTGTATCAGTAATAGAAATGATGAGTAATATTTATACACTGTATAAACAGATCATTTTGTTTCAAGGTCATACAGAGGTGGAAGTGTTGTACTGATCAATGGAAAGTTTGCACATGTCATCACTTATAAATAGTACAGTGGAGTTACCACCTACAGGGTATAATCTTCGCTCTGAGCGTGGCTCTTAGCACCTTCTTCTGCAAATTACACGTTTTTCTCAGCAACTTTTTTCCACAATGATTGCACAATGTCTCATTTAAATATGTGCAAGCTGCACTGGCACATAAAGCTACAGTGTGCTCTGCAGCAGTTTGGGGTGCATTTAACCCTTGCATGTGTTTCTGATAAGACTTGACCTGTGTCTTTTGGCTCATTTTTGCAGGTTAAGCTTGTGCTAAAGCCACACAATCCTTTTGTGAATCAGGCCCTCAGTTTTACTCTCCTGTGATGTGCTCTCATTCAGCCTATTTACTAACTTATCTTTTGTGGATAAACTGAGTTTTAAGGCAAATGTTTCTTACACCTTCCCTCCTCCCTTTCTAACTCAATGCCTTCTACTGTGAGCTGGAAACCCAAAGCTGCAGTCTGCTCATTTTAATTTAAATGTATGGAAAGGAAAGCCGGCTGAGATTCAGAATTTCATTTTTGATGGGGCTCTATGGACATAAACATAAATTAAAACTCATACAGACACCATTACATAAAAACAGTCACTGCATAGACACAGATTAAGACAGCTTGCTCCGAGCTCTCAAAGCAAAGAAAAACATTGTAAAGCACATAAAAACACCTTGACTAATCTGACAGATTCTGCTGTGACTGCAACTTGAAATGAAAGCTAAATCTAGAATCCAGAGTATGTAATTGCCTTTGTTGTACTTTTGCTATCGTGCAGCCAGTATATCTGGCTCCAACCTGCTTATAGATAAAGATCACAGCACTTTGCTCAAAGGGTTAAAATCTGCAGGCTCAAGCTATTTTAGGGAAGTTTGATTCTGAATATTGATGAGTCAGATTGCCAGTGGTTGGTGAGAATCAATCCTGTTGAAGAATGGGAGTGTCGGAGCTGCTGTGCTGTGCTGCTGTGGCCGAGTCGTTGTGCTTCTTATCAGTATGCAGACGTGAGGAGCCTTCCTAAACACCCGCATGCATCTGTATTCCCCGCCTGGCATCCAGCAGATGCTGTGGACTCTCGGAGCTGGGTAAATTTACATATTGGTGTATCCAAACAGGTGCATGTGAAATAAAGCATGGCAGGTCAACAGCTTGTTGTAGACAACATCGTGCTTAGAGGGACAACAATCAAGGAAAGAGAGGACAGACTTGGACTCAGTGCATCGCCTTACTCACTTACTGAGTGATCAATGTTGTTATACACCTGATGTAGGCCCCATAACACTGATTACTGTCCTGCCAGTTGATCAATGTCAGCGTGTTGTTTACATGTGTGTATGTGTCACCAAAAGGACTGCACAGGCTAGAAGCAGGATCATGAGCCAGTATGCTCGCCATGTGCCTCCTGCAGGTTTTTTTTTCATGTGTGTCTTTTTGCTTCACAGGCAAGCGGGACATGTTTGTGTGTACAGTGTGTCATAAGACAGTAACTGTTTAATTAGACTCTCAGCAGGGATCCTGGTGCCACACAGCTGGGCCAGCAGAGATCCTGTACAAACACCAGCATGCAAATGAAGGTCTTCGCTTCCAATATTTAAAACCCACTAATCTACTCATCATGTACTTGTTTTTTTGCTTTATAATTGCTCAGTACGAGTGAAGTGTGCTTCTATTAAGTCATTTCTGCCCAGAATTAAAATTATTAGTTCACAGAATAATTCCAGAATAATTTATTTGTTGCCTCAAGCAAATGTTAAAGACAAAATTAAGCCTTCTTTTTTATTTTTTTTTGTTTTGTTCACTTCATACAAGTTGTCAACGCAGTGTGTAGAGAGCATAACCATAGACTGTAAATATTAATGATTGAAGACTGAGTGACGTCAGCCATCTGTTCCTGCAGGGGGCTCCGGAGGCTCAGCAGCAGCCACCATGCTGGAAATCCTGTCTCAGCCTAACTTTCAGTCAACCTAACGACAGACTGAGAGCTGGAGCTGAGGCGGGTTTTAAGCCTCTCGATGAACCGTTACATCACGCCCACCTGTCAATCATGTCAGCTACACGTCTTACTATGGATAACACATACCTATTTCAAAATAAAAAAAGAGCCATTTTTAAATAATTCCCCCTGTACAGTGTGTGTCAGTGATGACAATATCTAATCAGACCTATTTGTTTTTTGTACCAGGCTGTAAACATGTTTATTTATGCTGTAAAAACAGCTTTACAGTCATGTGTATTTGACTTCTGGTGTTCCTGGAGTCAGCCTCAAGCGGACACTTGATGAACTGCAGGATTTTGCACTTCCACATTGGCTTCATTTTTAAAGACCGGAGGTTGCCGCTTGAGCATCACATTATTACATGACCTTTAACCTTTCACATGTACAATACATGATGCACAATCTCAAGTACAGTGTTTCTAAGCAGCACATATTTAAAAACTTAAAATGAATGAGGTCATACAAATTTTGACTTTTTTTTTTGGCCTGCACAAACTGCAGTAGACATTTTCGTCCTGCTTGAATTCCTAATTTGATATAATTCCACACTGACTGCTCAGCTGGGATAACGACAGCTTATATCGCTGTTCTTCATTCATTAGGAGGACTTTCTATGTTTTCACAGACTCTTACAGGAATTTGCATCTGTTTATGTGGCAAAATAGCACGGAATGAGATACTCACATTAGTATGCATGCGCCGCATTGAATATTCACTCATCAACTCTTTTTTTTAATATGGATTCCCTTTGCAGTGGTACAAATCACTGGTAATCAACTGTGGTGACATTTTCCAGCAATTATAAGCAAGCTGTCCCTGTTTCAGTGGGAGCCGGAGACGCATCACTCCATTTGCTCCCAAGTACCGCAGTGACAACATGACAATCCCATGAGAGATAGGGACATTTAATTTGAGAAAAGACGAGGGGCGGGATGTTTAAAATGGGGGGGTGGTTCATTTTTTTCTACAGAATTCTTCAAAAACGAGAGGCCTTGTCACTGTCACATAAAATAACCTCAAAAGGAATCATGACATTGTGTAATTGCCAGTAAAATAAATAAAGTAGATTCAATTTAGATAGATAGTAGTGGTGTAAAGATTAATGGATTGGTGAAAACGTAGGTGTAAGCGAGTTGCCAGTTGCGTCCTATTTTATTTGTTTTGTTTTTTGTACATCTGATGCATATATTTTTACAATATAATGAAAGCTTCGGGGTGGCTGTGGCTCAGTTGGTAGAGTCGGTCATATCTCAAACAGAAGGTCGGGGTCTTGATCCCCAGCTCCTTCAGCTACCTGCAAATGTGTCCTCGGGCAAGATTCTTAACCCAAGTTGCTTCCGCTGCTACAGTGGCAGCATGTGAACAGGATTAGTACATACTAATGGTCACTTTACATATAGCAGACTATGCCATCAGTGTGTGAATGTGTACGTGTGACCTGTGGTGTAAAAGTGCTTTGAGTAGTCAGAAGACTAGAAAAGAGCTGTACAAGCTCAAGTCCATTTACCATTTAAAAAGAGATATTTGTGAGGACTTTCACTTCCAGCAGCTGCTCTAACTATGACATATATGAACACACACAAAGTCACCAGTCAACAGCGTCACTCTTTAGATCAAAACACCAGGGCTGATACGTCTGTGCACAGAGGAACTATGTTGGAGAAACGGAGTGCAGACGGTGGGTTCTGCCCACTGGTCATCAGTCGGCTGAGCTGATCTGATGTTACTATAAATTACTGATGTTCTTTCGGAACAGTAACCTCCTCGAGTGTTGCCATTTCTGTTGTTTACATCATACATATTAGGTAGTTGTACACAATGACATACACAACGCAGCTGGATGCAAACACAAAGGCAAGGTTAAACCTCAAGTATGTCATTAAGGGAGTCTGCCTGAGTAGACGGTGGAGGACAAGAGAAGATGAAAGAGCATTAAGGAGCCAGTTATTAAGTCAGAAATCAAAAAGATTGATGCTGTGTATTCTGCCCTATATACCCCTTGATGCTGTGTTTGTGTGATTTTATTCACCCTCTTACTTTTCCAGTGCTCTTTTGTTACCCACTGAAAATAAACCCCTCAGAGAGATGTGTCGAAACAGACTTCAGTCAACAGACAGACTTAAGCTCTCAGCATGTGGTCGTGCTACCATATTTCTTCTTCACTACTGAAAGAGAGCTTCAGTCGTGAGGAGAAGACAAAAAGCAAATAGCAGGATCCCTAGACGCTGAGCTGCACATTAGAAGCTTCTTTTGTTTGGGATACAGGTACAATGTAATTGGCTCTGGTGTGATGTGCATTATGTCCAAAGGGAGTTTGAGAACATTTAGAGGAAAGCAAAGCACTGTTTTGTGTACAATACAGTACTATTTGGACAGTATCGCCCTAGAGCACATGGTGATGTCACACACACACAGGCTCAGGTTTCTTACAGGTTTGTTGTCGGTAATGAGCCGACCAAGTGCTGAGATTTCTTCTGTGTAGGAACTCTCCATCCCTGTCGTGTTCTTTCTTCCAGTCAAACGTGCAGTTATTACATCTCTGACTTCTTAGAACTTACTGCAAACAAAAAGACAAAATTAAACATGTGTTTGTCTGAGGTGGTTCAATCTGACACATGATTCCCTGCCTCATGGCTGGCACACCTCGGGGGCCCTATTTATTTACATACGTCACTCCATATGTGAAGTGTCGATTTGTTTTCAGATGGTAAATAATGCAACATGTAAATTCTCATAACAGATTGAAATGCTCAAACCATTCTGTAGTAATTTGTTAAAAATGTATGAATTCACACACTTCTGCAAAATATTGTCTTTACTTTTATAGAGTTTCATCAAATTGCTGGGCAGTCTGTCAAACCACTCACTGTCAGACTCCTCTGTACTTACAATATGTTAAAATGAAAGTAAAATGACCCTGCGTCTCTCAGATAGGAAAAGCTTAATTCATTTCTACACATGTGATCCTGTACAAAACACAACAAGCTGCCGGAGCATTTCATTGATCCCAGATCACTTCAACCCATTATTTATTTTTTTATTGAACCAGGTTTGTCCCATTGAGATTAAGAACTGTTTTTCAAAGGGAGACTTGGCTGAGACAGTCAGCAGCAAAAACACACAGTTACAGACAGAGACACAAACAGTCACATTATAAAATTTACAAAACACTCAAACTTGCATTCATAGAGAAAAACCATCTATAAGTCAAATCTGGGAGTCAGAAGTTAAAGCAGTCGAGCTAAAAACATCAACATTCTGTAGAATATGCTTCCAAGTCTTTCATTTTTTATTTAAAAACATTTAAATAGTTTTTCAGTTGATTAAATATATACGGTTGAGAGAGTATCTGTGTGACAGGATGGTTTTAATTAAAGTCATCAAGTCACAATTATTGTCCTCCTATTTGTTCATTCAAGTGTTTGTGTTAACTTACAGGTAATTATTAATTAATTATTAATAAGAAAAAATATATATTATTAAATTCAATTGGGGTGGCAGTAGCTAAGTCTGTAGGGACTTGGGTTGGGAACCAGAGGGTCGTCTGTTCAAGTCCCATTGCTGACCAAGTATGGAAATTGGTCTTGTGTTGGAGAGGTGCCAGGTCACTTTTGGGGTACTGCTGAGGTGTCCTTGAGCAAGGCAACAAACCCCCAATAGGTCTGGTGAGCTCCTGTGTAGCAGGGTGTAGCAGCTCCACTCATTCTGACATCTCTCCACTAATGCATGTCCACAGGTCCTGTTTGTGCATGAGTGTAATCCGGTCCTATGTGTGTGAGAAGCATGTCTCTCAATGTAAACCAGAATTTCCCCTGGGGATTGATACATTATCAGAAAAGAAAAATTATATTGTGTCTCAATGTACTGTTGCAACTAAACTCTTAACGTCCTGTTGAAGGAGCCTTCTGGTATTTTTGTCATCTTCACACTTTTGAGAATTTGATAATTGCCAACTTCTAAACATTGGCAGCGAGGGACACTGCACCGTTTGGTTTAAATACAATTTTAATCTTTAAGAAAAATAGTTTAAACTAAGTGCTGCAAATTGGTCCCAGTTGTAGGATGGCAGAGATGTCTAGACATTACCTATAGAAGTTTAACTGACTCTTGAAGGTGAAGCTTGAAGTATGGTTACATAATATCTCTTTGATTGAATGTCAGTTTGTCTTTATAAACCTGTGTGACGCAGAGTGTGTGTGGTCGGGGAATATGCTCAATGGCTCGATCAAAATGTGTTTTTACAATAATGACAAAGCAATTCTCGTTTGGTGCAAATTTTCACTGTGCCCAAAGTGTTAGCATAACATCAGTCAGGTCTCACTGAAGCCACCTGGCATCTCTAGATGTAGGTTAAGGTCTCTAATGTGTGTCTTGGTGTTTGTTGTGATCCTCTCTGGTGATTTAGGGGATATTTTGGCAGAAATACAAGCAGCCTTAGAGATATGGTGAGGAGCCAGTTGAGGTGGTTTGGCATCTGATTAGGATGCCTCTTGACGCCTCCCTTTGGAGGTTTTCTGGGCATGCCCTACTGGGAGGAGACTCAGGGGCAGACCCAGAATGCCCTGGAGGGATTATACTGTATATCTTTTCTGCACTGGGAAGGCCTTGGAATCCCCCAGTAGGAGCTGGAAAACATCGCTCGGGAGAGGGAAGTCTGGGTGGACTTACTGCGCCTGCTGCCACCGCGACCTGACCTCGGCTAAGAAGACAAATGGATGGATTTTGGCAGAAATACTCAATGCCTTTGAGAAAATGTGGTTCAAGCTTTTCCCTCAATTTGTGCAAACATCAAAGATGGCACTGAAGTGACAGTGATGTCCCATGAAAACGTCTGCTTGTAACGTCATATCTCGTTTGCAGAACGCAGACGAACACATTGTCTATATCGCACTTACAACATGCATCCACACTTCCAAAAATGATCCCAAACAACACATTGTTAAAGACAAGTTCTCCACTATGTTGTCATTTTCTGGGTTTGTTTTTGTCTCGTGTAAAGTTTTTCTGAATTGGAAAGCTCTATTGTGATCAGACTCTTGAGTGAATTGGGGTCTTTGATCAATCTTTGTTGTAGGTAAAATGTTACCAATCTTTGAACTCATCGTCCATTTTTGGGGGGATTCTAGGTGCAGTTGGGCTCTCGGATTGCATCCCCATTGCGATTGTTTCCACCTCCTTTGCTCCCCAAAATGATGGTTTTCCATTGATGTGGGGAGCAAAGGATAATGAAAGCGCTGGTGTGGGCTGCTGCTGTTGAAGCTCTAAGTCTAAAAATGTAAACCAGAACACTTTGGAAAACAACAATCTTGTTCCTGTCTCCTGCTACACCGTTCAGCTGTTCCTAACAAATGTATGGGATGTATCAATTCCTTTACCAGATTAAGTCACTGTCTTTTAGCTGGAAGTACCCTCTTCCTGTTTGCTAGGAATAGAGTTATTGTTGTGTTTGGGCAAAGTTTCCTTACTGGTAGTCAGATAACCACAGAGTCCCTGCAGCTGCTCACATCTGCAGTATTCAGTGTTCCTCCTTAATGTGTTCTCACCATGATAGTCATAGATGAAGCAGGAAAACAACACACAAACATTTTGAGGATGCAGCAAACATGTTGCCGTTGTTCGTCATGCACTACAGACAAATCCACATCAGGCGCTGCTTCTTATGTGGAATTGATGCTGGCTGCCACTGCTGTGTCTTCCTGTTCCATGGATTCAGTCTCTGTGGGAACACAGGAAAACTTAGCTTGGTTTGTTTGTGAAATGTTTCTCGACCTGGACACTAACCAAGTGAGCCTAAGGGTTTGATTCCTCTGCTTGTCAGGGCATAAAATAAATCAGATACATCTATTGTACATTAAGATTGATGGGAATTTAATGCATTGAGTCCAAAATCTGTGGATGAGGATGGCAAAGATGTTGAACTTTGTGCTGTACAGTAAGGTAATAGTGAAGTTAAGATTAATGATATTTCAGTATTTCAGAATTTGTGGGGAATAGTTAAGAACTTGTTACAGTGTTGAATATTTGTCTTGCTGTGTGTGACCTGTGTGAGTGGTGTTTCCTGTTTTGTCAAACGCACAGTATGTAAATCTGACTCCAGGGGGTTCTCGATCAAAACAATAAAAGATGACGTCAAGGCTGGCCGGGAACCAGGGAGGTGATTCTCTCGGCTACAGATTGTCTTTATATTATCTCAAACTCATGCTTGTGTCTCTTTTTTCAAAAGCGCTGCGTTTTTTGCCAGAGAGAGTAAATTATTTTTTTACTGTAATAATGAAGCTCTTATAATGGAAAACAAAATCCACTGGGAATCTAACTTTAGAAAAACTTGACAGCCATATTAGGTTGTCAAAATGTTACCATACTTTGATACTTGTTAACACCACATGTTTTCAAAGATGCTGCGTCTCAAGGTTTTGCAAAGATTCAAAAACTGACAATTCTCCAGTCCTTTTGGCATCTTGTAAAAAATGGACGCTACATTAATGTCTCACAAGTTGACAGAGAGCAGTGTTTCAATGTTAGGGAATTAATAAAAATGTTGGGTGCCTAGGACTCGTTCTTTGTAGCCGTGGTATCAAAACGGGACCAGTGATACTGATGGACTTTAACTTGTACCATATCAAAGTTTGATTCTGGAATGGGGACCACCCTGCAGTGAGCGGTCAAGTCTCCTGACTCCCTGCTTTACCACACCTGCCCTCCTCTGCATGATCAGCGTAGTACTAATGTTGGTTTATCATGCAGTTCAGGAGACCCTATCAATGAAATTGCAGTCAATGATTAATTTGTCCTAATTGGTGGATGAGAAGGAATATTTGGAGCTGGCGCCCCTGTGGGATGAACCCACCACCTCTTCTCCCAAGCGAATGCCACCTCTGTTTGATCTGCGCTAATCCAATTAACACTTTAACAGGAACACCTGGGCTCTTCTCTGAACGATCTGAGGCTGCTGTTGATTACACACAAACACACACACACACACACACACACACACACACAAACCCATGCTTCGATTCCCAGATGGGCCTTTGATAGCTGTGAGGGTGGCAGGCTCAGGCTGATGATTGCACTTAACTCACACACACTCACAGGCACACCTAACTGCACTCACACTACTGCACACACACACTCAAAATGTATGCTCTACTTTAACCGTGGCATGTGGTAATAAGGGACTATTTCAGTCTCCAATATACATCTAACTGCTCACTAAATGACACGATTAGACTGTGGTCTGATGGTGCACCTGATTAGATTAGCCCCGCTCTGTGCTTTCTGCTCTAACTCACCGCAGCCTTAAACCCAACCTTGACCCCAATTAGCCCCATATTCATCAGAGAGAGCTTAGGGACACTGATGTTGCTGCAGCTTATCATCCTGCTTCTAATTGGCCTGATGAGGTGGGATAAATATGGTCAACGTTGCAATGCAAGCCCCCTCCAATCGATATGCACACTGGAAAAACAAGAAATGAGAGAAAGCATGAGGAGACATGTGCGAGGGCAATTGTGCCTTTTTTCATGAATCACAGTAACATAAAAATATATATATTTAAAAAAAATAGCTGTTTAATAGATTAAATGCAGCTCTGCGGTAATAAAATGCACGAGAGGGGTAGTAGTAAAAGTTAACGTCTCCAAGTAAAAGTCCTGATTTCCATGTCAGTATTTTAGTTTTAAGAGTTCTCATCTTGGTAGTGCAGAAATGTGTTTCCTGTGAGTGTTTCAGGATTACATTCATTTTAAAATGTAGCTAATTGAATGAGTTTAAAGTGAGGAAACATTTGGGCAAAAAGCAGTTCACTATAATGCCATGACTTTTTTTTACTTCAATGTTTTGAGTTGATCGTAGACAAGATCAAGAGCTGAAACTTTAAAGGGCAAGAAATGACAAAAAATGTGACAAATACAAACATTTTTATCTAAAGGCGAAGACTGAATCTAAAAGTGCTACCAAAATTAACCTGGTATGATACGTCTTCCAGGATCCAATCAGAAGCCTGGCTGCAGCACTTTGTACCAGTTGCAGTCGGGACAGGGACCCAGTGTACATCGAGTTACGCCAGTCAAGTTGGGAAGTGATGAAAACATGGTTCCTTTTTTACAAGTTATTAAAGAGAATTGGTTTTATTTTTTAGATGGTTTTAAGCTAACATGAAACCGGTTTTGACTCCTTATTTGATCTTGTTTTTCATATTTCATCAATCTCACTCGTTGGTTCTTAAAGAATGTGTGACTTTTTGATCCAGTAGATGTCGCCCTTGAGCTCTGGCATGAAACCAAAACAAACTGCTTTTTGGCGACACCTCGGACTTACTGAAGCCTCCGCTCTTCTCAAGCGGCACACCTCCAACCCATCTCCACTCACGTTAAGAAGAAAGACTAATCAATTAGAACGCACCATAATTAAGCACGAAGCACAAAGAATGACGAGATCTAAAGACACTTACGTGACATCCAAATAAGCAGTAAATATGTTCTTCTTCTTTTCTCTAGTTCTTGACTAAAACAGCTTTATACTCAAGGCCGCTTTTATTTCTCATTTATACTTCATGACTAGGTTAAATGCTCGGGTAAATGCTCCTGAAGTTGTTATCAAACCTATCCTATGTGTAATCACAGCTGTAGTCTCGTGTCTATCTAACCAGATGACCACAGATTAGCATGTGTCAGATTCATGTGGTCTGGTCATTTTGAAACGTCCCATCAGTATTCCCAAATATAACATGGTTCCTCAACACAAAGTTAAGATACTACAGCAGCTGCATTTTCCTAACTCATTCACAGGGCTGTTTTTCTCCCACTTTACAAGCAACAGACTGCTTTACCCAGAGCAAGATTTCATGAAGGATTTGTTAAAAAGGAGAAAGACTTAAGAGGTTCAGGTTAGGTAAATGTAACATTGAAGGTTTGTTGAAGTAACTGGATTATAAGCGCTAGGTTTGCTGGATACTGAATCCTACAAAACACAGAGTCAGAGCTTCCATTGTTTAGTGAGACTTATGAAGCAAACAAAAACACATCTAGTGAGCAACCATCCCGAGAATAAAATGGATGAGAGAAGGAGAACGGTAAGTCTCATTCAAAACAGTTGGGCAACAAACAGCGGCTCAGATGTAATTCTCCACAGTGCCTTCGACAACACAACTCGTCCAACGATGAAGCAGATGGCTGCAAGTAAAAATTTCAAATACTGCCAAAAAAACCCCACCAAGATGCAACTAAAGTGAACACATAGAGACAGTTATGAGTTAGAAAAGCATGCTCATGGTTTCCTTCTTGGCTGTTTGGTTACAAACATGACTGACATTTCTATTTTAAGAATCCTCCCTGTTGTCAAGAGTTCAGGCTGCTGCTGGTGAAAGAGCATCAGTGTATCATGCTGTGGATGTCAGAGTTTAGGAAGGTTGCCCTTAATCATAATCAATTTTTTTTTTATTACACATTGTGATTTAACTTTACAGAAAATGACAATTTAACCTTCAAGTAATGACTTTGAAAATTGTAACTGCATGCAGTAAGAGTGTTGAGCTCTGCCAGTAGAGCAGGTCACATGTACTGAGGTTCTAGTCCTAACCGCACTGGTCGCATCGACTCAAGATCCTGGCGCTTTTTGGTGCATGTCATTCTCCACGCTCTCTTCCCACATATCTGGACGCTCTACACAGCTAACCTAGCTGGGCAAAAGCCCCCCCCAAAAGTGTTGACAAGGTTACACACGATAGTCAAGATAGTCAAGATGATTTCTCAATTTTTTGATGGTACTTACGATAATCTCACCAGATTTTCCGGGATATTAGGTATGTTAAAAGTGATCACACTTCCCCTGATCTCCTCAGAAGAAAGTCATCGAGCAGCAATTTCAAATAGTAAATATCTAACATGTAAAGATATAGATACCGTTGTTTGGGGGGAACTTTAAGGGGAGCCAAGCCTGCATCAATCGTCGATGGTGTGTGTTCAGAATCGAACTGACAGAAGAAGCACAACAACAACAGCAAATACATTTGATCACCTTAAGCCCCTACTTTAACATGTACAGCCCATGTTGACATAATTTCCACGAATTCTCCATAGTTCTCTCTTTTTTCTTCTTGAATTTTTATTGGAAAGAAGTCTAAAAACCACCATCGCCAATTCTTCCTGCCCATTGTCCACCATGTTTCTTTACGCTAAAGTTACATTTGAATGTGAGAGATTTTTAGAGTCAGGACTCTGGTTGTTTGTGAAAGGATTCTGTTTGTGTGTGTTGGGCTGTTTTGGTCTTATTGTTGCACTCCACTTCCACTACAGGAACAAAACTGTTAAAGCTAGGATTATTTGTTGTCACATTTTCAACATCTGTTAATATTTTTAAAATCTTTTAGTGTGGGCCAGGCCTGAGATGGGTAGAATTATACAAAATCTATACATATACAGTCCTTATTTGCTAAGACATGCGTTGAGTATGACGGCCTTTACCTGACTTGGAATTCCTCCAAAAAGTTGCCTGATATAACTTCAGATCTATAGAACGATGGGACCAGCCTTTGTCTGCGCTATCAGAGATATCCAGCTGTTTCTTTGTCTGCACAATGCACACCGGGACTGTTCACTGGAGTGTGGGTAGTTTTAATTCAGGTAGAAACTTCTTACCAGTTTTCATCTTGCAGTGCAGGTTAAAGCTTGTCTGATCTTACACAGGTGTTATTTTTATCCCTAGATCACTCTGCACAACCTCACAGTACAGGAAACATGACAAGCTGAAGTTGGGGACTGTCTCCAAGCTGCATGCCAAATGGCTAAGAGAGCCAGTGAATTTCTGAATTCTCTTTTCCAGCCGTTAAAAACCTTCTGTTCATTTCCCACACACAGAATAAACAGTTATACGGCTTTTATTCAGACTCAGTTTTGGCTTACGTATTTACATTTCCTTAAACCGTACTAAGCTGTTTGATAAAATATAGCACATAATTGAAGCATGTTTGTTACATAAAGCTGACACAAAATGAAAAGGCTGTAGAAAAGTATTTGGCTCAAGTAAGGACTGACCAGCTCAGTGAAAGTAACCTCTGATGAACCTGAACACTCCCTGTCTTGGGCTGCCTGTGACTCACATCACCGTGTGCGCTTACAGTCAGAATATTGTTGTAGTACCACAATGTACTACAAGGTGGTGCCTATCTTATGTTTTGAGTTTGTGAGAGCGAAAGTTTATGACAGCCATCGTGTATGGCTGTAAGACCGTGAGAGGACTCTCAACTTCAGTGACGAGTTAGTGCAGGACATATCTGTTTTACTGTTCATGTATGATCAGTGTATATATCCCCATGGAGACCTGTCTTTGTATGGTCAATAAAGCATTGTAGAATAATAGTGCTGTGTGGACATCCCCCACTCTGTCTGTAAAGTATCTGATGCTTACCAGCTATCCCGGGACTTCTGTTAATTGCTACCTGCCGCTAGCTTTTCCACCTGTAGCAGCCCTGTTACTCCGCTGTTGGCCGCTAAAAGTAAACAATTATAAGCAGATCTGCTTAGTAAACAGTTGATGACAGTTGTATATGTTGCCTTAGTGCTATCGAGCGAGTATAGTTAGTAAAAACTCATTTTAAATCTGCCTGCCTCGTGTAAATGAGCACCTGCCGGGGTCTGACGGCAGCCATGACGCCTCTAAGTCTACATTTTACATGAACAGGAAATGCAGACAGACTTTTATTGTAAATTAATCATTGAAAATGAGAAAACCCAGCTGTTTTTGTTTGCACTAAACAGAAAAGTGGCAGCATGAAGTGCTTCAGGTCACATGAATGGCATCACACGTCCTTTAATATGATTATTACACATGTGCACATCCCACATGCGATGTTAAAATGATGAAGTGTTCAGCTCTACATCACATGATGTGAAAAAGTGTCTGCAATTTCTTACAACTTTCAGTGTCCAGCTCCCTTCCAGTATAAATCAAATTACACAAATGGATACACATATAGTTATCTGTTCAATGACTGATACAGACAGTGTCTATGCATTTTTGTGTTTTTGTGCAAAGCTGATCACCACATGTTCACAGAATTGGCACTTTTCCCACTTTATTTATTCACCTCACATAGCTTGAGTTCTCAGCACAAGGAAACACACGGCTGTATGCCACATGCTTCTCAATGATCTCTCCTGTGCTGCTTAAATTCCTGACGCTGTCCCTCCTTCTATTCACTGTAGCCACTTAGTGCTCATCAGGGTCTCAGAGGACTTGAGACCGTCCCAGCATACATTTGGGCCTCAGGCGGTTGAATACTCCAGACAGGTTGCCAGCCTTGCACGGCATTTACTGTATGCTGCAGGAAACTAATGAGATCAAATTCACCCCTCTGCCGAGTAGTGCCATGTATGTGAGATTCATATGTCGACGTTTCCACAAGTTACCAATTTTAGGAATTGGTTTGGAGGACACGGAGGATTTACTGTACACTCTGAGCAGCAGTCAAATCATTTTAACATTCACATTTAATGATGAGCTTTTGGTAGAATATGTGCGTGGTTGTGAAATATACAAGAACTGGGGTAAAATGATATGACTGATTCAGAATGCTTTCTAATCCTTGTGAGCATCTCTGGCAGGCTGGTCAACAGACGTGATGAGAAACTCATGCTGTTCTCACAAAAAAAAAACATCAGTGTCAACTGAACAAAAAAATACAGACATGGCAGAAGAAAAAGACATCATTTAACCCTAAAGAAGTATAAAGGACAGGACAAGATTAAATCAAAGGATAGTAAGAAAATAAGAAAAAGAACATTTAGAGCTAGAACCCTCTGGACAGTCTTTTGAACATCAGCAGGCGCGGAAAAATTGGGAACTGTTTCAGTTGAATACCTCTTGAACCTCTTGACACTGAAGCGTCAGTGTTTATCCAGCTCTGCATCGTTTCTTAAAACCTTACTGCGTTCTAACCTCTCTCCATTTTTCAAAAGCATCTCCAATATTTATCCTAGTTGAGCTTTGACTCAGTTGGTGGAGTCGATCGTCTCTCAATCTGAAGGTTGGGGGTTTGATCCCCAGCTCCTGAAGCCACATGTCCGATGTGTTCTTGGGCAAGACCCTTAACCCCAAGTTGTTCCCACTAATTCGGCAGTGGCGTCTATAAATGGGATTAGTAACTTCTGATGGTCTCTTTACATAGCAGCCTTTACCATCAGTGTGTGAATGTGTAGGTGTGACCTGTGGTGTAAAAGCACTTTGAGATGTCAGAACTCTAGAAAAGCGCTACACAAGCTCAAGTCCATTCACCATAATTATCTTGTTACACATTATTGTAAGTATGTGGTCAGAAGGAAAAGACTGAGATGTGTCCGCAGAGTGAAGAATCAGATCATTCTTTTGGGTCAAAAATGCTGGAGGTTTTTTATTTGTTTAACTATTATACTTCTCACTAAAAGCTCAGAGTGCAGCACTTGTTGTGTTCCAAGCCTCCCACCCAAATGTGCTGAAGTTCGTATTCTGTGAAGTCACTTTCACTGCTTTGAATAGAAAGTTTAAGGAAGATTTTTAGAAGACAAACACTAAATGTCTCTGATATTTAAGACAAGATGAATGATAACCTAAATGTTCTGTTTGGGAAAAATATCACAAATCAGACGGAAGCTGGAGAGTGGAGCCAAACAGCAGCAACAGAAACAAACACGTGGGCATGAGGACAGGCAGCCTGTGGAGGAGGGAGAGCTGATATCAGGACAAAGCTGACTGTGAGTGTCTGCAGCAGAGGTCTCACATGTCCATAGACAGACTCCTCTGGTCGTGACGAGGCCTTTCTGAGCTGGATTTTTATTAAAAGAGAAAGTAGAGGGATCAAGGTCGCTTGTTGCAAAGGATAGAGGCTGTGAACCTTTCAAGCAAGTTGTGATAGGAACAAACTGCACGACACCTGGAGTCAACCGAGGGAATGTTTGTTTCCTTTAAAGCAGATGAACAGGAAATACAAGCTTGGCTGCTTTGTCCTCCTATGTTAATGATATTAATGGTATGAGACTAGTCATGCTTTCATTGTTACTTGCATGTTATAAAAATATCAGCTCTGTCCAAACCTGCCTGCACGGGTCACTGCCATGATTATTTCACGGTGCCTTTTCTAATAAATCCAACAGAATGCCTGAGGCTGCAGGAGATGGTGTGCAGTTGTATTTGATTTGCAGCTTTTGGTAGTTTTACAGCCGTCATTAACTACATTTGATAGCTTTTAGATGATTAACTTGTGTCTTAGGCCTTGGACACACTTCCTGAATGAATTCTAGAAACGGCTCTGTCACATCCATGAATTGATGTGTTGTGTTTTTGGATCGTGGCCCATTTACATATTTAATCCTGCACATAATAACGTTTTATCTGCCACATATATCATAGTAGTGTATTTTCAGTGTTTCACGGTGGGTGGGTGAGATGACACAGGGCCTACCAGGCTCTCACCAGCCACACATTTCTGTGTTTAGTTTAGTTTAGTGTTTGAAGGCATATAGGTCTATTTGTTTTTATTTGGTTGACATTTTCAACATGAAGTTTTCAACACTGGAGATATAGGCTATAATTCTATCTAGTACAGTACATACATACGTCTGAAATAGTGCATTCTTCACTACTTTGTATTAAATAGTGTATGTGAAAAAGATATATATATAATTTCAAATTGAAAGCATTAGCTGCCAGTGTTTCCCACACGATTTTATGAGACTATTGTGGGGGACACCGTACTGGCTAGGGGGGTATTGTCCCGGTACTTCCGATGAGCCACTTCTGGATTAATAAAACAATACAATATCTGTAAAATGATGTAAACATCGGTAGTGGAAAAGAGGATAATTAGAGGGTGCTGAAATGAAATCACACAACAACCAAATGGAAAAAAAAAGAATACATACACACACTAAAGACATCTGAAGACAATAACATGTAACATACTATACAAACCATGTGCTAACATATCTATAAGGAGATCAGAACTGGACCAGAAAGTGTGTAATGTGAGTGAGGAGAAGTACCAGAGGTCACTCAGTCAGCAGGTGCAGCTTCCAATTGAAGGGATCCAACATGTTCCATAAAGGGAAGCCACTTTTTGGTAAATTTTGCATTAAGGTTTCTGAGAGAGTATTTCATTTTTTCTAATTTCATAAAGGACATGGCATCCTTTATCCACTTGGTATGAGAGGGGGGATGAGGGCTCTTCTACTTCATCAAAAAAGCACGCCTCGCTAGTAAAGTCAGAAAAGCTATAAGGTGAGCAAAGTGAGAGGGCAGAACACCTAACAGGCAAATTAAAGGTGAGTGCTGGTTGTTAGCAGGGGTGATTGTTAGAAGGTCTATTTGTTTGAGACATTTTACTGCAGAAATCATGTCATGTAACTTATAATAAGATTGGCATATAAGCAGACTTTCGAGGATAAAGAGTTTCCAGGTTAAAACCACACACTCTGTAAAGAACGGACAGCACAAAGATGAAGAGCTTCCTATGCTGACTGGCTGGATCGTCATAAACACGTCACTTCAATGTTAACAGATGGATAGATACAAAATTAAAATGTATTTTTTCTCAAACATGCTTTTTTTTCATATAGTTAGTTCTTATGCGGCTGTATGTCCAATTGTTCATGTTTCTGAGAAGTTTTCTTTTACTTTGTCCTCTGATGTATAAATAGAGCAGATTTAAAATCATGATTGACAGCTCTGTGGACTAAAGCAGCTCCCGAGCAGCTCTACACCTGATTAGCAGAGTTGAGACAGAACAGAAAGAGGAAACATGACAAACACCTAACAAGATTCATTAAACTGAACGTATCCTCGAGTGTTCCCTTCAATCAGACAAATAATCTGTTCTGCAGTAAAGTCTACCAACCCACATTTTAGGCTCCTACAGACAGTGTCGGTTGTTTTATCGGCAGGTTTATCGTGTGCTTTGGTCAAAAACAGAGGTGTAGTGTCAATACAGCAGCTCAACCAGTCAGATCCTTACTGAGCATAACTAGGCTTCCAATGCGCCTTTCACAGCGAGTGTTTAGGCTTCAATTTTGTACAATGGTATGTGATCATAAACATCAGGATGTCTAGAGAGTTTAAACTGTACATTGTATATAAAAGGCATGCATTTTAGGATGGAATTAAGATTACTATTTATTTTTAGATGGAGATTGAAACATTGCTCAGACAGGATGTTTAGGAATGTGCTGCAGTGCTCACACGGTTTAGAATATGTACATTCAAATTAAAGGCAGGGTTGGTCATTTTCGAAAACTAGCATGATTTTGAAAGTAGCATTCCCTCAGTGCACTGTCTGCACCCACCCCCTCCCCTCTGTGCTCCCTCAAAAGCCACGCCCCTCACTTACATGCACAAGCGCCATTGGTCCAGAAGCAGACCTCAGCTCATGCCTTGAGTGTGGGCTCGTGCATGCATGGGGTAGAGAACGAGCAGGGAGACAGGGAGGCGTGTGATTGGTTCATCAGATTGGTACCTCGTGGCAGACATTGGTTGAAGTTTTTACAGGCTTACAACTGATAGATGACTGACTTTTTCAGAGAACATGAGTTATTAATCTCTGTCAGGACCTAAAGACAATTTCAACCAGAATCTTAAAAAGTGTATCTGGAGAAAATTGCCAACCCTGCCTATAAATGTTTTGCAGGTTGCACACACCCCAACAGACTTCCAAATGTATTTCTTCAGTGGGGAGTCATTTCTGATCCAGTTCATTAGATGTTGTTAATATATACTAAACACACAGGGATTGTGTGTAGAACTAAAGACGGCGTCACCGTTATATAGATAACATTTGAGTATCCCTGAGAGAGTAGCAGAATTAAATCAGATCTTTAATTTGGTACATGATAGTTCCCCTAGGTAATAATGATGCTTCTGCACCTGTGCTGTAAACACTGTTTGAATAATCGTGTGTTCTGACGAGACGCCTGCACTCTCTGATGTTGTCTCTAATCTTCTGCTGGACTCCTAATACTGAACAGAGACAAAAAAAAAACCAACCTTATTGCAAGATGTTTTTTTTTTTTTTCTGGTAGTTTGTGTTCAAAAATTGGATGAAAAAGCTTTTAACTGTGTGTTTCATCTTCTTCAGTTTTCATCAGCGTTTGACCAAGGAGAAACAATTAATCGGCTTTCTAAACCTCGTTTTCCTTCTTTTGTTACAGATCTTTGCATTCAGCTCAGATATGGGGGTGGGGGTGGGGCGGGGGGTCTACAGTCATTGCTGTTCCTGAATGCATTCTGTGTAGATGTATATGCAGGGCTGCAGCTGCTCCTATAGCATTCTTCTCACACACCGGCTCCTGTGTTATACAGTATGAGCAGGGAAGTAGTTTGGGGATTTGTCAGTTATTATCACCCCATCATGGGAGTGATAGTCCACAAATTGCAAGGAAGGACCTTGGAGGGGAAAGCTTGACCAGCTCTCCCTCATGTATCAGTCTATTTGGCACAGTGTTGTCCCAGAGGAGGAAGATGGCATATCTCTGCTTCAGAACTAGAGGATGAAAAAATGCTTTTGTGGAGTGGAGGAAAGAGAATCTCGCAGCAGTGATTCACTCTTCTAATGTAACTCTGCAGCAGTGAGCTCAGAGTCAAGGCTGGATCAGCCAGGCTCATTCTTTCGGTCGATTAAATGTTCTCTTATTTGTATGCAGTGAGGTCAGTAAGAAATAGCAGAGGCTGATGTCAAGACGAGAGCCTGTGAATTCTTCCCATGAAATGTCGGGTAAGCCCTGTGCAGGATTGGTCTAGTTGTAAAAATCTGTATGCCAAACATGTTCATTCGTTTTGAAACTAATATACTGAAGACTTAGTTTCTCTGATGTAGATAAAACTTGTAATAATTTACTTATAATATCGAGCTCTTCAAAGCAACACACTGCGTCATAGTGAGCCTCTGCTCACTATGTTGTGGGTGTGGGGGGGGACGTGCCCGAGGCTGCTTACTGACTTGATGTGAAGAAAATTCAAATGCATCTCCGTATGAGTATCAATAAAATGTCAAAACAACGCAAAAGAAATCAGTTGAAAATTAAGCAAATTTCACACAAGAGGGAGTGATGTAGTAAATAAATGCACTATACTTTTTAAGGTTGTTTGGCTCAAAGCCGCCAGCCCAGTGCGGGAGATAATCACAGCAGTGCTGATTTCAAAGTACAACTTGTCGACCTTGAGTGAGAAATGACTGTCATACAACATACATAGTTAAGACAAACTCTGTCTGCTGTTATGTTTACTTACTGTATTCTCGACACCTGGTCTAGGCGGAGTGATACACATTGTGAAAAGTCCTAGTGATGTTGTCCTCTACTTATAGTTTACAGTCATGTGATTGGTGCGGAGGCTGAGGATGTGGCAGCCTCTATTGTCACTCTGTGGAGCTGCAGCACAGGCTTGAAAACATGCCATCTCTTCAAAATGTTATAGTTAACATCACCTAAAAACGACAAAAAAACAGAGATATTAAGATAAACCGCAAGTTTAAGGCACTTGCGACCCTTACACAGCACACAGGACACAATTTCATTGATTGAAAAGTAAAGTCCTTGCTGACGTAACGGTTAAAGAGTTAATATGTTAACTGGTGACTTCAAGCAGGATGTGTCCTTTAGTTTTCGTAGTTACAAAAGATGTTGAAGAAGATGTCCAAAGTACTAGACTAAACTAAAAATGCTTCTTAGTTAGTTTTAGCCTTTCTTACCTGTAAGGTGGACGGTTCCATAAGTGCGTGGTGTCATGCCTCGTCCAGTCAAAACACCTGGTTAGAACTAATAATGATATAAAATATAATTCTTTAAAATAAGTCCAAGATAAAAAATTCTGGATCTCTAAAGAAATATGCAAAAAATATAAGTACTACATTTTTAATGCTCAGAGACAGTGACAGCCTCATGCTCTGCACATGAAGACTTCATGACTTCAGACTAAGCTCAAAAATTAGATTTTTATCATGCATTCAATGTGTTCAATGTCACCATTCACAAGTTGCCAAAGTTAATTTACAACCAAGTTTATTTTGGTGTCTTTTTAATAAAAGTTTTTATTTATTTATTTATTTTCCACTGTGCAGCATCTTTCAATATCCGCGTTTGGATTTGAACAGAAGAAAAGAGAGGCCAACTTAAATGAGACATGGTTATAAATGTGTCACCCTCCCACTCCCACCCCCATATGTCCCTTAGTCTCTCCTCTGGGTGAATGCTCTCCCTCCCTATGAGGCTGATGAAAGAAGTAGATCACATGCGTAGGTGGTAGTGGCCTAGAAAAGGGTCTCACGTGGCTGTCATCCTACTGTAATTAACTACTGCCAAAGTGATTAATCATATGTCTATAGAGGTGGAGTGCGGGGGGGCTTCCAGTGACCTGTGAGGTAAAGGGAAGCTAAAATGTTTTAGAGAGAGAGTTGGAAATCTAACCACAGTATTGGTAAAAAGAAAAGGTAATTAATTTACATTTAATAACTGTTTAAACAGCTTTTGAGAATGTATGTGATGTGTGTAACTGAGCTACTTCAGCTCATGTCCTCCTGCACAAACACATGTGTAGACCTGAGTCCCTTTAAAGGTGCAGGTAACAGCACCAAGCCAAGAACATCTTTTGGATAGACTGGATATTTACACCCAACAAGTGGACCTGCCGCCCCCCTTGACCCACCTTTCATCCCCATGACACCTCCATCGAGTATAGCTTAATATTTGTCTGATCGTTTAAGACTGTTTCACGATCAACATCCTGCAAAAGAAGGAAAATCCCATCAATGTTGACAATGTTTGCATGCTCTCAAACTAAACTATGAAGGTGGTAGAGGATGCACACACACATTATGTAAGAAGTGTGCGTAAACATTTGTTTAAAACTTTTTTTAAGCTGATGGTTTTATATGCCTGATTTTAGAGGGTGCTGCCTCCTCAGCTCCCCTTCCTACACATATGTTTATTACTCAACACGACTCTGAGATCATTTTTTAACTTTTGAAGTGAAACAGATTTCATTCAATAACAACGTGTCTATGACCTTCAAAAGACAATCTGCTCAATGATTGATCATCTCTTAACAGTCTTTCTTTAACTGCTGTTACAGCTGCCACAGAGTCCGAGTCAGACAGAGAGACGGAGACAGATCGAGACAGTCTTTTGTTACATTTCCCTCAGCAAACTTTCACAGTGAGCACTAGAGCCAAAGTGAAGCTGTTTTTGCAGCACAAAATGAACATTCCTCAAAGTTGAGGCTTCAGACAAAAACCCGGTTCCCCTTTTGAAAATCAGACACAATCTCGATTCCAAATCTTGACAAAGTATTTCCTAGTTAATCTGAAATCAGTGAGAGACTTTGCAGTTGGGAGTAAATTAAGTACATTTCTTCCAGTTACTTTCTTTTTCTGATGTAATTCCTTCAGGTCTTTTCCTCTTCCTTTGTTCTTTGTGAAGCTGCAGTACACATGCTGCCACACAAAGATAGTGTTTTCTACTAAAATGTCCATCTTTGGAAGATAACCGCTCAGTTTGTGAGCGACAGACTGCTGGATTTCAGAATACATCTTGATAAGGCACAAGCACCTCAGATCTTACTGATCTTACATGTGGTGACTTTGTTTCTTCATTGATGCTTTCAGAAAAACAGGCCAGTTAAAGCTTTCAACAAAATGTCTTTAAAATAAGAGTGACAGGTTGGATGCATCTCAGAGATATACAGATGTATAAATAAGCTTTTGAATGGCATTCTGAAATCAAGGCTAAGCTAACCTTGCCAATTTAAGGGCATTTTTCTGTATTTTTTGAAGTAGAGTTGCAGGAGCTACTTCACGTTATCCCAAACTGGAGAGCAGGCAATCAGGAGATGAGACAGCTGGGCCTGGTGGGCCTCATGCTTATAGTCAGTGCAGCAGTCAGTCTTTAGGAGACCTTCAGAGAGACCACACATCTGTGCCCCTTTAATTCTTTAACAACACAACACCCATAAAGTAGATTTCCACACACCCACACCTTACAAAACTGACTTTAAAGATTGTTCAAATCTACAGAGTTTTGCAAGTTTTGATTATTTTCATGATTCATAGATTGCTTTAGTAATTAGTATACCGGTGTGTCCTCCATCTTTGACACTGTCCAAGAGCTGGGCTGTGTCAAACTATAGACTCAAACATCTGTACTGTAGGTGGAGGAGCATGTATGTGGTGCAGCGAAGTAGTGCTAAAACAAAATGGTTTGCTGATATGAAGTGCTGAGATCTCGACGTTGTGTTTTAGCTCGGTATTTCTTTAAATGAGCTACATGGGAGCAAACGGCCCTGTCTCAACATTAAAGGGCCAAGCCGTCAGCATCTCCTCTGGCTAATGTGCTTTCTATTGACACACAACTCATACATCCCCACCTCCAAAAATACAACTCTATCTCTTTAATACTTCCCAATTTTTGACAAATACATATCAAGAAAGGTCTGAGAAGAAAAAAAAGAGCAGAAAATAGAATCTGATAAAGAGCAGTACGGTTCCATTTGAAGGGCAGTTTATTTTTCTACGTCTATTCACTGCCAAAGGCCACAAGAACTTGTTAGTATTTCAACTGAAGAGGGCTTTACTTGAAGAAAAATTAGGAGAGCTATATGGAGGCATGCAGCTCAAAAGAATAATGTTGCTCTCATAGAAATACTGTCACAAGTGGATTTAAATAACTCCTGTTGGATGTTTTTTTTTTTCCAAGCTTCTTCATGTCTGTCATGATTTCTTTAAGCATTTGAAAAGAGGCCTGAAGAATAGCCAGAGGTTTGATGCTGAGAGAGAGTGAAGGACCAGAGGAGAACAAAGAACCCAGGGCCAATTTGACTATAATATCACACCTATTCACAGCGTTAATGTGGTGTCTCACATGTCAGCCTGCTCTCTTTTTTTTACTACCATCCTGCACTCCGTCTCTCCTCGCTCATCCCTCTTCACTCCTCATTCTCTCTCTCTCTCTCTCCATCGTACTCTCATCCTCTTCCTTCTCCTTGCTTTGTGTCGGGATCAGCCTTTACTCAGTGGGCTTTGATGAAATCCTTTCAAGGCAGAATGTGACAGTGTGAAAATGTCATTCTCCTATCAGATGTCTCGGAAACAAGGCCCGTCATATCATTCGCTACGCTCAACTTCATTCGCTCTTTGTTCACTTTCACATCAGCTTTCACAAACGTTACGGCTCAATAAATTCACTTGTGGCGTCTTTGTTTGTCTCCCACTTAAGTTTTTACTAAGAAGATGACTGTACTTGGGAGGAAAGAGGTGTTTTTTTGTGTTTTATTTCATTTTAAGGTTAATTTTAGTTCTCCTGTTAGTCCAAGAGTTTCCCCAAGATAACATTTGTCCTCAGTGAACCAACCCACTCTAAATGGACTGATGTTTTCTGCCTTTAGAAAGACAAACAGTCATCTTCATCAATCCCTCAGTACAAATACTGAGTTACAAATATGACTGACAAGCAGATATGACAATAAGGAAGAAGTACGGCAATCTTATCACAGTACTAAATGAATGTGAGAACAAGTCACTGTTCAATCTTCAGTGTGTGTCACAGTTATGAAGAAACAAAGAACCAAGTGTAGATCTAACAAAACATTTATTTTAACAAAAGGCAAACAAAAAAAACGCACTTATCAAAGAACAAAAAACAGGAGAAACAAAGAAAATGCAAGAGCTCACTGAAAAATCCACAAGGAGACACGGAGAAGGATAGAGGACGGTCTGACACTGAAAGGAAGTAACACAGAGACTGAGGTCTGGTCCACACGTAGGCAGGTATTTTTTAAAACAGAGGTTTTCCTCCTTTTAAAAATGAATAATCCCGTCAACACACTCAGTTCTTAAAAACATCTTCGTTCACATGAAAACCCAAAATGCACTGTTACAGCTGTCACGAGCACGCCAAGTCAACAACGCAGTACTTGACATGTGAACATTTACTCGCCATTCCTCTGCAGTGATCATTTCATTTTACAAAGTTGTCCATTCAGGCGCCTCCGCTCATCAACATAGTGGGAGAGAAACTCTGTATGTATGACTTAGCATCTAAAAAGTCCAGTTATCAACGTTAACACCTGCACTAGTTTGGCTGCGTCTGCCATCGCACTAACATCATGTCAACAAAAGTGACAGCGTCGCACAATGACGTCAAACTGAGGAGAAACCGGCGCACAGTGTGACATTACGAGCCCAAAACTCAGTTTCCTCCATCTACACATAAACACCTTAAACAGAGTGTTCGAAAATCTCCAGCCTGGAAGGTGTTTTCTAAAAGGTACGTTTTCAGTGACG
This sequence comes from Labrus mixtus, assembly GCF_963584025.1. NCBI lineage: Eukaryota > Metazoa > Chordata > Actinopteri > Labriformes > Labridae > Labrus > Labrus mixtus. The sequence continues at coordinate 28,415,623 of NC_083615.1, forward strand.
TAAACCGCAGTTTGTGTGTATGCACAGTAAAACCTACGTTTGAAAAAATACCTGCCTACGTGTGGACTAGGTCTAAAAAGACACGGGGGTAATCAAGACAGGTGTGACAAATACACGGATGAAGACAATCAGGATGTGGTATACAATCACAGTGACAGGAAAGAGAAACCATCTTCTCCTGTCCTTTGAGTACTTCAGTGTCCTGGACTCAGTGTCTGGACTGAGTGTCCTGGACTCAGTGTCTGGACTGAGTGTCCTGGACTCAGTCTCCTGGACTGAGTGTCATGGACTCAGTGTCCTGGACTCAGTCTACTGGACTCAGTCTCCTGGACTGAGTGTCATGGACTTAGTGTCCTGAACTCAATGTCCTGGACTCAGTCTCCTGGACTCAGTGTCCTGGAATTAGTGTCCTGGACTCAGTCCTGGACTCAGTCTCCTGGACTCAGTGTCCTGGACACATTGAGCCAAATAACTAAAACATATGATGGCCTACAACTGCGGTATGGAAAGACACAGAAAAGATAGATCTGAAGTTTTGATTGACAGCTATGCTTAAGGTTCGTTTTCTTGTTTTAACATGTTTTTAAATGATGGTTTTCATTTGATATCGTTTATCAAAGCTCCCAGGAGTAATGGACTGAAAGTTACTTATCCCCGTGGTGAAGACGCCATAACTGCTCACAAAAGTTTAATGAAGTGCTTCCAGACGTATTCAGGTGCTGAAAAATGAAAGTAGGGACTGTGATGACTCTCTCACTCAAACACTTTGCCAGAAGAAGTTTTCTGTAAACTGGAGGACAAATTCCCAGTAGCTGTAACTCTTGCCCAGAGTGAATTGGAACATCCTTTGCTGGCCAGGTACTGCCGGGGAGTTTATAATTGAGTTGAGACTCAGGAAATACTCATTAAGACATTGTCAGTCGCCAGAGGAGGCCACGCTCAATGTGTTTAGACACCACTGAGACAGCAGGGATCCCAAAGCCCTTCTCGTCTCCAGCTGGAGGGCAAAAGTGTATTTCCGTGTGCAGGTGTGTGTGTGTGTGTGTTTTAGAGTCATCATGCTTGGGTATTCATGCGTGATTGTGTGCATGGATTTTTTTTCTATAAACTCACTGGTCTGCGGAGCACCATCTGCCTGCACAGCGTTTGATGGAGCAGGAGCTGGTTGTGAGGGACACCCCTGTCACCCAGTATGTGTGACAAAGTATTGATAGAAACACCTGCTTGTTGTCTTGCTCTTATCAAAGTCTCCTGTAGAGCTGCTGTTAGAGTTTAAGACAGGAGGCGGCACCTGTAAATGAAAACCCAAAGTTACAATCTTTCTCATTCAGTATGTGAGTAATTCCTTCTCTAACTTGGTAACTCGAGTTAGCTATGAGTGTGTATGAATGGGATTAGTTACTTCTGATGGTCTCTACCATCAGTCTGTGAATGTGTAGTGCTGAGTAGTCAGAAGGCTAGAAAAGCGCTTAACAAGCTCAAGTCTATTTACCATCTCAAGTTGGCTAAAGCCATTATCCATAGTCAGAAGTATTCACTACTAGTGTTTTAAAATGGTAATTTGTTCTGTATTCTGAAGATTTTGTCCCTGAGCCATCCACACATTAAGCCACCCCTGACCTCAATGTGTCATTTCAGTGAATTCATGTTTCACCTTGTCTGAGTTGCAGTTGATGTGATAATTAAAAAGGAGCCTGAAGGTGTCTCGTCATTGATCGTTTGATCTTCCCCTGCCTGCCTCTGATTAGATCGATCAGAGCACTAGCTATGATGAGAACGGGCAAAAGTAGAACACGTGCACTGACAGCTAGCACTGATGCTCGGTTTGACACCTGGCAGATTTGTGAGTAACATGAGCAGTTACTGGGAAACAGCTCTTTGTCACAGTGAACAATAATATCAACAAGAATCAGGAGGGATAAGATTCATGAGATCACGGACAAGAGGGACACAAATCATGTCCGCATGTAGGCGGGTACCTGTGACTTTATTAAGTCATTCTAAGGCGAAATCGTTCCTTAATGACTGGAAAGTTTTCGAGTGTCATTTCCCATAAATTCCACAGCGTAGTTTCCACCCACTGTAGTCTTGACAGATGGTCATTTCTTCACTCTAACTGTGCATGGCTGTTAGCGCTGGTGTGGTTGAATTAGACACTTTTTGCAATGAGGCTGATTTGTATAGAAATGGTCCCCCAATGTCTCATTCTAATGTATTCACACACAAGCACAAGCTCACAGAGACAATGTTTGCTCTTCAGTGCAGTTAAGGTGACATTTCACCCTTTGCATGTGTTTTTAATTCATTAATTACAGTGTCTTTTAGACTCATTTGAACAGGTTTAGTGAATGCAAAAGCCGTGCAAAACAATTTGTGAATGAGACACTCCTCGTGTTAATGAAGAGCGTGATAGGAATCCAAATACAATACGTGACAAATTTACAAGTTAAAAATGAGCTAAGATGATTCATTTTCTGTGGTGATGTTACAAAAATAAGTTAAATTCATGTTTGAGTCTCTTTGTATTTGTACTCCACCGTGCTCAGTGAATCTCCCTCCTGTGTTTTGCACCCGAAGTCACTGAGAGGAGTACACATGCATGCAGAGGTGTATCTCCACTGCAGGAGAGAGCGTCAGCAGCATCCTCAGTGAGACAGATGGATGAAGTTTATTAAGCATGTGACAGCTAACACCCCCAGTAGGGAAAAAAACCCTGCAGCTGATAAATAAATGTTGGCTTAAGCAGCCCCTACCTCTTGTTATTTACACATCCACATTTCTATGAGGCATGAATTATGGCAACAAAAGATCATTGCTGCTACGCTCATTATGAATGCCCTCCTCTCCCTGTGTATGAAGCTGTATTTCACCAAATGAACGAAGCTGCTTTTTAATCAGAGACGGAATCACCTCCCTGCTCAAAGTTGCAATGAAGAATCATAAAACTTGATTTTAGATTGGGTTTTTTTTAAAGACATTTGTTTGGTTTAGGTTTAGCTTATATTTACATTGTTTTTTTTCAGAACAAACAGACTAAAAAAAAAACTCTCTCTGAGGATTATCAAAGCACAGCCAGAGCTGCGAAATCCCTGAATGATTTTTTTTTGATTCTACAGATTATGTTGAGGAAAATAGTTTGCCTTTGCAGGCAGGACCTGGAAACCTTGATCTGCCCGAAAGCATTGTGAGAGATATGTGTAAAAACCAGCTCTGATCCCTGAGGATTGTTTTTCAAATGGATGAACATAAACCTTACGTCGAATGTTTAGACTTTGATCCTGTACTGCATCGCTTTAGGGAACCTTTTCTTCTCCCTTTCACCACGGCATCTGTCTTTAGGAATCTCAATCTGAGGATCCTTGACCTTTCCCCGGGCCGGATTGCGAGTGTTTGATGGATCTTGTAAACCCTGGTGTTTGAGCATGCATATTTACACTATGATGATTATTTGTTTAAGCTGGTATACAGTGACTCTGATGGTTCAAGCCTCTGCTGGTCTATTAGAAGAACTTTCCTACAGTAACATCAAGCTTGGTCAAATGTGTTAGCTTCTGCTGTGTGGATTAATTTTGCCACTTTTACGTCTCATCATTTTTTTTTATAATGATTTTCCAGGATTCATCTGTCACATAGATTCTCAAGCGTTCACAGAGTTTGCAAATTGTCAGTGATATTTAACTGTGAGTAAAGTAAGTCGTGTTTATTTATGAAGCAATTTTCACAGACAAAGGTCACAAAGTGCTTTACATCAATAAAAAACAACATACAATAAAATCAAGAACAAATTAGTAGTTCATGGACCAACATAAAAAAAAAAATCCAGCTCTGACGAGGAACAGTAATTGACACAGTAAAACATATCAGTAAGTAGACTGGGTGGACATGATTACCCATAGGCTGGTTTAAATATTGACGTTTTCAGCTGCTTTTTAAAAGACTCGATAGAGTCAGAAGAACGTAACAAGATGGGCAGAGAACTCCAAAAGATTTGTGCTATGGCCTCAAATGCACGATCACCACCGGTCTTAAAATGTGTCTGTGGGACAGACAGCAGAAATGTTTGTGCGTGTGTCATTCCTAAAGTAAAGCTACCACTGTGTGACTGTTGACCTAAAGTGTTCATAGCTTCAGTTTCTTTGTACATAAACTGTTTTCATGTGTCTAACCTTTTTAACCTTGGTAGTACCTTCTTCATGACTCCTTGATGTGTTCCTCTGCAGAAATAACTGCACAACTTGTTTTTTTCAATTTCCTTTTGTTTTTAATTTTGCATGCAAGATCCATAAGTCTATCCTTCTTTAATGTCTATTCATATCTTTCATTTGACTCTGTGTCCCTGTTCATTGATCTTCCAGACACTACCAACCACGACGTATGAGTTGGAGATTGTGGCCAAGGACATGTCGGGAAGAGAAGTGGGCCTGACAGGAACCGCCACAGCGACCATCACCATCACAGACAAGAACGACCATGCTCCTGAGTTCACACATCCACTGGTGAGAAACATTCCTCTTCTGCTTTTTAAAGGGGAGTTTTATTTGTTCAATCCACTTCCTGTTTACATGTAAGCTTCTACAGACATTACCAGAGAAAACTGTGTTTGTGAACCCCTCCAGCTGACACACAGGACGCTTCACGTTGTGCACTGTTACAGATTGTTTGAGGAAGATGAAGAACTCCCTCTCTACTTAGACGGGTGATTGAAGCATGCTCTTGCTCTTTTGGGTTCCTACTTTAATTTCTTTTTAAAATGACTTGATAGAGAACATGTCATTAAAGACTGTAACTCCTGCTCAGATAACTAGATGATGTCTTTGCTCATCTCAGATTGTAAAACGTTCTCGTTCCAGGGCCCTTACATTTAATCACAAACAGTGCCCTGACAGACAAAAGGTCAGGAACAAGATTAAAGCACTTTCACTTAAGATCACCCAATAAAAAGCTTGAATTAAAAAAAAAAAAAACTGTGCGGCAGTCTCGAGTGAAAAAGTCTGTACTGATATAAGTAGGACTTATAAGATGGTTTCTATACTGATTAGAGCTCTCAAGAACTGCCCTCAATGTTGTGCTTTGCCTCTGGTCACTTCCTGTCAGCACCTGTGTGTCCAATCAGACTCAAAGCTGATCGTTTGCTCTTACTGACATTGTTCCCTTTTTTCTAGATCCTTGCTTGTGTTGTACTTACTCTCTGATGTACGTCGCTTTGGATAAAAGCATCTGCATTGAACATTGTTGCATTTTTCATTTGGTCCGGTTTCACACTGAACTTTGCCAAGAGAAACAAAGGGTGCGTTGGAATTGTCCCTCCTATCTCCTTTCACTATCCACTTTACCTTAACCCCGGGGAAAACGTCATGAGGTTAAGGAAAGATGTTAGGAGAATTCATAAAGGACTTAGGGAAAGGCGATCTCGTTGCTCTGACAATCCGACCACATTTTCCACTAGGCGTCGTAGTTAAATGCGACGGGCCGGCGGAGGTTAATGACGTGGTTGTAGTTTCAACACAGCAGACCCACGTCAATAACCTCCGCCGGCCCGTCACCTTCCTGTCCACTCAGAAATCAACATCAAAATAAATATGATTGTATGAAATGAATTGTTACATTTATGTAAGATATAGCCTACACATAATGTTTTAAGCATACAAATGTACAACTGCACAAAGCATTCTCAATGAATGAAATATGTTGAATAAAACATCATCTGATAAAAATGTATTTTATCTTTTTATCCCTTGATCTGTGTCACTTTACAATCATCGTTTATTTTCGTGAACAGTCGGATGCGCGAGTTGCTTTAAATGTTGCGGCCGCAAGGAATTGTGGGGCGGCATATCTCATCTCCTTTGGTAAAGGATGGTCCAGTGTATCCTATGCTAAAGGAGGTTATAAAGGAAGCATTGACCCACCTTTCCTTAACTTTTAGAGAATTCAAACGGCTCTTATCATGGCCGCCACTTAAATGCTTCCGGAGTTAAGGTAAAGTGGATAGTGAAAGGAGATAGGAGGGACAATTCGAACGCACCCAAAGCCTGTTAAATGTGTACTGCAGCCATCCACCACTAGTTGGAGCTGTAGCTTCGGTCAGTGGCTGCTGCCATCCAGCCTAATGCTGCACTATGACCCCGCAGTAAACAACAGGACAGTGGAAGTGTTTTGATCTATAAAATGCAGATAAAGTATTATCTCTAATGTGTCAGGTTAAACTGGCATATCATGTTCTAAGTGTGAGGCATGTGAGCGTTAACCTGCATTGCACAGTTGATGATAAATTTGTGGTTCTTTCGCTCAGTCCGCCCACATGAAAACAAGACAAGAGTGAGGAGCATTTCACCTGTGAACAAAGGAGAGTTTTTCCTTAGTGCAATGCCCTTTACTCCACCCTAACCACAAAACAACAGAAAGATTAGTAGCTTTAATTTACATCTTTTCATCCAAAAAAACAACTTTTATTCAGCTTTCTTTCATCAATATTAAGCTGCTGTGAATATCTATCTACACTCTAACTGATCTTTGAAATGCTGGATTTCCTTAAATGTCAAACACAAGAAACAGCAATCACACATTATGAATACAGTTTGTGTGAAAAAGAAGAGAAAGGACAGTCTTTGTGTATAATATGAGCAAGATGCAGGTGGATATGACCCTTCATGTTGTGGGGGGGGGGGGGGTGATGTGATTCAGTACTCTCTGATAACAAACACATTAAGGAGGTCACACTACCACTACGGCACCGCTCTGAAATACTGAGAAGCAGAGATTTAGTTTTTGTTCACACGCTGACTTAAATGCTTTGTACTTCTTTTAGTTTCAGTGTTAGTTATTAAATTTAATAATAAAAAGAAAAAATGCCATTTAAATATTTTTAATGTAAAACACTGATCCGAACATTCGACACAAAAGACTTGAATGACTGAGTTTTGGTTTAAAAACTGTTTTTCTGTTAGAAAGAGGAACTCATTGAAGCTGATGGATGAAACATGACTTTGTTCTTTAAATATTTCAACTCATCACAAAGGAAAATGTATTTTATTTTAAATATCAGACTCACTAAGAAAGGATTGATGTGGCTCATAGCTCCAAAAACTGTACAGCATTTTCTCCTGCTATCTGCTCCGTCTTGTGATCTGATTCACAAATCATATAGCACTAACGATATCGACGCACAAACGTCCTTGTCCGTGCAATTAGCTCTTGTTTTGCTTCTGAATGTTCAGAGAAGCTTTCTTCATCTTTACTCTGCGTGGAACTGCGCAGAGGACATTCAGATTTACACTCTGATGTTGAACATGCTTCACAAACCTAGGCTGAAATACACACACACACACACACACAGGATCCTGTGGACGTGCTCTAATGGAGAGATGTCAGAGTGAGGGGGGGCTGCCCACAGCGAGTGCTCCTGAGCAGGTGGGGGGTTAGGTGCCTTGCTCAAGGGAACCTCGGCAGTGCTCAGGAAGTGGACTGGCAACTCTCCAGCTACCAGACCAATTTCCAGACTTTCGCAACCTGAACCGGTGACCCTCCGGTTCCCAAGCCAAGTCCCTGCTGACTATACTGCCGCCCCAAAGAATACAGGTTAAACTGGATAAGATGCCTCTGTTTCTATGGTGACATATCTCTTAAACTATTAAAGGTGCTCTATCACTGAAGAAGAAATGTCAATCATTTGATAAAAAAAAGGCATCAGTGTTTTTATTCCAGCAATGACTGATTCTTTACTGTACTGTTAGACTGATGAGATGAAAACAAACATCACTGTTCTCTCTCTCAACTTAACCTTCTCAGAAAGGAGTCACCTGCACAAAGCTTAGTCGCCCCTGCAGCTCACCCCACCTCCACACTTCATGTGCATTTGTGTTTTTCTCCCACTCAACGACTCTGCAACTCAGTGTGACCTTTAACTTCCTGATATAAAAATGATTCTGTCCTTGTCTGCCGAAGGTAAAGCTCAGGAAATGGCCAGCACACATCACAGGCTGTGTGTGTGTGTGTTTGTGCAGAGAACACATGTGACGTGCGGTAACACATCAGTGTTACTGGGTGACATGGGTGCAGCAGCAAGATAAGGGAAGCTTGTGAGCAGGAGTGGGAGGAGATGTGTTGGGGTTCAGCAATGGTTTGTTTAGTCAGCAGTGCCTTGAGGCGTTAGTGAAAAGCTCACAGACTAAACCTTGGCCTGTCAGTCACGCTGGGGGAAAAACAGCACACATTAATTATATATAGAAACTATCCAAAAATAACTTGCACATTGTACCACCCATGATGAACGTGTCAGACACTGCTACCATGATCGTTTTCTTCTTCATGTTTTCTTACCTCTGTAGGTGAGAAGACAGAGAACAAAATATGAGGTCCTGTTTAAAAAGAGCTTGCCTCCGCTTCAAGGTGCGGTTGTAACACTGAGTTGTGTTGTTCTTAATGGAAGGGCCTGCAGCTGTTGTCAGGTTTTGAGAAACATCACGCTTTCCCCAACAACCCCCCCCTGCAGCCCTCCCATGATGCATCAGGGTTGTCAGGGGAGCTTGTAAGGAGCACGGCTGAGCTGTAAAACGTTACAGCTCAGAGGGCTCGGCAGGGCCGTGCAGAGTGCACCATGACCATGTCCCAGTTAATGCTCTCATTTCTCACTGGGAAGAGATCCGTTTAACGGCATGGAGAAATGGAGCTTTTAAAAAACAAGTGTTTGAAGGCACTAAGCTGCCCGTATAAATCCTCCATCCTCCACTCTCCCTGACCGCTTCCAATCTGCCCATGAATCATCCATGACCTCTCCAATGACCACCATCATATTGTGAGTACTTGCAAGTGCCCGGGGTTTGTGTCGTCGTCAGCTCTCAGGCTTTCTCAGACTAAATTATTCATCAAAAATATTCAAGTCTTTCATGCAACTTTTGAAAACTTCCCCTCAGAAGATGACTTGTCTTTTCTGAAGACAGCACCTCCTACAGATCCCATCTGAGCTTTAAAGGCATGTTTTCCATGTTCAAGCTGAGGAAGATAGAGAGAAGGATAAAAGACGAGTATAAAGTCTGAGATGGAAGAAAAAGAAGAAAGCAAATGAATGTGCACAAGATGTATTCCTTTTTGGATATTCATTTTTAAAAAACAGTGTAGTTGGGTTTCATGAGTTGACATTGACTTTGAGTTCAGTAAACACAACACCACCATAGGGTGCCTCGCTTTTTTTCTCAGACCTACCTACACGGCTCTTTGCATGGAGACATCTATTCATAGCCTATGAAGTCTTTTTGCTTCCGACCACCTCTCTGCTCACGCATATCGTCAGATCAACCAGCAGGGAATCTCTTCTTCTCTCCTCCATTATTCAGCCGTCTGCAGCGGAGTTGTTCAAGTTACACTTCCTGTAACTCTAAAAACAAGTCAGCATCGGGGTTGTGAGGGAATAATTATCCACTTCTGAATAAGGTCTACAGCATGCATGCTGACTTTATTTTGTTTGTGATGGAAATGTTAACATAGAGAGAAAGTCCAAGCGGAGAAACATTCACACTCCTTTGTTTCTTTGCAGTTATTTTCAAATTGCTGCAAAGATCTGGAAGTTTCTTTTTTGATAGAGTCAAAGCAAATCCTTCCAAACAGCTCTGAAAGAAAGTGGTATTTGTAACCTGGCTGCTGAAATGTAACAATTTCCCCCTGTTAGGCCTCTGGGTGAGATTTTCCCTCGCACTGTGATTGGTTGACTTACACTAATGAGCGAGTGGCTCGATGCAGCAGCTACAAGTTCTGTCTTAAAGGCAGGGTTGGTAATTTTCAAAACTAGCACGATCCCTCAAAAGCCGTGCCTATCACTTACATGCACAAGCGCCATTGCTCCAGAAGCAGGAGGCGTGTGATTGGTTCATCAGATTGGTACCTCGTGGCAGACATTGGTTGAAGTTTTTACAGGCTTAAAACTGATACAGATGAGGGATTTTCTTTGTTCCTTTTTCAGAGCATATGAGTTATTAAAGTCTCTCAGGACCTAAAGACAATTTCAACCCAAATCTTAAAAAGTGTATCTGGAGAAAATTACCAACCCTGCCTATAAGTTTCAGTGCAAAATCCACATTGAACCAGACGTTGAAACTAATTAGTTTGTCAGTTGTGATGTGTCAGAGTTTGGTTGCACCACGGAGACTTAAGCTTCATGTGAACTCAGAGGGGTTAATGTCCAAACTAACCAAAATACTGTTGAAGAAATGGTGTTTTAAGTTCATGTGACCAAGCAGTGTTTTGGTGCATTCACACATGCACACAATTCCTTCAAACCTTCTGAATTTTTTGGGTTGAGCTGCATGTGTGAACACAAGAACCCAAATGTTTTAACTAGGGCTGGTCACGTTAACGCGTTATTTTCGCGTTAACTCATTAATTGATTATCGCCGACAATTATTTTATCTCGCATTAACGCAGTTTTTATTACTTATTTTCTTCTTGTAAAAGTCTGTTGCTCACTGGCTTTTATTTTGTCAAATTCCATCGTGAGCGAGCCTAGTATGTTGCTTCCTGCTGCGCATGACTGCTGCGGCGCTCACAGGAAAGAGGAAACATCCAGAAAAGAATTGGTGGATAATCAAGCATGGAGAAGTGTATGGAACTTTTACATGGCCATTCGGCGCAGTCGACAGAGCCAAAGTTATTTGTAACCACTGCGAAATTGAATTTTCTTATCACCGGAGTACTTGATAAGTACTCCAAAATATGTTGCAGCCAGAAACTCAGGCGGACGCTGAAAGGTCGTTTCACTTGTCTTCACTTTATTTAAGCGTTTAACAAAGACCCAGTACCTTCATTCACTCTGCCTACGAGTCTCTTCAGCTGCTGAATAATAACTACAGCTTTCTTGCTAACTCCGGAGCATCACAACAACAACACTCTTCTTCTCTGAACTTCTGCATGTCACTGTCACTCACAGACTCCACCTAGTGGTGTAGATTGTGCAGCGCATTTAATTAATAACATGTCAACATCAACTGCTTGAATAATGTTGCAGTTCAGAAAAATACATTAACATTAGCAACTTTAAAGATGAATTCAAAAAGATTATAAACTAAAGAATTTCAAAATGACAAGTACAACAAACATTTGTTTGTGGGGTCCTCGATAACCATACAATAAACATCAATGTTCTCAATTGACCTGTCACACTCTCCCCCACTTTAAAAATGGCGTCCCGACATTTTCATTATACCTCTTAGCCTAAAGTTGATTGGGCAGTTTTTTTTAAATATAACAAACAGGATGACATTATGCCCTTGCAGTGGCAATAAGCTTTAGTTTTGTATTTATTTGCTTTGATTACATGGTTTAAGTTGAGAAGTACATTTACAATAAAAGTGCGCTATACACTACTTTTGAATTTATTATTGAATTTTGCGTATAAAAATGCGATTAATCGTGATTAATCACAGGAACTCATGCGATTAATGCGATTAAAACTTTTAATCGTTGCCCAGCCCTAGTTTTAACTCCTCACTTTACCCGGAGTATTTCCTTCCACTCCTCCCTAGTACTTCCTCAGTGTGAAGTCAGGGTGAGCTGATGTTTGAAAGCAGCTGGAAATAGAGTGTGATCTCCGCTCACGTAATGAAACTGTTCCGTTATGTATTTATCCTCGCTCTTTTGTTGATACTGTAAATCTGTCTAACTACACATAGCAATGTTATAAAAGCAAATTGTTTCATTACAGAATCTGACTCTGTGGCTTCATCTGCCACTTTGGCCTCGTTCTTTTTACATCATGACAAACTAGGAAACTATGGTGGAGAGGAAAGAGAGATGGAATGGATCGGCCAAAGAGTAAAAAAAGTAAAGATAATATTTGAGCTTTTTTAATGTTTTTATAAGTTCCAACTCCATTCCTGCATTTCAAGTTGTTATCCTGAGTGTTTACAATAAGTAGCACACAAAAAGAAAAAAGAATGCTGATGAGAAAATAATAAAACCTAAGAAAAAGTCATTCAGGTGGCTGTTGTTTCATTTGATATACAAACTATTTATAACAAAAACATATTTTACCATTCAAACAAACTACTTTAATTTAAACAAACATAAAGAAAGACAATGCAGGCGGCGCAGTCATGGCAGAAAAACAGTTTAAATTCTTCTTTTTGGTTAAACTGGTAATAAGAATAATCTCTCCTGCTGCTCTGAAAAGTGAAACCTTTCATAAAAAAGGGTGAAATAAGCTGAATAGCATGTCACACTACCATTACTTTCCCCTTAGTAAGGTCTTTGTATGGATGGATGAGTCTCTGTAATTTATCTTCCATTTTAAAAATCATAAGCTGAGCTATCCTCTCCTGCAGTGCTGGGAAATTTATGAGATTTTGCTTCTGTAGGGAGGCCTCGCTCTGACCTGATTAATTTTTATAGTGTGGTTCTAATCCTGTTTTCATGAGGAGGGAAAGCAAGGAAAAATGATATGGAATCCCCTGGCTGATCCGTCAAAGGTGAGATACGTATGCTTCTGTAGCTAATGAAGATATTTCTCATGAGTTGTAATCTGCTGATTGCAGCGGGGGTTATAAGGGATGTAATGTTACCTCACAACACAACTGAAAATCTTGGTAGGTTAAAATCAGTGCATAACTGTTTAAATGTTTTGACTTCTGGGCCTCCCATAAGCTGATGAACAAAGCAGAGGTTAAGGTTCCTCCATGTTTTGTATCCAAAATCCAGTTTTAAGGGAAGAAAATTTTTTAGATAAGCAATACTTGATAATGTTGATATCTCCCTAGGAATCCCTGCGAAGTGCGGCGTGGAGGAGCCGCACTCCTGGGGATTGACTCTGGTTCCGTTCATTGTTTGGACGTGCCTGTGCGGGTTCTGGCTTTCCATGTCGCCTTTCGCAGCAGCGGTAACCGGTTGAACGTAAGTCTGTGAGCCTCTCTCACCCCCCTCATCAGAGTGGGGTATTAAGCCACACTCCTTTCCCTAGCCACGCGTCTATTTTATTTACTTTATTTATTTATTGCTGTGTCTGATTAAAATGGCTTAAAATAAGCTGCAAAGTCAGTAAAGTAGCTGTAATACTCTGTGTTTTTCTCTGATGTGCAGACGCGGACTCGACTGTGTGTCTCTTCTCTCTCTCTCTCTCTCTCTCTCTCTCTCTCTCTCTCGTCCGCCTGTTTGTAAACTGAGCACGCTTCATAATAACATAAAGCGTACATGTGTTCTATTACGACGTTATGTACAAGAGGTATTCGTGCTTATGCACGGTTAGTCCTGGCCAGTATGACGTGCTGGCCAGCGTGGGAATGGCGCAGCGGGGGGGCAATCATGCTTGGGTACAGCACGGTACGGATGGCCAGCACCCTGCCCTTCCGCCCTATTCCGCTTCGTCCGGGTAGGGGGGATTGCGCAGTCCCGAGGGTCAGGAGAGGAATCTTTCTGAAAAGCGGCCGCACCCTCCATTGGTTGTATAGTGCGATTGCGGTCCACTTTTTTTTTACGGTTAACCGTGTACACGAAAAAAATGACGTCGTGTAACCGTTTGCAATTTTTTGTAACCGTTCACACCCCTAATCCACACTGTCTGAAATCCAGATGGTCAGAGCTCTTAATTGGCAGGCCAACCAATAGTGCCTGAGATGAGGAAGTTCCCACCCTCCTTGTTGTTTGGACAGCTGTAAAACTTTATATCTGACGCGTGGGCGCCTTCCTTGCCAAACAAACCTTGAAATGAGGCGATCTACAATTGTAAACATATTTTTTGGTGGTAAGAGGCAGGGTTGAAAATAGAAATAACAGCCGAGGTAAAACATTCATCTTAATAGTCTCTATTCTACCTGAGAGAGTAAGGGGAAGCACTATCCATCTTTTAAGGTCTGCTGAATTTTTTTCAATTAGTCTTTTATAATTTAAATCATATAGTTTATCTAAATTCTGTGATATAGTGGTGCCTAGATATGTTGTACCTTATTTGGGCCATTTAAAGGAGAATGATGTTTTCATTTGGTCTGTGATTAGCGAATTCAGCGCTATAGCTTCTGTTTTGTTAACATTAACTTTATATCCTGAAAGACTACTGAATTTAGCTAAACAATTCATCAATCTCGGGATGGAGTTTATAGGGTTTGATATGTACATTAAAACGTTGTCGGCATATAATGAGATTTTATGAATTTCAATGCGAATTTCTATCCCTTTAACTGATTTACTATCTCTTATCACCTGTGCCAGTGGTTCAATGGATAGAGCAAATAGGAGCGGTGATAATGGGCACCCTTGACGTGTTCCTCTCCCTAAAAGAAAAGACTGAGACATATGCCCATTGACTCTGACGATACTTTGGGGGGCCTTGTACAGCAGCTTTATCCACCTGGTGAAATTAGGACCAAATCCGAATGTATCTATGGTGGGCCAGGAAACACGGTCAAATGCCTTTTCTGCGTCCACTGCCAGTATCATGCATGGTTCTGGATAGTTTACATTGTGCTCTACAACATTAAGCAGTCTTGGAATATTATCAGGTAAATGGCGGCCCACTATAAAGCCTGTCTGATCTGGGTATCCATCTGTACCCGGACTTTTGTTATTTTTTAGATTTCTAATTGCGTCTTTGATTTCATCTTCTGTTATGGGCCTGTCTATAAACTCAGATGAGACAGAATCTATTTTGGGAAGTTTTATGTCTTTTAGATAGGAATTAATATTTTCTAAATTACTTTCATTATATTGGTCAGAATACAAATCTCTATAAAATTTAGCAAAAGCCTCTGAAATGTCATTTGGTTTGTACAGAAAGTGTCTATCAGGGCTATTACTTTGAATTTTTTGAACTGTTGTGAGGTTACATTGTTTTCTAACCTGAAATGCCAGGAGGCGGCTAGCTCTGTTTCCGTTTTCATAATATTTTTGTTTAGAAAATCTTAAACTTCTTTCAATTTTTTCTGTAAGAAGATTTTCAAGGTCCAATTTAGCCTCTTTGAGATTGTATAAATTTTCCCTGGACATGTTTTCTTTATGTTGTTTTTCTAGCTTATTTACTTTTTTTTTTTCCAGTTCTATTCGTTTTGCATCCCTTGTCTTTTTTAGAATTGAAGCAAGTTGAATTATTTTGCCCCTCAACACCACTTTTGCTCCTTCCCAAAGTAGAATTGGGGATATATCCTCTTTGTTGTTATGTTCTAGATAAAACCAAATTCATCTCTTAAAGCAGCCTGAAACGACGATATTCCCAATAGGGAGGTGTTCAGCCTCCATGTACTAGAGACGACTGCTTGCCCCACATCACAAACCATAGACACTGGTGCATGGTCCGACAGGGTTATATTATGAATTTTGCATTCTAATGCTCTATAAAATTCACTCCTGGCAATAAAAAAATAATCAATCCTAGAGTATGTGGAGTGAGGGTGGGAATAAAATGTATAATCCCTATTCCTTGGATGTAGATTTCTCCAAATATACATAAAGCCAAGCTCCTCACAACTATTTTTAAGAGCCCTACTCATTGTCGTCTGACTTTGATTTTGGCATACACATTTAACATTGACACCCAAACTCCATTTACAGTTCCATTTATCAAAACATATCTACCCTCTTGGTCCTTAAATGAAGAGTCACAATTGAATTGGACTGATCTGTGTATCAAGATTGCTACCCCCCTTCTTCGTCCAGATATATGAGAGGAATACAAAAATTTGGGAGGCCCAAGTTTTAGTTAGTTTTGAGTTTTTCATGCTCATTGTCAGATAGATGTGTCTCTTGTAGGTAGGCAATTTTACAATTCATTTGTTTCAGTTGGTCCAATATTTTCCATCTTTTCTGGGGACTGTACAGTCCCTTTACATTATAAGTAACTACTTTATAACCGGACATATTGGATTATTAGAGCTAGTATCCTGTAAAAGATCAATATTGTCTGTTGTGTATACTTTTTTGTAAGTTTTGTGGGAGCTTCAGTGTTTAACAGAGACATTCTGGTTGCTATTCCTATGCTTCTTTTCTCATGGTGTGTGTGTAACATAAAACAGTTAACAAAAAGTAAAGACACAACTTTGTACAAAACTATACACACATTTATTTTAACGTTGTAGTTTGAACCATGTCTCGTCTGTTATCATTAAGGAGGCGGGGTTTATGACATATACTGCAGCCAGTCAGGAGGGGGAGCTCTAAATATTCAGAAGAAAGGGGGGGGCTCTATGCCGCGAGCTGTCATGCGTCTTGCAGCCGGCGAGCAAGGTCCCTGCAAACGTCGAGTCGTTTCATACTGATTGCGGTCAGAGCGGTCTGATTGCTCAACACGGCACAAAGAAAGTATTTCCAGCCCCTGTAGCCAATAATTGCAACGCGGTCCGCACTGTTACAAAATCTTGGAGGTGCGCGGCTGGGCCCTCAAACCCTCCCTCTGTGGACCATTCTCGCACCGACCGCGATTGCGCAATATCGCCACGCCGAACGCAAGAAGCATGAAACCTGATTCAGTGAGTCGCAATGTGCAGCACATGGCTAATTTACATAATGTTATTTTCCTGTGAAAACACAGTGAAAAAGATTCGGAGTCTGGCTAGCAAGTCAGCCTTTCTGTTAAACATCCTGTCTGATCACATTTACCGTTTGGTAGCCATAGGTAAAGTTGTTGAGAGAAATGCGTACTAGCTGAAGGTAACTTCATACAGATTTCTGGTTCATTATTATCTCAGGCAACATTAAAGTGACAGCTGGTCAACACATGTAATAAGAGAGGGAATATAAACTTAATGAAAATCAGCTGGAGCAAAACATCAGGTTCATATATTGATAATGTTACATATTTAATGATAGAAGATATGTGAAAATATTGTCATACTTGATGACTGTATTATGTTCTCTCAGACTCTGCTCTGAGAGCTACTTGCATAGTGACTGCCCTTCACATCACCCCTTAGTAGAACATGGTAAGCCCTGTTCTGCAGATTCATCCCATTTATAAAAAGGGACTGAAGGTTGGGAGCACAGGTTTTTCATGTTTCACTGAAGCTTTATCAAAAAGTTAGAAGAGAACATAGATATCGACAAGCCATTGTGTTTTTCTTATTGTTTGCACTGCTTCTTTTGTCTGAATGCTAAAATCTTCTGTAAATTCACATTTTAAAGCTGACATTTAAAAAAATATATATATATCTTCCCGGGGGAGCATGCCCCCGGACCCCCCTAGGTGGTTTGGATCCATGTCACCTTTTTCATCCCTGATCAGTTTGCACCCCTGAAAGTTATTTTTGTGCATTGTAAAATCTTATAGCAGCTGGTATACAAGACTTCCCGTATCTCTCAGTTTTGCACATTGGTGCAATCAGTCTCTGACTGAAGGTGCTGCTCTTGATCACCTTCAGGGCGTGGAGTTGGTGAGTGGGGTTGGTCATTATTGAACCCAGTTTGTTCAGAGTTCTGGCCTCTGCCACCTGCTGGACCGTTAGTTGCTCAGCCCCGACCACTGAGCCGGCCTTCCTGATCAGCTTGTCCAGTCTGTTTTTGTCCGCTGTGCGGGCGCCTTCTCCCCAACAGG
Organism: Labrus mixtus; assembly: GCF_963584025.1. NCBI lineage: Eukaryota > Metazoa > Chordata > Actinopteri > Labriformes > Labridae > Labrus > Labrus mixtus. The sequence continues at coordinate 28,433,120 of NC_083615.1, forward strand.
CCACAGCAAAAAAACAGAGCACTGGCCACCACTGAATGGTAGACACTGCACAGCAGGGGTTGGCAGATGTTGAATGACCTTAGCCTCCTTAAGAAATACAGTCTACTTTGTCCCTTCCACTGCCTCCATATGACTCTTCCAGTCCAGCTCACTGTCGAGCTGCACACCAAGGTACCTGTGGTTGGCGACCACCTCCACCTCAGTGCCCCTGATGGTGATTGGTGTTGGTTGAGTCCTCCTCCTCCCCCTTCTGAAATCCACAACTATCTCCTTAGTTTTTGTGGTGTTGAGATGGAGGTTATTGTGTGCACTCCACTCCACAAAGTTGTTTATTGTGTCTCTATACTCCTCCTCATTGCCCCCTTTGATGAGGCCGACAACAGCTGTGTCATCTGAAAATTTCTGCAAAAAGCAGCTGTTGGTGTTGTATGTGTATCATTGTGAGTTCAGTGTATTACATTACTGTCATGCATTTGCTCTGTGTTGAATTTGATCTCACGATAAATTAATGAATAGGGATTTTTACCTCTGTGCTTGCCCACCTCATCTCACCTCCTGTCCTCTCTTGTTTTGCTAATTCCATGCTATGTCTGACTCGGCCTATTCCTCTCCTGCTCCTCATAACAAGACCATGATGGACCTTTACCCCCCCACCACCCTTCAACAGCTAGTCCATGCATTTTCTTCTCAATCAATTTTGTGCTCTTTTCCTGAGCCTGTCTGTTTTTCTCTGTCTGCTCTCTCCCTCGCTTTTTTTTTCATCCCATCTCTCCACCACGATGACCAGGAGAATGTGCTCACCTGCAATCCATCTGTCCCGCTGATAAAGACATTAGTGGTGATGGGTGTAGCAGCAGGCGCAGGGCAGCAGGGCCCTGTCAGCACTGGTTTGTCTCGGGGGATGACTAACGGGTGTCACGGATTAGCCTGAGCTTTGCATGATTGCTTCAGTAGCTCTGAGATACACACTGGGCTTACCTCGGGTGATTCTGTGGCGAAGTTGGCCAGAAATCTCAATCACAAAACGGGGAGGGGGTGGGAAAGGATTTGTGCCCTGTATGTAGGAGTAGAAAGGATGCAGAAAAATAGGGGTGTTTAGGATCTCAATTGTGTAATTTGACAGAGAGACACATAGATACACAAAGGGATCAGATTACAGCAGGGCGGGCTGGGAGAGAGTTTGTCCTTGAAACTTCTGCAGGTTGACTTTTAACTCTGCTGGTCAGCTTTTCAGTTTTCTCAAAATAAAAACCCATAACATGTATAAAACATGGACGTAGACTCAGTGACATCACCCATTGGTTTCTAAAGAGGCATTTTGAAGCCTAACATTAGCAATTGCCATCTTTTAAATGCTTATTCTACTTAACTTTTTGTCAATCTTACGGACAAAAAGGTGGAGATAAGGCAAGCCTTACGGTGCGGACACACTGGACAAATCCAAGGTGAGATGTGAAGTCTTTCTTTCATTGAAAAGACTTCAATGAAAATTGCACTCCAGAAGATTTATTTAAACAGTACACCGCTGTTTTCTTTGCATGGATGGTTTTGACACAATGAGGGAGAAAATCTGTTTAAAAAGCGAAGCTACCAAGCTGGTTTGCGCTGCAAGCTTTCTGTATGAATGAAAACAATGATACATTAATAAGGAAATTAACCTTGTGAGGGGCTCTTATTTTAATATAACTCCTCAATTTAAGACAAGTAGTGAGCAGGGCGCTGCACATCTACATGCAATTTGGATTTGTAAAGTGTGACCAAACCAAGCCTCCTGGCAAACAGCTACAACACCAGCCAGCCAGACAACTCAGTCATGCCCTGAATTATGCACATTTATTGATAACTCTCCAGCTCTCTCTGTCTCTGCCCACATTTCTATCCTATCTAATAAAGGCCAAAAAGCCCCCCATAAAATATAAAAAAGAAAATAAGTCATGAAAATATATCACCCCCTTACAGTTTGTTCCAATAAAGACATGAGCTTTTAAAACCAAATGTGTATTTTGAACCAGACTGTAAACCTGTTTATTTCTGCTATAAAAATTCCCATCTTAATACCCTGTGTGTCTAGCTAGTCCTTGGCTTTTGGAGCCGCCAGCCTCAAGTGGACACTCGAGGTACTACATTCTTTTGCACTTTTGCATTGGCTACCTTTTTCAACAACTTAGGTTGCCGCTTGTCGCATTTAAAAGTGAAGAATTTAAAGAAAGTTTAAGGTAACAGGTTTGAGTTAGTTCACGTTTGCAATTATTACGTTCTTCTATATTCCTGTATGCAGTCGCTGTGCATATGTGAAGTCGTTGTATAACTTTCTGTCAGGTAAGCCTACTTCATAAGACAGCTGACCCATGAAGGGTTTCCTGGGTAATTGTATTCATGTGGGGGAGAGAGTGGTGTCTCTTGACATCCTCAGTGCATCCAATAAGGAGTGAAGGAGCACTAGAAAGAAGTGAGAAAAACCACTTGAAATAGCAACAAAAAAAACATATTGTCTCTCAATTGTGAAGTTAGCTCTGAAGAATGTTAATGTGAAATCACAAGGCCAGCTGCTTGTCTCCACACAGGTAACAAATGGCTTATAAAAAAGACAGCTTCAAGCCTTCACAGTCTTTTGTTTTCTCAGAGGAACAGGCCACAGATTTGAGGTGCAACAACAATGTGTGTGTCGCAGAAGCTTTTAAGAACTCTTATGTTTCATAGAGGCATATATATTAAACATTATATTTCACCTGTTTATTCCTTCTTCTTCCAGAAGAGTGAGTAGACAGATGCCCCTCCATGCTGTCTTTCAAACTGTGATGAGACAGTCTTAAACTAAAGTTTGATTTGAATTTGCATAATGAATGATTTAAATGATTTGAATAACTGCTCTCTCTTCCTTCGACAAATGGTAAAAAAATGATGTTTAAGTAATCTGTATGGCCTTTGTTCTTGTACGTCCTTGTTCAATGATTAATCCATGGCTGCTGTTGTGAATATCTTCATCGTCCAGATTTGTATTCTGTAAATCAAAGTAAGGTCTGTGGCTTAGCTGGACGTCTCCTTTTTATAAGTAGGGTTGTCATGGGACCAGAGTTTTAAACCTAGACATGATACTCGAATGACATGATTCAATACAACAGCAACAAAAAGAGAAGTCCTAGGCACCAAGTATTGGGTAGAAAATGGCCAGCAAACTCCTGCACACTGTCTTAGTTGAACAAATACATTGCCAACATTTTGGTTCTGAAGCGTTGCCAGTTAGTTCACATGGTATTAAAATGTATTCTGACAACCTTAATTCAAAGATTGATAGTTTGATGCCGGCTTCCTTCCACACGTTCAAACATCTTTGGGAAATGAACTTTAGCTCAAAAAATATTTCTGGACTCCTTTAAGTTAATGAGACAAAGAGTAGATTGTCATAATTAAAGCTGAATTAAAGAAGCAGATACAGGGGGTGTTGTGGCCGAGTGGTTAGGGCACGCCCCATGGCGTCTGTGGCTCAGTTGGTTGAGTCGTCGTGTCTTAACCAGAAGGTCAAGGGTTCAATCCCCAGCTCCTGCAGCAACATGTCCGATGTGTCCTTGGGCAAGATAATAAACTTGTCAGCGGAAGCAATTCGTATGAATGGTATTAGTTTCTTCTGATGGTCTCACTACATAGCAACCACTGGGAATTGGGAGGTGTGCGGTGTAAAAAAAGCACTTTGAGTAGTCAGAAGACTAGAAAAGTGCTATACAAGCTCAATTCCATTGACCATTTACCATGTTCAGAGGCTGCAGTCCTGGAAATGGCCAGCCCAGGTTCAAATCCCACATGTGCCTGCATGTCATTCCCCACCAGCTCTGTCCCTGTTTTCCGACTCTATCCAATGTGCTATCTCCACAATAAAAGTGTTAAAAATCCCAAAAATGAATCTTAAAAAAATTCAGACACAGATGCCCTAATGAGTAAGAGAAGAGGGAAATGCAAGGATCTTAGTTTTTTGTGAAAGATACAAAATTGGACCTTTATTGAAGGACTGTCCAAGGCCTCAGCTGTAGCACTCAAATGGCTTAGTCATGAACGACTTGGTTACTAAATATACTTTGTGTCTACTTGGATGGTGTTTCTGTCTCTCTTTTTTAAACTCAGCAGCATTGACAAATATGAGGGCTGTCATGCTCTGAAAAAGTAGAAAAGCGGCTTTGCTTAATGTCAGATTCATCTCAAATCTATCTTTGGAAACAGCCCAAGCAAGAGCTGTTCAAATTTAATAAAGACACAGGTAAGCTCATTAGCTCTCCAGACACACTTACTGTATGCAGCACTAAAGCTAGCGGGAAGGCTAAAAAGCGAGTAGGGGGTTAGACGGAGAGTAAGTTGCCAATCCCATACACAGACACTGTGTTTAGGATTGTGTGGGAAGATGTGTTATCATGTGGACTTCCTGTCACAATGCGAGCGAGGTCTTTTTTTTTTACAGATTTGCAGTCTTTCTACACCTCGTTGTGCCTTGGAGTTAAGCCGCTTTAGAAAGCAGATAAAAGGAAAACAAGCGGCTGCTAAAAATGTTCTTGATTCCTGTTGAAACCGGGGATTTCTTTTTCAATTCCACTTTTACCTCCATCACATCTACCTTTTGTTTTGTGTGCCTACAAAGCGGCCCATAAATTCTTAATCCATGCTCCATCCTGTAACGTGTCTTTAAACTTTTAAAGACTCACATCACACCCCTTTAAACCTGTGTGTGTGTGTGTGTGTTGGAATTCATACAACCTACCTACAATATTACAGATATAACTCTTGGCTCTCCAAGAACCCTCTTAGCATAATCAGAAACACAGCCTATAAGAAGAGATGGAGAGTGAAGACTTTAATGTGTTTAGATGCTCAGAAGGAAACTCTGGGAAAGTAACCAATAATCCCAAAAAGACAAACTTCAAATACTTCCCACACGCTGCTGTATCATACTGTAGCAATGCAGCAAAATCTACTTGGAGGCAAAGCAGTGTCGTCACTGGAGGTTTAATGTGATAGGCCACTGTAATGTGTGTTCCCCGCTCAGAGAAAAATCTTTTTAGGGCAGCGGGGACGTGTCACACAATACTCTCCTTCAGGACAAATGAACAGCTGCTCAGCTGTCTGTCACTGCAGCCCCCATCACCATCTGTATTCATAACACATCCTGACAGACATCCAGGAATAAAACAAGTTGATTCAACAGCTGTCCATTCATCCATGGTGGATGCTGGGGTCTATCTTTGAGAAAATGTCGAGCATATGTTTGTTTACTTGGCTGTAATTGAATACATGTCTGTGTGTGTGTGTTTGTGTTTGTTGGAGACCGGGAGAGCACAAAGGAAAAAGTCTGATTGCTGGAAAAGCTTAGTGCAGACTGTTATCACGCTCAAAACAATTTTTTTAAGGACCTGACAAATTCTTATTTCAGTCTCTCCACCTAATTCCCCCTTTTCCTCAGTTTTTTTTTTTTTTTATTCTGTACATTAGGGCCATAGCTCCATTACTCAGACTAAAAGAAAGAAAAGGTTCTGAGCACTGGTTTGTAACAAGCAAACAAAGCCAGCTGGCAGTGAAAGACAAATTAAAAGCCTGTATAAGAAATAGGAGGTAATTTCCATAGTGCTGTTAATGAGGCAGAGAGCATTTAGTGTTCCTCCGTAAAGCAGACAGATGTGTATGCTTTCCCAAGGTTTCAAATCTCTTTCTCCGGCCACGTGCCAGAATGGTAGGCTTCCTCTGCACCTCCATCTGCTTTAGAAGTGGTGCTCTGAGTGACTTTGTGGAATCATGCTGGTTTCACATAGCATGATTTGATTTGTCTGGCAGATGTTAGTTTGACATTTGAAAACAAAGCACAAATTTAGGTTGACTTTTTGGAACTCAGCGTCTACTTAACATGCCAGGGGACGCTGTGAAGGGATCTAGGGATCCACATTTGTCGATTGTCTGTTTCTGAGCTTGTTTTTATCTACTTTCATTTCTTTGGTTGATATTTTGTTTGTTAATATGGAAAGAGTTTGGGGCTCAATAACAAGTGTTTTGGAAATAACTGGGGTTTGAGGCTTTACATAAACAAGTAAGTGTAACTGACAGGACTTAAAAAGGTGTCTCTTATATTTCTTGTTTTAGAAATTGCAAGAGGTTGTTTTCTTTCAACAGTTTAAAGGTGGTTGAGAATTGTGTGAAAGCACGAAGGTTCAGGATTCAAGACCCCTTAATATAAAAAGAGTTTGAGGCTCAGTTAGAGGATTTTTCAGATTTTCATTTTGTTAAGCCTAAAAGATATATTTTTAAACTTGCATGTGTATAAGCTTGCAGGAATGTTGTTGACTGACAGGTGGACACGTAGTAGCTGTTAATCAGGCTTAAAACCCACCTCAGCTCTTCCTCTGAGCCCTTTTTTAGATGGATCTAAAGTTAGGCTGAGGGAGCATTTTTAGTATGGAGATCTGCATTGTTTGGCCTCACAGTGTGTCATCAGATAACAATGGCTGACATCACTGAGATTATGTCCATGTTTATTTTTCTCGAGATATGATGCAGTTGGCACAATATTCAAATATATCAACATTTCCTAAACATATTATCATGGGTTGCAAGTTTCTTGAATCTTTTGTACATGATTTGTATCCCATCAACAGAACTAATAGAACTTGGCCAAGAAATTGCTTTAATAAAATATTTATTCTTAAGGAGAGGAGACTTAAAGGAGCAGCAGAGCAAAGCATCATCTGCCTTAAGCAGGGTCGTGTGAAAAAAATAAGTTTGGCTTGAAACTATGTTTGACATGAACCCACTGTGGAGAAAACAAACAAAAAGCCAGCATCACAATCATAGGTATAAATAACACAATCACAAATTACAGTCCTCAAACTGTCATCTGAAACTTGACATTATCCTTTTATTTATTTTTGCTTTTAAGTTGTTGTGACTCAAATGACGACCCACAATTACCTCCTGGCAGCATGACATTACCTTGAAGATTTATGAGACAGATTATTGAAAAAGTCTGGAATAAAAGAAGTTTGAAAATAGAAAATCACAATAACCTGAAGTTACTGCTTGGTTTCTTCAAAGGCTAAAGTGTACGACTTTGAAGTATGGCCCCTGCTTACCCTTTCTATTCATCCATCCATCCATCTATCAATCTATCCATCCATCTATCTATCTATCTATCTATCTATCTATCATCTATCCATTTATCCATCCATGTATCCATCAGTCTATTCATCCATCCATCCCTCCATCCATCCATCCATCCATCCATCATCCATCCATCCATATATCTATCCATTCATCCATCCATGTATCCATCTATCATCCATCCATCATCATCCATCCATCTATCCATCTATCATCCATCTATCCATTTATCCATCCATCCCTCCATCCATCCATCCATCCATCATCCATCCATCCATATATCTATCCATTCATCCATCCATCTATCCATCTATCATCCATCCATCATCATCCATCCATCTATCCATCTATCCATCTATCCATCCATCCATCCTTCCATGTGAGTGTTGTTTACGGTGCTTAAGTTTGTGTTCACTCTTTAAGCTCCCCTCTACAGAGTGTGTGTGCACGGTGTGTTTGTCTTTTTGTGTGCGTTCCTTCGTTGTGTTCTTGGCCTGCTGGCTGCTCTGGTCACGTGGTCATCTTTTTTTTCTCAGAGTGAAGGGACAAGAGCCACCACTGTAATTGGCCCTCTGTCTTTGGCTGGTAGTTTCAGATAGAAAAAGCCAGTGCACACAAACACAAACAAACACACACCCACTCACACACACACTTGGATTACTGCAAACTTGAAGGCAGGCCTTTTTTTCTTTCCTCTTTCGTCATCTCTCCACTCTCTCTTTAATGTGTTTAAGCCATTTGAAGCCAGAAGCTGTGCCTCGTAGTTAGTCATTTCCTTCTAGTCTTTCAGGTGACTGGCTGCTTTGTGCTCAAGGTGGAATTGGGGCCTTATCAGCAGCAAGGCAGGAGCCCAGTGGCCACATCACATGGAATACAGCGTTTTCTCCAACCGCATGACTGCCCCATATGATTACACCCAATGTGACTGGCTGTTGTCTGCGGGTCTGCACTGTATGTGTGTGTCTGTGTGTGTTTGTGGGAGGTCAGGGGAAAGAGAGACGGCTTGCAAATGTTTTATTTGTGCCTTATCTTCAGTTTGGAGTCCAGAGGAGGATGAGAATGGGAATGTCAGTGACGTGCTGTTTTTATGATCACAGTGCTTGTGTCTTTGAGTATGTGTAGGTTGTGCTTGTAAAATACCTTAACTGCTCCCGGGCTCTACACTAAAGCTACGGCAATTGCTGTATAAATTCCAGTGTGTCCCACTTGTTTAAAAAACGACTACTGGACTTTTTTTTATGTTGCTAGCCTTTTAATTTTCACTTGATGCTTTTGTACCGAACTGCCGCAGGCTTGCAGGACACAAAGGCCAACAATGCCCATGCGGGTACAAAAATCTTTAAAGAACATTGTGTTTCTATCCGCCGTGCTCTAAATGACAGAGAATTGTTCAAAGTGTTTTCTTTTTAAAGAAAAAAAAACAAGCTTTGGTTGAATAAAAAAAAGGAGAAAAAGAAAGCAAAGAGAAGAGAAGAAATCAATGTTTGTCTCTCTTCAGATAAATGCATGGAGCCCGGCAGTGTAAGGCGGTAAAAAGGTAATCTGTGAAACAACAATACCGTGGGCTGACAGGAGACGCGGTAATCTAGGCTGGACCGGCGCTATCCTTAAACAGAGTGTTCTGTGTCTAAAAGATTACACTATAAGCTCTGACACCATAATGGTCTTGACACACACACAAACACACACACACTCACACACACAATCACTTCTGCCTGCTTGGTGCTTCTTGCAAGGGTACCCCTGTTCACATTGTGGTCCTTAGTGGGCGCCTTGCTGGCAGAACGCATTGATAGGAATCTGATTGAGGCCTGCTGCCAACAATGAGCAGAGAGCTGGGGAGTGATTGACAGTGAAAATAAACGAAATGCACTGTGAGGAGAGGACGACAGAGAACACAAAAAGTGTTTATTCTGTTATGCGTGCTGTTTGTGTCCATGCATTCTCATGTATATTAGTCTCTTGTATTGTTGTTCAGTCAAAGGCTTTTTCTCCGATTCGACAGCAGAGTATCTAACTGGACAGTATATTAATTTCCCTACATACTTTTTCTCCCCTTCTGCTTCACCTGTAGCTTCTGGGTGTAAAAAATACTGCTGGCTTTTTTACAACTATACTGTGAGCAGAAACTAAAGGACCAACAAGGAGATGAAAAAAACATCAAACATAGGAAGCTGTGCAGTGATTGATGATAATGCATCGTCTGTCACTTAGAGGATCAGGTGCTCAAGATCAGATGCTCGATATGGCTGCAGACAGCAGGGGTGGTTTGTTAGGTTTCACAGCTGTCTCCACATATCACCTTTTCAGGTTCAACATCTCCTTTGCCTTATTTGATTCCTTCACCCACTTGCTTGTCATTGTTGACTTTTCTATCGTGCTTCCTCTTAAATTCATTGCAATTCATATTCATCTCATGTTGATTTGTCTGTCTCTCTTCTTTGACAGTTTGAGGCGTATGTCTATGAGGGCTCGACAGGCGTGGTGGTCAACCTGACGGTAGACGACAGAGACGACCCAGCCACCGGGGCGTGGCGAGCAACCTACTCCATCATCAACGGAGATCCCGAGCAGAGCTTCGAGATCCAAACCAACCCAGACAACAACGAGGGCATGCTCTCTGTTGTCAAGGTAAAGATATGAAGAAGAATCCATTGGCAGTTTTCACACATGCACAACATCATCATCTCCCCTCTTCAACCTGACCAATCCTTGTCTCCCATCAGCCTCTAGACTACGAGGCCACGGCTTTCCACACGCTACTCATCAAAGTAGAGAATGAGGATCCTCTGGTTCCAGACGTCGGCTATGGCCTCAGCTCTACAGCCACGGTCCACGTCACAGTCCAGGACATCAACGAGGGCCCTGTCTTCTTCCCAGACCCCCTGGTAGTCACCAGGATGGAAAACATCCCTGTGGGAAGCTTAGTGGCTTCACTCAACGCTACAGATCCAGACATACTACACATTCAGAGCATCAGGTAAGGAAGGAGCTATTGGGTGATTTCCTTGGAAAAGTTGTCAAAATTGGACATTTTTAATTGAGCTTTTTATTTGGAAATGATCCAATTGAAAGAATGGAAGAGAAACTCAATTGTGTGTAGAATGTCTGCTGCAGCTCACGGCTAAGTTTCGTCAGTAATGCAATTTCAGAATTTTACTCTGCTCAGTTGAGCAACATAATAAAGTATTATTTTTTGCTAATTCAACCCTTTGAGCAGCACTTAAAGTTTACTTTCACATAGACTCAGTTTTATTGTGTCTGAGTGTTTGGGGTGATTTTGAAAATGAGATGTGCCAGATAATGAGTTGTCAATGATCGTCATTTTAGCCGGCTATAGGTCATCACTGCATGTTACAATTTTACAATGCGATATATTACACTTGATTGTCCACTTGGAAAATTGATCTTGCAGGTGCTGCACACATTTACCTCCCTCCAACCCACATATTATCTTCACAGACCAACACAAACAACATACAGCAAATAGCACATTTCTAATATTGTACAAGAGCGACATAAAACACAACATAATCAGAGAAAAAGAGAAGAACACCTTGACGCTACTGCACACAGCCTGAAGAAAGATGATTTAAAATGTTTATCGCAGTAAGCACAAACAGTTCCAGGGGTTGACATTAAGCTACATTTGCCTCTGTCCCTCTGAGGCTTTTTAAGACCACTGGCCCTAACATTGTTAATACGGCCCAAGGACATTACTTTGGATTTGGAAATAACAGTCGTGAATTTACTCATGAATTTGGCATAATCTACATTTTTAGCTGCTTTGGGTTGCAGCCAACTGCAGCGGTCTTGCCAGTGTGGGTGGAACTTTCTCTCTTCAGAGTGGAGGATGTAGGTACAGATGCACAGATTCACTCTTTTTCAGATCTGATTCCAATACTTATGTACATATCTATGGTCAACAGGGTACCCCGTGCACAGCCTAAACACGCTCCCAGGTGCTCACGGTTGCAGGATCAAATCATGAAACAACAGAAGTCCGTGGCACACTGAAAATAACTTCACTATATGTTTATTAACGCGTTTCACCTGTAGCTTCTTCAGGTCCGCCCAGCACAATCACAGGGCACACATTACACAGGTGCGTTAAATGCAAGTGGTCACATGACCAATCATCACAATAAACAGCCACAAATGGAAACCTTCATGTGCAAACACTATATATCAAGGTGCACACAGTGTGAGGAAAATCATTTTTCATAGTGCATCAACAATAGCATACAAATTCAAAGCATATTCACATAAGTACATATTCCGATACTGATTCCGATATTTGTATTGTCATAGTTAATAGTGTTATTGTTGTTGTTGTTGTTGTTGGTAGTATGTGTAAGGCTACACCAAGCTGTAGTAAACCTGGCATTGGATTGTGCTGCCTTCACATACAAACAGGAAGCAGCAACAACCGTCAGGTTTTCAAAATAAATGTTAAACTGAAGTGTAAGAATTTTACTTCAGATCACATAGAAGGAGCTGTTCCATCTGGTCTGAACGTCGTCATGGAGATGATTTGTGGACACTTCTTACAGTTCAGTCTGAATGTCTTCATAGTGAGACTGTGCGAGTCGATCATGTTTCAAGTGCCCAACCATCTTTCTTGGTCGCTGACGAGGATCAGCGCAGACAGTCTGATATCCGATCTGTAAATTACTTCAATATCTGACCCGATACTGATATAAGATCGGATCGGTCCCATCTCTAGATGTAGGATGGGTTGGACAATACTCTCTTTGCTTGACTGAGGACAGACTGCTCAAATGTTGACTGTAGGGAGAGGTTTTCAGTCCTTCCCATAACCTTCATGTCAGTCTGTACCAGACGAGCAAGCTTAGCTTCCAATTTAACAGAGAGGACTGTACCATGAACACACTCTGTACCGGAGGATGCTTCCCAACACAGCCTGGTTAGTTAAAAACATTATCCTCTGATACAGTCTGCACACTCTGAGCCTGTGTGAAATATACAGTATCTGCTGTAAACAAAAATCAAACCTAATTATCCACACGTGTTTCCGAGCTCATTAAGTTAACTAAGTGTACGCCTAAATACTGAAGGAAATATGATGAAGCCTCTGTGTCCTCTCTCATGTGTCTGTGCCTCATTCACATCTCCTCCTTCACTCTGCTCCCTTTCTCAAATGTTTTCATGTTAGGCTGCTTTATTAGTTTGTGTTCTGCACGCCAATGAGAGATATTGCACGGACAACCAATATTTAAGTGGCACAGGTCAAAGCATCAACCCCAGTCAACTGAAATGTCCCAGAGTTGGCCAGATCATTAAGTTTAATTCTGTTACAGAAAAAAAACCCTCTGTCAAATATCACCATCGTCATAACAGGAAGGCCATTAGTTTCACTATGTGCTACAATAAAAATGATTCCTCTAGCTGCCAGCGGGAGCTCCGTGGCGTGTGCTGCACTTCCTTTTACAAGATGGAAAAGTCATCATTACATTTATTGGCTTTCAGGCCTAATTTATACTCCATTTAGATCACTCTTTTTCTGCACCCCTGGAGTTATATGTCATGTAAAAAGAGCGCTAAGTAAACACATGGGGATAATAATGACTCAGGGAAATAAAAGTCACCGGATCGTGACTTAACTGCTCAAATTATTGATGCTGCTTTATGCGCTGTAAAATGCAATCACTGTGTCAGTATCAAATGCTACATAACACTGAGTTGTTCTCTCTGGATGTTGTCGAGGACTCAGGACCTGTGTCCATAAAGCTTTGATAAGTGAGTGTCTGAGTTCACCGCTCAGGTCACAAGAACACATCAATGTAAGATGTTTGGGAGCACAGACTAGTCTCTGAATACAAATACTGCTCAGCATGCTACCAGATTACATATTTATTTATTTAATTATTGTAAGAAAGGTCAGGAAAGAAGACCAAGATATGGAAAAGAGACAGAAAGAAGAAAACAATGGAAGCAGAGATTAGAGCCAAATAAAGGTCACCCTTTAAGGAAGAATGTGCGACTTTTTGATCCAGCAGATGTCGCCCTTGAGCACCAGCATGAAACCAAAACAACTTGAGCTGCATTGTTGTGTTAGCATGCTAATGGTAGCACTCTTTATTTTGCTCGTAGCGTCATACTGAATGTAAATTTACATGAAATGACCGTTATCTTAAAACTCTTCCGTGACATTCAAATAAGCAGTGAGTACAGTATGTTATTCTTCTTTTCTCTGGTCCCTCAATTAAACAACTTTTATACACGAGGGGAGGAGTCAGCCGGCCATCATTTCCCTTGTCATCATTATTTCCATGTGTGCACAGTTTATAATACAATGGCACAACGGCATGGATTCACAGTGCAATGCATTTTTATAAAACAATGCCTAAGTTTGCACCACTATGCACATAGATTACAAATTCATGCGCACAGTCTGACAACATGACAGTTTTTTATTCTTACCTGAGCCTTGTGGGGACTGGTTGGGCGACGATCAACCACCCTATGTTGATCAGCTGCCGCTGGTTTTCACCCGACCAAACCTGAAGTAACAAATAGTTTTGGAATCATTTTCTTAACTCTACATTTAGTCTTTGGAACCTCTTATCCACTTTCCCTTCAGCACCTGTTAACTTGTATTTACAACATCCACTGCTTACCTGAGTTGCAGTCCAAATGAAAAACTTCAGACTGACTCAAGACTCCAGTTTCAGTGTTATGTTTTCATTGAACAACAGAATAACAAGGAGAATATTCACGAGTCACTCCAGTTAGAGGTGAACAGTTGTTGTCAGTTTGTGTTTTCTTTCTTTGACAGATACTCAATTTGAAAGTTCCTTTTTTGTTTTGTTTTTAACCGATATTGATTGCTTAAAAGCCTTTTCCAACATGTGTTGCTGCTTCATCTATCTATAGCAGCGAAGGGGCTCTGTGTTTTTGACATCTTCTGTGCATCTCCGCCTGATATTTCAAGTCCCATATCTGCATCTTTCTATCTTTATCTTTCCTGCTCTGCCCCTCTCATCTTCGGTTTACATTTCTCTATTTATTGCATGGCGTCTGCCTTTGTTGCTGTTGCATCCTCTGACATTTTCCAGCAACAGTGACTTTGAATTGTCAGAACTGTGACCTGCAGACGGGTGGAGGACACTGTGAAAGACAGACATTTGCAGAGCTAGAAATAGGTAGAGAGCCGGCACAGAAAGTCTATGAGAAAAAAAAGAAAGAAAAGATCTGTTTACCTTCCTCTCTCCTTTCCTGTCTCTGCATATCTGTGTGTGGGTGTGTGTGTGTGTGTGTGTTTCTATGTGTGTGTGTGTGTGTGTGTGCGTGTGTGTGTGCGTGTGTGTGTGTGTGTGTGTGAGAGTGTGTGTGTGTGTGTGTGTGTGTGTGAGTGTGTGTTTGTGTGTGTGTCTCAGCAGGTCTCAGTGTGTGTGTCTCAGCAGGTCTCAGTGTGTTTGCCCCCGGGGATACGTAGGTCAAATGCATTTGACATGGAACACAATGCCCCGCTGGAGGAGTAGCACACACTGCCAAGCACACACACACAAACACAAACACATGCATGGTTTTGTGTATATTTGTGAGGACAACCTTAATCTTTTTACCCTGAACATTTGGAGGAATGAGGTACACTAACAGTTTCATTTCTTACACATTTGCATGTAGAGAAACAAAGGGGGTGCAGAGAGGATCCAACTGTTAATCTGTGTAAAGAACTCCATTTATGAACCCTTTGCATCACAGTGGGCCGCTAAGCCCTATGTGCACGGGTCTATTGTCCTGGTGGTCTCTCTGCGTTTCACCATAATTGCAGTGGTCACTCGTGTTCCCAAACCTGTGTAAATCGGTTTCGTGAGACATTTTCTGGAGAGCAGCTCGACCCAGAAATAAACAGAAGCATCATGAAGGCAGGATTAAAATTCCAGTAGGAAATGAATAATAACAAAGTTTAATGCAAAAAACTGTGCAGTGCTACTTCACCTTTACTCACTGGTACAAGTAGCATTTCAGCCGATGTCATATTACAGGAGTGGGTTCACGTATTTCATATTAAAAAAACACCAGCGGAGCTAATTAAATACAGGAAGAAGGAAACTTTACAGGTTCATCTTAATGACCTCAGACGTTTGTACAGATGAATTGCATTGAAAGGTATGTATGGTACATTCAATGGCCCTCACTTATCAATCTGGTGTAGAAACCAGCGCAGATTTGGGTGTAGAAATCATCGTACGGCAAGGTCCACGTGAGACCTATGAAACGTGCGTATCTGGCTGATCACAGCGTACGCAAGACCGGGTGTTGATAAGTGTGGCGGCTGGAAACGATCGTCATTTAAATACCACGCCCCTATATATTCACGGTTCAGCTGTCCTCGCCCCCAGAGTTTACGGCATGGAGACACGTAATACGGCAAAGAAGAGAAACGAGATATGACCTGAGTGACACCATAACAGAAAAGGAAAGAGGAGTAACATTGTGTTGTCTGGCAGCCTGAAATGTAGGATTAAAGAGCTTCAGAAGAAATGCACCTGCATGAAATCTCAACAGCGGTGGTGTGGATAACCGAACTTCAGCTGAGTTTTTAAATATAAAAAATATATAACATCCGTGATATGTAACGTACATAATATAGGCTATAATATAATTTTTAAAAATACTTTTAGTTTAAAAAACCTGGTCAGACCATATGATCGCTACAATGTAGCCTAGTGTTGCAGGTCTTGGCGGACCGGAGGACGCCAGCCATACCCCACCTGAAATTATCCCAGATCGTGGAGCGAGTAGCTTCCTTCATCGGTTCAGCCTTAATATCAGGCACAAGTGGAACAGGCGAACCTGCATCTGTGTCGGATAACGTCGGCTGCACTGGCAGCTCACCATTTATGAGACTTTAAAAGAGAAGAGAAACCTGAAACGTCCTGCATCACATGAATAAAGTGTTTGATCAAACGCTGTGCAATGTGCACTTCTCATCCGATTAGCCTTCTTTCCATACATAAGAATTTATTTGAGATCTGGCGTGGGATTTGAGTGCATCCTCCGCTCACGTCCAAATTGATAAGTGCCGAACTTTGCATGGACATGACCGTACACCCGTTTTTCTGCCGTACGTACGTTTGATAAGTGAGAGCCAGTAAGTGTAATTAAAGTGTACAGATGTAAGTGCATATTAACCTCCTGAAATGTGAGCTATTTCTGAATAAATCTCCTTGAGACTTAATGAGCTGTTTAAACGACATATAGAGCTGGCTCACCTCAGGAGGAGAACAGTAACGTACTTATTTACAAGTTTAAAATTTATTAAAAGGTTTTGCTTCTTCAAACTCCTGTGAGGAGTTCATGGCTGACTGAAAGTCTTTCTAATGCCCTACTTAACCTACGTCAGCAGGAAGGATGTTTTCCTCGCCTGTGATGTCTGCCAGAGGGTCAGTTTCAGACAAATCAATTTACAGCACACAGATAAGAAAAGCTTTTTTTACATTTCCTGTGGAAAGGATTCCCAGTGAGTGATTTGCTGATTGGTTAAAAGACAGCAGAATGATTGTACCATTTCATTTGTAAAGGGAAAGAGCAGAAAGGGGCAGAGATGCAAAGTTCCTCTCAGCAGCTTCCAGCTAAAAAAAATAAAATTGTGTATTTTATGATGCACCTAAAGGGAGAAATGGGAAAGTAGGCATGCAATGTGAAAAAAAATGATGCATTAATATTGGACGTTAAATGCATCACGATTATGGCTGACAGCCCTGATATCAATACTTGAAACTGATCGCAGAATCTTATACAATTCTACAATTCACTTAATGCAGCGCTTCCCAAACGTTTTGGCCAATAATTAAGGTGCTAGAGACATATGCAGTATTATATACTGTATGACATAAATCTCCATGTATAGACTTTAGAGTGGACATAGAAAACTAAATAGACACAGGTGTGTTCACCTGTATGTGTAAAGAGCAGCAGCCACATACATTGTTTCTGTCATGTGCAAACTTACATTTGAAGGATTTTTAATTATTAATTCCATTTTCATTTCACAATTAAGGATAGGGTTTTATTTTAAATTGAACTCTTTGTATATATTTTTATAAGAATGCTGAAAATACTTAATTTTAAATTATCTTGATGGCCTGCGACCCCTCTGGGGACCCTGACCCCCACTTTGGGAACCACTGACTCAGCAGACGTTTTTATCCAAAGTGACATACATCAGAGTGCAACCCAACAAGGATCTAGAGAGGAGGATCCAACATCAGTAAGAGCAAACAAACTGATTTCAGTCTGATCGGACACACAGGTGCTGACAGGAAGTGACCAGAGGCAAATAACAAGAATCTAGTTTCCAGATGTGTATTAGTACCTGTTTGATGCTGTCAGACTGCAGGATTTTACACTTCAGCATTGGCTTCACTTTTCAACACCGGAGGTTACTGCTTGGTGTGAACAGAGTAATTGTTTTGATCTAGATATTTGCTTTGAAAGTGGCATAGTAAGCCTTTAATGGAGCAGCGTCTCACATTCACTTACACATTTACTTCTCCTGATTTTACTTTAAACTGTCTGCAAGGTAAAAGCCTATTTGTAAAGAAAGTCATTTCACAATCACCAAAATAAATCAGGTGAGAGAGCTAATTTCATTTAATCGCTGAGGAAAAACTCTTGATGTAGAAATGATAAAGAGTGAATTTGTTCAGTGAAACCCTCATTAGACAGGCTTTCAGGCCAGTGTGTAGATCACAGCAGTGAGATGAGCCGCAGCCTCTGCATGTTATCTGAGGATACCTGCAGGAAGGTGCAGAAACCTGAGAGGAGAACGCTGTTTATATGATCTAATGAGGTATGACTCACTTCACAGTATTAGTATCTAACCGCTTACAGAACTATCCACCTCTACAAACATTAATGTAAATGTTATTGGAGTAGTTATCGCTCTCTTCACAACAATAATTGATTCTCACTGAACAATGGGACTGCAGGAACGCGCTTCACAGAGCGAGATGTGCTGCAAAGCTTCTCATGAGCCAGGCTCTGAGCCCACAGCTGAGCTGAACCATGGAAGGGTTAGCTGGGGCTATCTCACCATCCAGGTCATGAGAGGAGCTTTCTTCACCCTTTTCTTGATGTTACTTAGAAAAAGCAAATTTGCCTTTTGAGGCTGCAACAATACAGTCAATAAATAAATGAAATATGTTACCGTGTGATAAGACCTGAATGGACATGAAGTCACCAACGATCTCATTGCACGTCTCCTTTCATTTCACATTGTGGCTGATGTGAAGTGTTCCCTGGAAGAGATGTAATTAAATCCTAATGATAAAAGGTTTTTAAAAGACAAATAACATTATGCAACTATTATATGATGATTATTTTCACATTTTAAATATCATTCATTAAAACACTGCCTCAGGCTAGAAGAGTTGCAATCATGCCTAGTCTTATTTGGAAGTGATGAAAATAATTTTAAACTGAATCAGAGCAGGGGTTTTTTTCTTGCTTGATTTCTCTGTGCAGCAGTAACACTCACCTGACCTCAGATAGTCCTCACAGTCACTGTAAAATCACAGAAACAGGGGAACTATGAGTCGTTTCAATCCTGCTATGAGTGTTTAGGCCAAACTATCAGGCTCTGGGGGGGATTTGTTTCATGTTTCTGCTGAAGAAGTTTTAAGCCCTCTTCTCTGGTTTAGGGTTTCAGTTGGACTAAATGTTTTAATGAAAGTGCTGAATAGGAAAATCACAGCACACAGAAGGAGAGACATGTCGGATGGGGGACTGGAGACATTTTCACATATGCAAACTTTAACATTTCAAGAAAAAATTTCAGGGAAGCATGCCTCTAAAATCTTTTTCACACATGCTCCTCACAGCAGGACACTACACCTGACAGGAGAGAGAGAGGGGGAGGGGCTTCAAGAGGCAAGGCATGACATAAATGAAAGGATGCGGACGAAGCAACTCAGTCCGACACTATAATTACAATAATTGCCTTTATATCAATGCTATGTGTAGTTGTTACATTTAAAACAAAAACAAAAGAGCGGAGAAGAACATAATGTGCAAATATCAAACATAATGAGGCAGTTGTAGCGCACATACACTTTATGGTCGTCTGCTGGTTGCAGGATATAAAAATCTCTCACTGTGAATTTTTCTGAATATTTCCTGTCCAACACAGCTCACGTCTTAAATATCAGGATGTTCTCAGGAGTTGAGTTGAGTGAAAGTATCAAAGGAGAGTTGCACTTTGACAAACGATTCTGGTGAACTTGTGACTACACAAGTGTGGTTTTTTTTTTCTTCCTGTGTGGGCACTTGACTTTGAGGGAACCTCAGGCTGGTGTTGTACCCTGAACTTTGGAAAAAAGTTTCCTCATCAAGTTTCCTCTTAAAAGCCGATATGATACGCCACTGTTTGTTCTGCTCTGGTGCCAATCCTGTAGGCTGTGAAGAGGGGAGCAAATAATCTGAAGTGTCATTAAGAAAGTTTGGCTAATCTAATGAGGTCTCATTTCACGTGACAGGACTCTCATCGCTTCAACAAGAACTATTTACACTGCAGTAATTGGTGCTTGATGGGAAAAGGAGACTGTGTTTTCAACAGAAAGTAGAGAAATGGACCGGCAATAGATCGACCAGAGGCGCTGCATGAAAACGGGCATGGCAGGCAGCTGCTTGGGGCCCCAGACCAGTAGGGGCCTTAGAGGACTTATCCATCTAGCAAAGAAAAAAAGATGAAGAGGAGTAAGCATCGGGACATAATGGTGATGAACGCTGGTCGGAGGGGGCCCCCAAATTATTTTTGCCTAGTGCCTCAACAGACTCTAGAATCGCCACTGTGCGCAACACAGAACCACAAAGCTTAATATCTCTGCACATATGATGCTAACATTTTCTCTTCTTCCTTGAATACTCTGTTATTTCTTTATTTTTTATGTAGTGATGTGGTTAGTGGTTTGTTTTTCAAAGAGAGCAGAGTAACAATTTCCCACTTCTTTCCTCTGAAATTATAGAACAGGCGGAAGTTAGCCTGACATTTGTAAAGAATTTAAACCACACCACGGGAAGCTGTGAGCAGGATAAGAGGGTCTAAAAGTCTAAATGAGGAAAAGATGCTACCAGCCCAAATCAAACATCGACTTGCACCAACATCCCAGTGAAGTCACAGTCTTCAGATCTCTTTTCTGTTTGTTTTTCTCCTTGCTTTTGAAAATAAGGAGACTTCCAAACAGTTTTTCCATGTTTTATTCAGTATCTACTTGTCTACTTTCACTCCTCACTTTGGTCGTGTTCAACTTCAAAGGGGCGAGACTTAAAAAATCAGGCGAGGCGCTAGCATGTCTATGAGAACTGGCAGGTTGCTTTGACAGGCCGAGAAAAGAGGAAGGATGACGGAGAGCATGTGAGGGCAAAAGGTGTTTGATGTTTACAAAGCTGACCTTTCAGAGGTCAGACAGTCTGATCACCTTCAGATCTACCTGAAATTGTCCCTGGATGTGCAGGATTTGAGGAGAGATGACAGCAAGACATAAAGCACATGAGGGAGGATGTAATGTTGGGAAGCAGCCAGCAAAGAGTGATTCACCCACTGATGGTTTTTTAAAAATATATAATACGACTGTCATTAATGATGATTTGATTGGCTGAGAGCGGTCTGCAAATGAGTCCCGGCAGATTTGCTGGGTCAGTTAAACGTTGCAGTTTTTGCAAAGTGCACAAAGCACAACGTAATGGGACTGGAACAGGGAAGTAAAGAGGAAATCAATAAAACTGCTGCAGAACTTTGGCTAACTAATTCCAAAAGTTATCCCAGAGTTCAAAGTGGTCATGCACACACACCAGTAGAGCACGATTTTGTTAGAACAGGCTTTGGCTGCAAAAGAGTGGCAGCTAAATGGATTTTGCCTACAAGCACTCTGGCTCCCTCTCTCCTTCTCTCTCCTTCTCTCTCCTTCTCTCTCCTTCTCTCTCCTTCTCTCTCCTTCTCTCTCCTTCTCACATCACATTAGAAATTAATCCTGCAAAAGAAGCCAAAACAGCAAAGTCAGTAACAAGGTCAGTCATACAAGTTAACAAATATTTAGGGCGTGAAGTTGACAGCTGCTTTAAGGAAGATGAAGAAGTGGGATAATGTTAGACAGCGGTGAAGAAGTTAAAGGATGAAGTGATGAGAGGTGACTGACACCACAGTGAATAAATATTAATCATTTAATTTACCTTGTAAGGTTTTGTATTCCTGAGTGAATCAGATATTGTGATGTATCATCATAAGATTGTCGAGCAATATATAATTATCGCAGTATCCCTATATCCTATTATATCCTATATATAATTCTCCAGTGTAAGGCTACTCCATTACGACTGTGTCCATCATCAAACGTCTCATTATAGGCGATAGACACACAGATTCTGTTTTAGGCAGCACTGCATGATCTACAAGCTTTAAGTGAGACGTCATGAAGAACTTCAAGTTTCTCTTTTTCTTTTGCATGCCTCTTTGTAGAGCTAACAAACAGGCGGAGTCATGAGGCTTCCTCCACATCGTCTCTCTTTCTTCTGTCCCTCCGGGATGTGGACGGGGGGTTGATCGCAGGTTAATCAGATTTTTTAGATGCGTCTCTCCTCTCTAGCAGCTTTAGTAAAGGCGCGCCGAACGCGTGGTACAGGAGGGGAGAGACGGTGAGTGTGTGGGAGAGAGAGAGAGACAGAGAGAGTGGGAGCAGGAAGAGGCTTTAGTCACACAGTCAGTTTTCCAGGAAATAATTAAAACAACCCAAAAGGTGCCAAGAGGAGCAGGGAGAGCGAGAGTGCTGTGAAGCAAAAGTAAATTGCTTTCCTCCTGTTAATTACAGGGTTATGGTTTTCAACTGATGCAAAGAGGTGCTACTTTGCACCTTATTATGATAATAACTTTTGTTCTGTTTGGTGTTACTCAAGCTTGCTAATTTATGAAAATTATGCTGCTCTCATTGTGGAGGACACGCCGGCGTGGCTGTGTGTGTATGCGCAAATACAGTCGTGTACATAACGAGTGCGCCTTTCTCTGTGCACTCATGTGTCAAAGGAAGTGTCCTCACATACCCCTCTCTCTCCTCCTGCCAAATATTGACAATCAAAAGCTTTCATTTCCATCTTTGATTTTCAGCCCACTGTTTCTGCGCTCGCTGTAGCTCTTCAGTCGACACAGTGGGTCTTTGTTCAGCGTACTCAGCGGAGCGTCTGCAGTTGCCGAGGGGAGCTGGCAGCGGGGTCTCCTTCCAGACTTTACCTGGCTCACAGTACACAACAGTCAACAGCCTGAAGAAGAGGGAGTGGAGCCTCTTAGCCCTTTTTGAGGTTGAGTAAATGATAAATGAAGGGATCGAGTCCATTGTCAGGATTCAAAATATGCTGACACGGTGAATCAGTAAGTGTAAAGAGAAGACAGGCAGAGCAAAGAGACTGTCTTCTCTCCTGTGCCACATACTGAGATGTGCCAGAAGGAAATCAGAGTGCATCGACTGAAGCACTCAGAACACTCAGAGAGAACTTCTGAAAGAGTTTGAGACTCTCTTTTTTTCATGTGATCCTACAAGCTGTTCCCTGCCTACTTGAAGGTTATGCTTTGGCAGGCATGTGTTCAAGACTTTAAAAAAAAAAAACGGGAAAGAGTTTTGATGGTGTGAATAGATTTATTTTTTTCTGAGCCGACATGCCATTCTAATGCTAATTAAACTTCTCAAACTTTGCATGACCATGGATATGCGAACACAAAAAGAAAGCACATTCCCTAAGTGAAATGACTCACTCCAGGTCGTTCCTTTTTTTTTTTTAAACACATAGCTGGCTAACACACACACACACAAAGACAGACCTTGACTCATTCTCTTGTGCGGATGATTGATGTATCACGCTCCAGTGTTTGCTTTCCCCCCTTCCTCACCACTGTCACATTTATTTGCCGTGTATAGACCTGCTGCACGGTGCTGATACAGAGCAGGAATACGAAAAGGTGTGACACAGGTTATTTGTCCACATGGCCCAGAGCCGTGGTTAGCCAGGACCTGGTTTCTCAGCTCAGTTTAAAGTTTGAGATCCGACCCAGAGCTGCTGACCGAAGGTCTTTGTGGGTGACCCCAAAGGACCTCTTTGCACAACGACTCCAAACTCTGTCGTCTCTCTGTGTTTCTTTGAAATGCAGTAGTTTTTATTTCTTGCTCACCCTGTTAGAGTGATGGCTCCTTCCTACTAAACAACAAGCACCACAGTCTCTCATGTATTTGGCTAATGGTACTTTGTAGAGCAGAAAAATAAATGTGCATAATAAACAGAAAAAAAAGAAATCCTGTGGTTCTCATCTCAACTAACGTATTAAGAGTCTAACAGAGTGTAATTATCTTGACATTTTAAATGTCCATAAGGAGCGAAGATGTAAATATAAGACGGCAAGTGTACTCCAAATATCTGCTTCACCCTGAGACAAATATCAGACTCTTAAGTAAATGCTAACCTTTGAGCACCAGCCAGTTGAATAAGTTAGGTATAAGTTAGCGTACAGTTGATTTTACAGCTCATCCCGACTCCTTGTCGATGACGGCCTTGGCTGGAGGGATTTTCTGAACCTGTTTTTGGTGGTTAGAGGTTAAACGGTAACATGGTATCTTAGCAACGCCTTGGGGAAATGTTTTCACATTGGCACAAAATACTAGTATTTAGAAGTGAACTGTTTAAAATGTGCAGGTCAAAGGTCACTGTACTCTCTCATAGCACAGCTCTTGGCTTTAGAATACATTTGCTTTTTAAATCACAATTTCACACATTCGTATAAATCGTAAAAAAGTATAATAAATAAGTAATAAAAAAATAAAAACTTTTCTGGATGATCTTCTGTCCCATTCAAGACATCTCAGGAACACCGGGATGGGATTTCTTCACATTTTTAAACTTATACTGAAGGATGAATGTGGTCAGATTTTGATGGCCAGAGTCTAACATTATGCCGTCTGCAACCTCTAGCAGTGGTGATTCTGGAGTCTGATGGGGCCCTAGGCAAAAATGAATTGGGGGGAGGCCCCCAACCAGCGTTCATCTCCATCATGTCTGCCAGTGTCACGACACTTCGTCCTCTACCTCTTTTCCTTTTTTCTCCCCTATAGATGGATGATTCTCATTCATTTCTCTTTATTGACATTTATTGACAAATTTAGTTTTTCACAGAAATAATGCATGCAAGGCAACAAAAACAAGTGCTGTCAGATGGGGCCCCCTTAGGGATGATTCCTACTGTCATTGCAAAATTTGCACAATTTGGGCCGCTGCTCTGGTTTAAAGTTTTTGAGCCCTCAGGGGCCCCCTACTGGTCTGGGGCCCCAAGCAGTTGCCTGCCATGCCTGTTGACAAGCAGCGCCTGTGCTCAGATGAAAGCTTCTTATTATTCTTATTCTTATTCCATTGTTTTTTTATGGTTACACTGGTCTTCTGTGGCAAACACAGATACTGTACATATATGCTGTAATAATTGTCGGCTGCATAAGACCACAATGTCATTCTAGTCTTCAACTTTTTATTCTTTTGTTGAGTTGGTGAGAGCAAAGCAAAAACAGAACTGCAGGGTTGGATGACAATGTGGTGGTAACTTGACACCAGGAGTGAACATATTTCTGTTAAGTTAACTCATTTTTGACCACTCTAGTACCCATAATTCCCTTGGACCTCAGGTCACATGTCATTTATTAATGGCTCAGGTTTGGTTCCAAATTGATGTAGGCAGTGGCTCAGATGTACTGAAGCCGTACAGGACTCTGGCTGGCACCTCAGATGACACCACTATCAAAGGAGTACTTCTGAGAAGAGACCAGTGAAGTGGGTGATGGAGAGAGGGGGGAATTGGTTTTCATTACACACTTATTCACAGTTCCAGTTTCATGCGTCCCATTCTTATCTTCATTTTTCGATCCCATTTCTTATCTCCCTGGCCCTGCTCTGCCTGATTCTCTCCTCCTCCTCTTGCTTTTCCAGTCGAGCGTTTGGATTAAGAGTACAGTCGTTACAGGCAAACACACGTCGACACAACCCATGTGCTTTTTGCTGCGTGTCTCTTGATTGATGTTCTCGTATCTTTTGCTCACATACACAGGGCTGCTTTCAGATAGAAACACACCATTAACATTGGCTCTGTGCTGTCTCTGTTCCCTCACTAAGTCAGACTCCAATCACTGGAAGATCTTGCTGGCAGGAAAGAGAGAAGAGAGTGATAGAGGGACAGATAAAGACTCAGAGATAAAGTTAGAGCCAGCTGAGACTGAAGACCGAGAGAACCATGGAGAAAAAGTTAAAGAAGCGAGTGAGAGATTGGGGAGAGTTGCATATAATAGGTTTTCCTGTTGTATCCTGCCATTGCCATGCAAGTTTATAAGTACACTTGTCTAAGTTGCAGAGCGCTGCAGAAAAGCCAAAAATGGGAACACTAACACTTAAAATAGCAAGGCTAAGCTCTTGTGTAGCGCTGGCGGTGTGTGCGTGTTAAGAAGGGCATAAGTGAGAGAAAACAGAGTTTGCATTAAAGTGTTGCATAAATGGAATTCGGCTTCATAATGGAGTTTCCTGAAAGGCTTATCTAATAAAGTGACTAAACGCAGCAGCAGCATGTGACCTTCACCTCTCTTGATACACACGTATACTCACAACTATTTAGATATTCAAATTGGATGCTTTCCCTCTGCGTCAGACAGCCTGAATCATTATGCTTAAAAGCTGTGCACAAACACCTGGGAGTCACATGTTGCACCAGTGTTGTTGTTTGACACTGATCTCTGTCTCATTATGCATATCTCTGACTTACTCCTGGGCATTTTAAATCAGCCAAACAGTAGTGAAGCCTGTAGCACTGCCATTATTCCTACCTGTTTTTTATTATCTTTGAACAACTCACAACCACCTGACTATAAAGCGATGCCTGCAACACCTTGATATATTGAGATAGGAGTGTTGTCACTAAAATAAGAGATTTTTTTTCTTTCTTGACATTAAGAAAAATAAATACAATAAAAAAAAATCTATGGATAAGAGCGCTGAGTGGGTCCTCGATGAAGCTGAACCAGCAAACAGGTGCTCTCTGAGGAGGCGGGAAAATGAACGATGAAAACATTGTTGATGTGTTTGTCGCTTGAGTGAAAAAAAATCATCTGACCAGTATGGTAGGCAAACACAAAAAGATATCCAATGCACTCTGTTGTGTTACTGAAATAAACGCCTTTATTAGTGCATGGCACACGTTCTTAACTTTATAGGTAAAGTTAAGAACGTGTGGCAGACAGCCTGATGGAGCTTTAGAATCTGGATGTATTATTTTTGTATTTTCAGACATGTTTATATAACTAAAGTCTCATTTTGACTCCTTCAAAACCTTGGCTGCCTGACCCTGAGGTTGGAGACTTGTGCTTCAGTACACCTAACCTATTTACCTGTCAAAGTCAGTATATTAATGACGTGACCATGCAGCCATCCCAGCCATTTTTAAGGTGATATTGTGCAACTTCATGATTCACGTTCAGAGAGCGTGGTGAGGGAACAAATATCCATCACCCCCCTGGAAATCTGCACACACTCAGCAGAAAATCAGGCTCAGCTTTACGGGGAGAGATGGATGAATTCAGGGAACGCTTCGGGAGTTTATGTGGGCTCTAACCTGATCCGTCGTGTCTGTGAATATTTGACTGAGCGCTGAACAATTGATGCATGCATGTCAGTGTGTGCGTGTGTGTGTGTTTGTGACTACCACTGTGCAGTGTGGCCTGAATTGAAGAGAAATGAAAAAAGGGAGTATCTAATCGTCAAACACTTGAGGCTACAGGCAGTCTATACGTTTTTTTTAAACCCACGATTGCATGTCTCACAGATGCCTCTTATACAGATTAAGTGTTTAACTCTTAGAAACAGCATTGTCCTACATTTTCAAATTAAAAAGGGGTGAGGTTAAAGACATCTTTAGGGTACATTTTTTGCCATTTTTTGGACATACAGAAATATCTTAAAATCGTTTCCCTCTGAACCTCGGTGCAAACTGCAATAGTATAAAAAAATGGAAAATATAAAATTCAAATACAGATATACAAAGATTATGTGCTAAAATATTTCCAATCAAAACATCAACAACAACACATGTGCATGGACTTACATGACACTGACTAAGTGAATAAGATAGTGGTCCAATGCATTTTGAAAGATCTTTGTCTTTGAAAATAGCAGATGCTTCCGTGATGCTGATAGGTTTGATAAAAAAAGGTTTTCTCTCAAAGACATTATTTGTGATCTTTTCAAAGCTACACTCGTCTTATTTATTTTTTTAAACCTCTTCAGCATCTTCTAAAATTGGCCTTAGAAATTCTTATCCAGACAAACGTTGACAAGAGATCAGGCTGTTCTCGAGCAGTGTGGACCACTAGCACAAATCATGTGTCTTTTAAAAGCTAACAGTTGGTTCTTTCGGGATGTGTTTAACGTCTTACAAAAATTGTTAAAATGTGCGGACTGCAGCTGATATAATGCAGGGCTTTACTGCTTGCAATAATAATTTAACTGACAATCTTGGTAACAAAAGAAAACAGGGAAACAATCAGTCTCTCATCAGCTCAAAAACTTCCTTCTCCTGTCCTCTCTCTCACACCTGCCCTACTCGCCTCAGAAAATCAAGTCAGTGACTCCCTAGCCATTGGGCCCGCGACCAGTAGGGCTCGCTCTCTCTCTAGCTTACAATACAACCTATCAGGGAGGTGTTGCCATAACATTACTGTTTTATGTCTCTGGCTTTGTGTCACATCTAATTAGCTACATCAAGAGTCAGACAGATTCATCAGCCCCTGCCTACTGCAAACTCCTCTGTATCCACTTTTAGTGTACATACAACCCTCTTAGTTACACATGCAGAAACCATTCCTGTCTAAACTCTGATGGCAGCAAGAAGAGCTCAGAGTAGTTGTAAGGTCGTAGCCTAGCAGTCCAGCGGCCTGGTCTCTTTAACATCGGTTCACAGCTTGTGCCTGATGACATGCACTCTCTGCCATTCAAGATAAATTCATGAGAAATCACTTCAGTATAATGGGAACCATTTCAGACACTTATGTGTTAACTTGTGTGCTATGCTTTAAGCTTGCTTTTGCAGGTTTAAAGTGGATGTGTGTGCTGTTGTGTTTGTGGGCTGTCTCATTTGATGACTTATTAGTTTGTCCCTTCTCTGCTTTCGGAGATAAACACGTATAACCAGATATGAATATTCCTAATGGCTTTTTAATGTCTTTCTAATTTGCCCTTTAAAAGGCTCTAATGGACTGTCCCCATGTTTGCACTGAGAGGAGGAACAGTGGAGCTGACTCATGCAGTGGCTACCTTTGAGTCTGAAGTAAAGCAAACAGAAGCACTACACTCCTTCTGATCTATGAAAACAACCCCGCTATACCAAGATATGTAATGCTACAGCCTGCAGAGCTCCATTGTACTTGTGTGTCAGCTATGAAATATCCCACATGTCTGAGATTAAGTTCCCAAGGTCTAAGCTTAAAACTGTTTCTGTAAGTTTATGAAGGATAATAATACTGAATATTTAAGGGAACATTTTAGGGATTAACAAAGGCTGCTCCAAACTTCAGTTCCTGCTTGAAAAGTGGATAGTTGTATTTCAGTATGAAAGATGTAGTAAGGAATCAAACCTCAAAATGTGACATTCAAATGTTTCATTGAGCTTGTAGTTGCTGTTGATGACTCTCAGCGTGGTAGTAATAGTTGTCACAACCTCGCTCGATAGTATGCAACATAACAGGCAGACTACACATAGTCGGCAACATTATGCAATATATTTTAATTAAATTATTTAGATAGTTTTATACCTGTTAGGAAGTCAGTGTTGAGTGTGTGTGTGTGGATGAATGAGTATATGTCTACAACACAATACAATACAAACAAATGCTGATGGCAGTCTGCAGGCCATGAAGAAGACTGAGCAGGTCTGCTTTATCGCCTCCTGAAACCAGCCTGCTCAGGTGGGCTGCATTACAGATTCCTCTCAGACTAATAATAATAATAATAATAAATATATAAATTATAAAATATATATATTAATATATAATAAATTATAAAAAATCATAGTATATTAAGTTGTATATATGTATGGAAAATCATTGGATTGTAAATGTCAAATATAGTATCATAAATATAGTATAGCAAATTGTATATAGATAGATTGTATATATAGAGAGATTATAAGGAACACAGGAATTTAATTTAATTTATTTATTTTTCTCGGTTTACTTCCAAGGGCACCAGAGTTTGGTTGGCCATAGATGAGAACCAAAAAAGATAAGTGAACAAAAAAAAGTGCGTTGTGGGTTACATTTGGCCGTCTTTAAACGATGTCAAATAGTTAGATTTGACATCGTAGAGAATAATAGATTTTAGGGTGGCTGACGTTAGCATTGCTAACAACACCAGCCTTCAGTCCTCCTAGCAGGTTAACGTCCACATGCCTGTGCTATGAATGTGGTCACACATTGCTCGGGTCAATATGCCAGCTAAACCTGATGCAGCCGAGATAAAACTTGATCTCCATTTTATAGATCAAAATAGTGACAAACTGCGCTGCGCTTTAGGATGCCATTCTTTCACCCTTTCCTGTTGTTTACCTTCTGCTCATAGTGCAGCATTAGGCCGGAGCACATGCTGATATACCGTCTGTGACATTATGAGGAGTGCATTTACCCTCTCTGCAGTGCCTTTTATGTTACATTAAAACATACCTATGTGTTCGTTAACAGTGGTTATTACTGGAAGGGAAAGTGTGTGTGTGTGTGTGTGTGTGTGTGTGTGTGTGTGTGTGTATGTGTGTGTGTGTGGGCGGGCGCACAGGGGAAAGGTGTTTGCTGAGGTTGATTGCTAAGTCATTTCCCAAGGCTTTGTCGCGCTCCGTCAGCCGAAGAGCTCCATTTCAAAGACATTTTGTCTACTGCTGAGCACTCCGGCAACGAACGGCCTTGTTGTGAAGGAACTCTGTCACGATGTGTGTGTGTGTGTGTGTGTGTGTGTGTGTGTCTATGTGTTTCACTTTTATGAGTCACATTTCACGGAACAACAGCTTATATCGATACATCAAGTGTGCTATGTGTGTATATTTTTATAGAGAGATAGATAGATAGATAGAGGCACTTGAACTCCAAAATCAGTGACTTAGGACATTAAAAAAACAGATTCAAGCCCCGTCCAATCACAATCCACTAGCCATCAGTGGCCGGCTAAGTGGACACATCACCGGGGTCATGATCTGCTCTTTACAGCGTCCTTTTTTTTTTTTTTAAATGTTGGCGTATCTCACAAGATTTTTTGGAGAGGTCCTTCATTATCTTCAAACCTTTGCCCTGCAGAGCTGTAGCTGCAGTCACCCACACAGACATGCACGCACAGACACACAAAGGGATAACTCTGGGACGCATTTTTTTTCAATGATGAGGTTTCAGCCATAGCACTTCCTGTGGATGTCCTGCTGTGGCAATCATAGCCCTACGATCATATATAGGGAGAGGATTATGGGTTAAGTTTAATTTAAAGCCATGTAGTGCACAAGAAGCCGCAATTTCATCCTCATATCCTTATATGATAGGCCCTAAATTCCATCTCTAAATTCAGATTGGGACACACACCTGTAAATACAAAGCTTGATCCAAAGGCACCTGGACTGGTTGAAGAGCTTGAAGACGTTTCACATCTCCTCTGAGTCTGGTGGACGGGGCTACAAATTTAAAGGTCCCATATTATGCTTTTTCTGGTTTTATATGCTCTTTAGTGTGTTTTCCAAGTGTCCTGTGCATGTTTAGACACATCTATGTGCAAAAATTCAAAGTCCGCGGAAACGCGGCTTCTCCTACGTCCTCCTGTTAGCTGTAGCATTAGCTGCATGTAACGCTCGGTTCTAGCCCCCCTCGATAAAAATTTGTCAGTCCGACGTCATTGTCAGTGTGAGATCACTGATCTAAGCCCATTGGCTCGTTGTGGCAAGCCCTGCAGCTCATGTTGAAATTTCCGAGAAGCGTGCTGAGCAACTGACCAATAACGACAGAGCGGATCGGCAGACCAATCAGAGCAGGCTTGGCCCACGTGGGGTCTAACAGTGGGGGCTCAACAGAGTGTAGCTGACGGACTCAGAGCGTAGAGGGAGCAAGGAGGAGCAGTACATGAAAACAGACACTTTTTTCGAACTTTAGCTATTGTGAACGTACAAAAGTAGGTACATAGATTAAATATACGAACCCCAAAAAGGGCAGAATATGGGCTCTTTAAGCCTCTATCCACAGTTGTCTTTGGATCTAGCTTCGAATGTACCATGACCTGGATGACCGAGAACCTGCACAGACATCTGTAAATAGTCTTTATCAATCTTTTTTTTTGGGGGGGGGGGCTTTTTGTGCCTTTATTAGAGAGATAGGACAGTGGATAGAGTCGGAAATCAGGGAGAGAGAGAGGTGGGAATGACATAGATAGATAGATAATACTATATTGTCAGACGTATTCTGAAATTTGCCTTGCGTCACAGCGGCTCCATTTGCGGCACAACAATTAAGACAGGAAACAAAGATACAAACATTTGACACAGCACAACACTCAAGATACAAACATTTGAAACAACACTCAAACGCCAAACAAATGCCCAGAGGCCCTAAACGTGCTTTGGTCGAGGATTCAGCTCCACATTCAATTTTAGAATTGATTGGTGAACAAAAGAGTGTTTCAGTCTGACCTTATTAAAACGTGGGACCCTGTATCTCCGGTTTGATGGTAACAGTTCATACTCTGTGTTCAGGGCGTGGTCAGGGTCAGAGGCGATGCAGTTAGCCAGTCTTAAAATGCTTTTGTTGTAGGCGGATTCATGGCGTCTGTGCATGGGTTGGCCTACAATCTTAGAGCAGATGTTCAACTGCTGGAGCAGTTTAGACTTCAGAGTGGCGGACAGACACATATACCATGAGGTGTTACAATACTGTAGGACACTTAGAATCACAGAGGTAACAAACAAAAGAAAAATCTGTCGACTCGCCCCAAAAGATCTCAGACGGCGGAGGAAATCAATTCTTTGTTTTGTCTTTTTACAGATGTAATCGATGGACATGGAATCTTAGGTAAAGGGTTTATGTACAAAGTTTTCCATGACATAGGGACCTCGTGTGTGTCAACTGAAAAAATTGGTTGCCATACTGGAGCCAACTCAGCTGCAAAGTTTTTTAGCAGAAAACCGCTACACTTATGAGGTCCCGCTGCTTTCTTTGTATTTGTACCCTGAAATGTTTTCCTTACATCTTCAACAGTGATAATAATTCTGTCTGAAGCTGCAGGTATGATGGTTCTGAGTATTTCGGGGAATTTTGCAGGGTCATCTTGTGATTCAAATCTAATAAAAAAAAGAGTTAAGGTCATTGGAAAATTTAAGTTCATTGTCTGTTGCAATTGATTTGATTGGAGTTGACATGCCCGTCATAGCTTTCATGGTGTCCCACACTCTTTTAGGGTTTTTAGCTTTAAAGGCTTGTTCAAGAAGCTGTCTGTGTGCCACTTTTGCTTCTCTCAGTCTGATTCTCAACTCTTTTTCTGTAAGTTTTAGTGCTCCAGGATTTTTATTTTTAAAAGCCACTTTTCTTGTATTTATGACTGCCTTTATGTCACTAGTGACATATGATTTATTATTAGGGTAAATTTCAATTTCCTTTGTTGGAACAACCAGCTCTACACAAAAATTGATATTGTCATTTATGGAGCCCTCATGAAAAATTTCCCAATTCGTCCAGTCAAAACAGGCTTTCAGTTGTTCTTTACTCTCATTTGTCCATGTCCTAATCACTTTCTTTTCTGGTTTACTTCTCTTAAGTTTTGTCTTATACACTGGAATCATGTGCACAACATTATGGTCAGAATTTAATATAGGTGGCCGGCACTTGGACACATAAGCACCTTTAACATTTACAAAGCACTTGTCCAAAATATTGTCTTTCCTGGTCTGGTCCTTGACGTACTGCTCGAAACCAGGCAGCACAGTTTCCAGGTGACATTGATTCAAGTCTCCCAAAACTATAGCCGGTGCCTCAGGGTAGTTGAGTTGTAGCTCATGAACACAGTCAGCTATGGTCCGTGCAGCTTGTGACGCTTTCCCGTTTGGGGGTGCGTATACAACGAACAGCAAAATACACCCAAATTCTCTTGGCAAATAAAATGGTCTTAAAGTCATGCCGAGAATTTCTACATTGGGATCACAGATCGTAACTTTGACTGAGTGCATTCGGCACCATAGATCGTTTATATACATGCAGATGCCTCCTCCCCTTGTTTTTCCCGAGTCAGCCTCTCTGTCTGCTGGGACATGAAAGAGGGAGTCAGGCATCGTAGCTTGTAACCAGCTTTCTGTAAAGCATAACAGAGATGCCTCTCGGAATTCATTACAGTACCTTGCGTATGTTCGTATAGCATCCACTTTGTTGCTCAAAGAGCACAGGTTTGTGAAGACAATAGATGGGAGTGGTGGCCGATTTAATCTCTTTCGTAGCCGGTTTCGAATTCCTCCACGTTTCTTTTTCCTTTTTTTGGTCCTGATAAGCTCCTGGGGGATCTTTTCCAGCGTCAGCCGGTAGAAGTGGCTTGATACAACTGCTTGGGTCGGGTCTGGTTGTAGCTCCAGCAGAGCCTCTCGGCTGTACGAGCGTGCAAGCCGTGACGCCTCACTCAGATGTGCTTTCGGACATTGCATGGAAAGGCATTGTCCAAGTAGACTGATTAGCCACAGAAACACAAGCACAGTTCGAGGGACACTCATCTTACACTTTAGACGAACATATTCCACAGACAGGCCGGATAAGATGACGTTTTAACAACATTAAACACGAGAACAAACAAACAAACAGAGCGTGCTGGGACGTGCAGTGCGCAGCTGAGCAGCGCACCTGAGGTTTCCGCTTGGTAGAGCCTCCGGCCCCCACGACCCTGAGCGGGAAAGGAGCCACAGGTCGGATTCGAACCTGGGCCGCCCGCTTGAAGGACTACAGCCTCCATACATGGGGCGCGCGCACTAACCACTGCACCACTGCACCACCAGCACCTCTTATTATCAGTTTTAATACACATAAATACAGAATCCTCATACATCTTGATAGTCTTGTTTCAGATTGTACAAACTAATCTGACAGTGTATTGATTATAGCTCATCTCATTTTAGTCAAGTCTTTAAAGAGTGACATTGTAGATTCATCCATATCTCAAAAAAGAAACACAGAGACCGAGTGTTTTCAGACATATTGTACTTGAAGGAGTCTCGCCTAGACTCTTTTATTCATTCGCAGTGGTTGGTTTGTCAAGGTAACTCTGCTGAGCTGCTTCTCTTTGAAAGGACAGATCATGTTCTGTCTCGGTGAAGTCTGTCTGATTGTCAGGGGGAAAAAAGACACTTCTGTACAGTGCTATTGAAAGCTGTTTTTGATAGACATTAGAATCAAACCCAACACAGCAAAAGTACAACATTAGTTATTATTTTTGGTCACAGTTTTCAGTTCTGACGGCACGGCCCATTTTTGTATCCCATTCTTTGGAGTTTAAGGCCATTTTTACAGGAACAGCAAGGGGTTCAGAAAAACTGCTTTTTTAAATTATTCTAAAACAATTTCTTAATTTTAATTTGAACTAAAACAACTTTTCCATTTATACAAATTCTTGTTGTATCATGTAAAGTGTGGGTGAAAAAGTAACATCACACTCCCGATGAGGATTTTGAAGTCAGTTTCTCTTTACTCAAGCAGAGCACAGAATCCCACACAACACAAAGTAGTGGGAGAGGAGCTCCCCGAATAGAGAGAAGTCTCAGTATTTAAAGGGGACATATTATGAAAAATCCATCTTGTACAGTGTTTGTGAACATATATTTGGGTAACCTGAGTGTCTACTGACCCACAACATGTGAAATAAACCCATCCAGTCCTTTGTTTGTGGTCTGCATAAGTCTTACTAAACAGAGAAAAAGGCTCTGTTCCAAATGTGTTCTCCTTGTGATGTCACAGTGGGATTCTGGTAAAAAAAAGATACCCTCCCCTCCCCTGGTATCTCCACCCATGGACTCCACCCCTAGCCTAGAAAGCTTTTGCACAAGTCCGCCATTTTTATTCTCTCTACAGAGGAGTGATGTCTACTGGGAAAACTGACGGGGGGCTCTTTGCATTTAAAGAGACAGACACACCAAAACGGAGCATTCTGAGAGAGCTGGTTTATACAGGGTCACAAACCTCCTCTGGTGCTTGATTCATGTTATATTTTGACCAAAGCACAGCACAGATGTTTCATTTAGACCCCAGGGGGACTGTTTGAAA
This sequence comes from Labrus mixtus, assembly GCF_963584025.1. Taxonomy (NCBI): domain Eukaryota; kingdom Metazoa; phylum Chordata; class Actinopteri; order Labriformes; family Labridae; genus Labrus; species Labrus mixtus. Next base: position 28,468,588 of record NC_083615.1, read on the forward strand.
AGGTGGAGAAGGGGGATTATATCTCCTCTTCAAGCACAATACAGATAACACTTAACATATGTCATGCTACTTAGCAACAGAGAAGTTATCTCTTCTCTGAGAGGCCCGGTTGTACCATCTTTCCACCATCCACGAGGACATCTGCTTACTCCCACTGATCTTTAAGACTTCTAAAAGAAGAAGACACTTAATCATTGTATGAGCATAGCACTCAGTTACACACTCAGTATTTGTCCATCATAAAGTCTCAGTGAAAAGAAGGCAGTGTTTAAGTAGACCAGCTGTACAAATAGGAAGACATTCATATTTAGGCTAAATATTTTTCACAGACACTTAGAAATGGGTGGTAGAGCATTGATATTTAATTGTGTACTGCAACTGAGTTTGATAAGCTGCTTTGTCTTTTCCCGGTCTGCATCATGCAGGGATCAGCTGGTGTCTTCAGCTCCATGTTAGTTAACATTACAGCCTGCTGCAGTCTGTAAACTTAGCAAACCTCCGTAAGTGTTTCCATTTGAGTGGGTGACACATGTAAAACGATGTTTGCAGAGAGTCATTTTTATGTTTACCGTTTTCTCTTCCTTGTCATCATGCTCAACACTGAAACCAAAATGTCCCCACAGCGATGATTTGAGAGACGGCGGTGCTTCCTCATATTGCTGCCTCTCCTCACCGCTCATCGTGTTAAAGTAATGTGTATAATCTGACGTCAGTGTTGTCAGCTATCCCCAGCTTTAGCACATGGTGATTGGATACAAATTCAGGAGGAGGGGTTTCCTTATCCCAGCACTTGGACTTACAGGCACACATACAAACGGAGACAATTAGGAGAGAGATCAAATGCATGGAAGCTAGACCGAAGAACTGCAATTTCACAAGAGCTTGTTGATTCTCTACTTATTATATAGGTAACAACTTTATAATTAATATTCTTTAAGATGTAGTTGGGAATCTGATGTCCTAATAAACTGCATGTGAAAACCTTTGTGTGTTGTCTGTTGACGTTTCTGCAGAGTTTCCCAGTATGATGCCTGGAGGCTAAAAGTATAGGACCAAAATAAACGTCCAACTTGTATATGTTCTGGTATGTGTGAACTTCTTACCTACTTTATCTACCCTCTCTCAGGTACGCTGTCCTGCGAGACCCAGCAGGCTGGTTGAGTGTGAACCCTGTCAGAGGAACTGTCAACACGTCAGCCCCGCTGGACCGCGAGTCTCACCATGTCCATGACAACAAATACACAGCTGTCTTCATCGCCACAGACAACGGTACGTGTCAGATACCCCACTGTAAATGGCATGATATAATATCACTTTTCAAATCACATATCGCAAACAACTCATAAAACCTTCAGTTCAGTAAACGTCCTTTTGCTCCCTTTCTTGAATAAAATTTTTTACTATTTTTGAAAAGTTAATCAAAACTGAATTAGTTTACGAAATGGTAAATGGACTTCAGCTTATATAGTGCTTTTCTAGTCTTCTGACTACTCAAAGCACCTTTAGAGCACATGTCACACCCACCCATTCACAGCCTTTCACACACTGATGGTAGTGGTTGCTATGTAGTATCATCAGAAGTAACTAATGCCATTCATACACCACCACTGAAGCAGCAGGAGCAATCCAGGTTGAGTGTCTTGCCCAAGGACACATCGGACATGTTGCTCAGCTGGGGATTGAACCCTTGACCTTCTGGTTGAGAGGCTCTAACTCTACCAACTGAGCCACAGCTGCCTTGCGTTCAAAACACTTTTTTTTAAAGCACAAAGACAACATTTCAAATGTTGTGCTGAGTGCTGCCGAGGTGTGAGAAGCATGTCTCTCAATAAGAGAGTCAACCAGAATTTTCCTCAATTTGTAAAATTCATGAAGTAATGCAGGCACCATTGAGGCTGAACCATATTCTGGAGCAACATGTGCAGCCAAACAGACAACTCATTTTTCAGTGAAGGCCCTGCTCATTTCAGCGAGACAATGTCAAACCATTTGTCCCTGGTACCTTTGTCTCCTCAACAGCATCATGTGAATCCTTGTACTTCCTCTCTGATGTACATCGCTTTTGATAAAAGTGTCTGCTAAGGGAATTGTACAATCCTTGCCCCCTTGATGTTTGTATTTAAGTGTTCAGTGTGTGTGTGTGTGTGTGTGTGTGTAAGTATCTCAGTGCTCCTTGTGTGTATGAGTCTCGCCTTTCTTTGTGCTATTCACTGCTGGCTGTAAAGCAAATGGCCCCTTAGGGATACATTAGTTAAGTTTACCTTGACAAAGGAGACCCTGAACTGTTATACAGCTCAAACCCTACATTAAGCCAGAATGGTCAAACATCCCATTTAAAAAAATAACTGAAACATGTCTCCTAAGTTCCCACACGCTCAGAGTGTTGTGAAATGTGTTGCTGGCATCACATTTAAAATAAACCTTTAATTTTCCCAAAAGAAAGAACATTTCTCAGTGTCAGAATTTGATATTTTGCCTTTGTGTTATTTTCAAACTAAGCTTCATCGTTTTGAAAAACCATCACATTCTGTTTTTGTTACACAACGTCTCAGCTGTGTTGGAAATGGGTCGTTAAAATGTAATTTTCAGGAAATCGGTTGCAGCGTCCTAATCCGAGTCAGACTTTACTTACTACTTGTGAAATGTAACCACATGAACAAACATCAGTATATACATTTACAAACTATTTCAGGGGGTTAAACTTTATACGTTTGTCATAGATGTTATTTTATGAGCCAAATATGTCTGCTCTGTTTACAGATATAATCTTTGTGCAAGTATATTTTGTAAAAAACAAATCAGTTTCTCTGAGTGACGACTGTCGGTGCACATTCATGCCACCAAAAATGAAATAGTATAAAAATGTTCTTCATCTGAACACACAAAGGACTGACTGTTATTTTCACCTGCACACATTGAAACTGTCATTATCCCTGGTGACAATAGGATGGCCTTAATTGGCGTTGCTTTCTGTCTGACCATATGGTTACTGGTTGGCAGTGTCGGTGGAGCTGCTGCTCTGAGACTTTCTGAGGCACAGATGAAAGTGTCACGATCCCCGACGTATCACCCTTTTTTCTCTTTCCTTTTTTCCCTTTGTGTGGCTTTCTGTCTCTGTCCCTTTGTCCCCCTTCTCTCTCTCTTTCTGTCTCTCTCTCTCTCTTCCCATCAATCTATCTGGTCTCCTGTGCTCAGGGAGATTCTGACAGATCCATTAGAGGAACTGAGAGATTCTATTAGTAGGCAGCAGAATAGCACTGTTGTGCTGGGGAATTTGGCAGCCTCAGAAAGATGAGCACTGAAAGAGGAGTAATGATGGGGCAGGAGGGGAAGCTGGGGAAAGTGGAAGGGTCAGGGGAGGAAGAGAGAGGAGGGGACATGAGAGTAGATAACAGCGAAAAGATATAGAGCAGGGGGAGTGTGTGGGGAAAGGTGGAGGCGATGAGACATGAGGAAGATTATCAGTGCAAGGCAGGATGTAAGATTAAAAAGTGGGCCAGTAGAGGAGGCGGGACTAAAAGTTACCGCACAGCTTTGTGGTTCTGTGTCAACTTTTCCAGATACTGTTTGCATCACGTGTGTTTTACTGAAATGAGGCGTCTGCACCGACTTGTGCAAATAAGTCAAAAAGACACACGGTCTGATTCACAAAACACACGCAGGGCTGAAGGAACACTAAACCATGCTGCAGCGCAAACAGAGTCCCTGTGCACCGGTGCTGTTTGGGCGGATTGAAATGAACCATTATGCAATCATTTGGGGGAAATTTGGTCCCTTTCTATGCAAATTGGCCTCACTGCAAAAAATGATTCTAATTCACAAATTCTGGCACGAACAGCCACCCACAGTTAGAGTTGAAAAACGAGTGTCTGTTGAGAGTTGGTAGCGACTGCGCTGCAGGATTTACAAGAGACGTACAAACTTTTCAGTGATCAGGAAAACGATTCCCCCCGTTTACACTATAGAAATAAATGATCTGCAAATAACGTCCGTAAATGTGACTTTGACATTACTTTTGTTTATAAAACCAGAGGTTAAATCAGTCACAGGCTGTCAGTGGCTCCACACTTCATCCCTGCGTGGAGTCGTAACCCATGACAACGAGATGTTGTTTTCCTTGCTTGCTCCATTCAGGGAGGAAGCTTTGTTGGACTTTGTTTGTAAACTGTGATACTCACATCACATCTTTGGAGGCTGGTGGCTCACTACTCTTAAACAAGTTTCCACTCCATTCCCAGCTCATTATCTTTATGACAGACAAACTTGTCTTCTGTCAGCATGAGAGCTCATCTCGGCGCAGATTAAACGTGCAGAGAGCCTCTCTCTACAAAAAAAAAGACACATTCTAGTTCCTTAATGTAGCTTCAAACTGTGCAAACATGAAAGGGATATATATCTTACTGCCTTATTCTTTTTATGTTTTATATTGTGAGATGATTACATTTTACTCAAATTTAAAAATATTCCTTTTCTCTCAAAGTTTTGTTAAACCTTAATGAATCACGATTAATTGGCTGACTGCTGAAGTTGACATCCCTGTTGAGATCAGCAGGATAAAGGATGTTTGCTAACTAAACGAGGCGACATAAGGATACGTTATGGTGTGTTTAAGGTAGGGTGGGACCACCTAACAACAGCTCTCAGCCTGTTGTTAGAAGTTAGGCTGAGACAGCATTTCCAGCATGGCGGCTGCTGCCAATGAGCCCCCTGCCATAACAGATGGGTGACATCACTCAGACTTCATCCATGAATATTTACAGTGTATTGCTGATACTACAGGATCATTTTCAGTAAGCTGGCCTGCTCTCTGTTGGACAGGTCGGTGCCAAACACCGGTGGTTAGCTTGTGCTAGCGTGTGGTAGCTTCCAGTTTAGGTACAAGCAGTCGACGTTGACACTAAGGGGGCGAATGAGTCCAAGAGGAGGGGCCCGGTTTGAATGTTGTGTCTGCAAGCTGCAGGGAACATTTCTACTGCCCCAAATGTTTGCCTGGTTAAGGTCTAGTACCGAAACGTTGCCAATAAATGTTTGTTTGCATGTTATACAGTGTGCAGGAGTTTACCTCTAACTGACTCTACCTTTAACATACAGTGGACCTTTTCACTTGTGAATTTAAAAAAAAGACACATGAATTTCATTTAGTTTTGATGGTTTACAATACAGTATGTGAACAATGTTAACACATTAAAGTCCATTTCTCTCTGATATATCACAAATCCGCCTCGTCACTACATGAGGGAGAAACTAAACTGTCATTTTCAAAGTCAGTTCATGTTAACTACTCGTGACAAAACTGACATGAAACGTACAAAACCACTTCTACATTGTCACATAAATATATAAAATTGGTTTGCTATCTATTGAGCCAAACTATAACTCTGAAATCGTTCAGCATGCCATGAGGTGAGATCGATTAGATGGAGTTGTGTTCATGCAGCTCCATGTCGACTTTTAATATAAGCAAGAACTATACAAATTCCTGCCCCCAGACCTTTAACTATCCCCTGTGTCGATGCTGGAATGTGTGCGCTGTGTGTGGACGTATTTGAAATGTGAGCAGAATACTGATATTTGCTCAGCCGCTGCTTCGCCTCTGTCACTGCACGCTCCCTCATTGACAGGACAAATTTGCTCCTTCCCCACAGCGGCCTGCGCAATGATTGTATGACAACCCACCTATGTAGACTACCAGCAGAATATCGATTGACCCTCACGTCTTCATCTTTATCTTTATGTGAAGACATTAGATGAATATCTATCTACCCTGCAGGAGGGAAGAGGACGGTGAGAGTTATGGATCGTCTCACACGGAGAGTGAGGAGGTTAAAGGAGAACATGAGATAAACATGTTTTTAAAAGACATTTGAGAAAAAACATATATCTACTCTTAAATGTGAGAAAAATCGATTAAAAGATTGTGAGGGGGAGAAAGAGATAAAATCAACACTGGAATTGTTTAGTTTTTCTCACTGATTATACTCCAAAAGAAAAATAGCTGGCCAATAAAGTTTTTTTTCCCATTGTCATCGGTGCTCCCATGGATAGTTAAAGCTGATTTGACCTTTTGTGCTAACCTTAAATGGGAAGTATCCTCCTGGTGAATGGTTTGCATGGTTAGCAACAGATTGACTGTAGAGCCTGGTTAAGAGCGTGAGAGCAGGTCGGCAGGAGCAGTCCTCCAGGCAGAAAACATGCTGATGGTGAACGATAAACTGAAGCTTCTACAGGGAGAAGAGAGAAAGTTACAGTTCGCAGAAAAGTTAGAAGTCATGAATAAGATAGATATAATGGATGAGAGGTGGAGTACAGCAAAGAGCAGAACACAAGGTGGAGGTAGAGATGATGATAATGTTGATGTCAGTGGTCATCTCAGTGAGAGAACCCGCAGCATTGAGTCTGTAGTTTGACTGTTCCACTCTGTTGCCATAGCAATCAAGTGCACTTGCAGGAGCTGCAGACGGAGCCACTTGTCTCTCCATGAGGTGTGAAGTTGTAGACATGGGATGACTTTGTGATTGTCACGCAGGTGCACATGCATGCGTGACTGTAAATGTGTTTATTTGCATGGCCTGATGCTCACACTCGTCACTGCGTCTGTATCTGTGCACATCGTCTCCTCTCACCATCATGCGCTTCTATTTCTGAGTTAATGACTGAAAAGCCACAACCTGGTGCCGCCTGGGCAGCAGCACCTGGCAGGCCAGCGGAGTGGTGCGATATTGTTTAGAAGAGATACTGTTCAGACCTGAGCAGAGGGGCTTGATGGGCTGTTTATATAAAGTCTCAGCAGTAGCTTTTGTTTTTTGCACGCCAACAAATTCTCTTCTGCTCTCTGATTCCCCGCCGGGACGCCAGCTGTTCTCGACTTCTCACCCCCTTCTCTTTCCTTCACATTAGTTTTGGTATTCTGTGTTGGCAGATGTGTGTTTGTGTGTGGGTGGATTGAAGTTGTGAGTTCATCCTGGTTTTTAATGTCTTTGTCCTGGTGAACGCAGCGCCTCTCTTTTCCTGCCCTTGCGTCTCCGCTAACTGTTGTGTGTTGCGGTTCAATGTTTTCTCCTGTTCCTCATTTAAATGTTAAACCGCCTCCTGGTGGGAGCCATTTGTCATTGGGAGGCATGAATACATTATCAAAGCCCCAGTCGTCTGAACAAGCCAGCACACACAAACTCTCTCAAACACACACACACACATGCAATCTTCAGTGGCTGCTACCTCTGAACCTCTTATTAAAAAATCTTAAGTTATGCAAGAAAGAACAGAGCAGTGTTTGCTTTGAGCAGGTGGACATACTGAGGAGAGACCTTCATTCAGACTCAGAACGGAGGATGTGTGTGTGTGTGTGTGTGTATCACAATGAGACACCCTCCACACAAGCAGAGAGAGCTATGTTAATTACAGGACTATAAGGTATTATATGCACACACACACACACACACACACACACACACACACACACACTCAGTCAGAGCAGAGTGATACGTCTCGGCAGTCAAACAGTCAGATCAACTCCCCTCTGGTTTAAATCAAAAGGAGAGAGGGGGTGCTGAATTCTAATGGGTCACAGAAGAAATCTCTTTGGTGCTCACATGGACGTTAAATTAAACAGCACTGTGTGTGTATGTGTGTGTGTGTGTGTGTGTGTGTGTGTGTGTGTGTGTGTGAAATGTGTGTATCTGTCCATCTCTTTATGACAGCTCTGCATATAAGGTTCATCATCTGTTCCCTCAGAAGACACAGAAGACTGACAGTCCTATCTGGCTGTCAGCAGCAGACATACCCTCTGTGGGATGTCGGTGTGGGTGTGCAGGTGCACCTTCCTGTGTGTCTCTACATGTGTCCATCTCCGTGTGCACTGTGCTGCCTCGTTGCCATACTAAGTGCGGGGAACCATCGCGCTGCTCATTTCTTGTAATGGGCTGGGTAATGTTTGAGTCCCTGTTCCAAAACCAGCCCAGATAAAATGGCTTCACCGCTAAGTGTCTTGTCATGTCACCGGCACACAGTGAGGCAGCCTGGTGGGATAAATGCACGATAGATGGACTCATGTTGTGTTTTTGGCCGACTCAAACCGCAGCAGGGAAATAATAAAGCCTGATGAGCCTGTGTTTCAGCCCAGTGCGCTGAAATCTTTAGGCCTGTGATAGTAAAGAAGAGAATGAATAGAATCAGTGGTCCTCTACATTTGAACGTGTCAGTGTTTACGCATTGATGAGTCTTTCAGCTCTTCATCTCCGGCTCTGAAATGAATAATGAAACTCCACTAAAGCCTGTTTTAGTTATTTATGAATCAAAGTTTGATTAATAGGGGATTTGGGACTGAGCTGTTAGCAGATAGAGGCAGAGTGAATGCCAGAAATCAGCCATGACTGCCCTCTATAACTTTCCAAAGAATCCATTATAGCAGAGCCAAGAGAGCGAGAGCCGAGGAGCAGACTGTGTCTAATTGATTGTAAATATAGTAACAAGACGCTCAGTGTCAGAGAGACAGAAATAGAACGTGGAAGCTGATGAGACGAGCTGGAGTTAAGAGTGCAAACAACCTGACACCCGGCCGAATCAGCTGAAGATACGGATAACACAAAGCAAAAGAAACGTACAGTGGAATAAGGAAACAAAAATGTTCACTCATCCAAAAATATTAGGGAATCTTAATTTTCACTAGTCCTGCTTTTTTGTTAGAAGATGAAGCCAGCCAATCCAAACACTTGTTACAGCTTGGCATGTTGTTCTCCAATGAACATTAATCATGTCTCCCACAGTGTTTTGAAAGGCCCAATTTGCATACAGCCTGATGGTATGGACTCAGTGCACGCAACCTATTTGCCTAAACTGTGCATCATTTCTGCTTCACTGGTCTCTTGATTGATATAAGTAATTTTATCATTATATCATGACTTGAATTTAGGAGTCTTTCACCCAAATGAGCACCCCACCACCAGGTTTTTTGTTTTCCATATTTATTGCTGTTTTCTGTATAGATGTTATGACATATTGAGAGAGAGAAGCTTTAAAAAATGGGCACACACTCTGAGAGCAATCAGCACCTGCAGGCCGGAGGACAGCTCCATGTTTCTGCCTGACACGTGCAGGAGTTTAGGGGTGAGCCCGTGTGGGCACGGTGTCAAAACAAAACATTTGCATCGGCTCACTGTCTGAGGGAAGTTCAGCGAGTTTGTCACAGATTACTGCCTCTCCTTTTAATCAATACTGTAAACAAGATGGCTGCTGTCAGGTCAGTTTTACACTGGTACTTTTTCCCCTTTGTTTGACCTTGGATAGTAGTCTGACCCACAATTTCCACAATAACTGTGTAAATAATAGAACTGGGAGACAGGCCTTTTTCAATATAAATGTAGAGCAGATCTCCGACCCATGCACCACTTAACACATTACTTCATACCAGTAACATGCCACCGACGTTTATAGACGTTCTAGCCTTACCTTCAATTTCCACATAATTCCTGCACGCTGCATTCTGTCAGCACCACCGTTTTGCTCCGTTAGACAGTGCGGCCCTGCCCCACTGGGTCAGTTTATGGAGCGTGGGCGCAGCGGAGCACAGCCATGACCAGCTGTACACACGGGTTCACAAGCTCACAGGAGCCTTTCTACAAGATCTACAAGGTTAAAAAATGGCAAACAACATGTAACTCTGTCTTTCTGGTGCTGCTGGCATGCTCCTGAGACCGGCCGCGGTGCGCGCTGTGGAAACATGATCATTTACTTGAGTTGGAGCAAACACATGGTCTATGTAGGAGTTGCGGGTGACATTCTGTACTTACACCTTGGCGTAAAAGTCACACCCACATGTAAGAAACTTTAAGTTAGTCCTGACTATCAGCTCTAAGTCAGACATGAAGCTACACATAGGTGTTCACCCAGCTGGTGCACTCTGCAGTCTTACTCTACACAGTGCTGGATTGATTAAATTGGGATCTGAAATGTAAGGGGTGTTTTTCTCTCTGATCTGTGTCTGGTGTTTCCTGATTTGGGCAAACGCTCAGACGGTCCTGTAAAACCTCCTTTTTTCACATTTGCATTTATATAACAAGGATCAGCAATAGAGACTTAAACAGTCTGGAAACACTTGATGTACCTTAAAGAGCTTGGATTTACTTAACAGAGGTTAAACAAACATTGTCAGAAGGTCAGAGGCTTTGAGGGAAAGCATTTGAACTGAAGTGGCCTGGGTGAATTCTTGAAGGGTTCACTTGCCCTGTTGTTATGTTGAGGTCACTTTCACTCCGTGTATACATCACTCTCTTGTCAATGTCTTTATGGAGACAGCCACAGAGGCAAGCGGGTTAAACGAACGGACTGAATTGTGTTCCTGCACGGCCAATCAATTATGACCCTGTGTTGCAGCAGGCAGGGGTGAAGCCGGCGTGAGGTAATGGTGCAGGGTAGGGGATCAAGGCATCTGACCCAGGATAATAGCAGCGTAATGGGATATGCTCTAGAAAGCCCAAAAGATCACAGCTCAACGTCGTCTTGCTGTCTGTCACCTCCCCTGTCTTCCTGCACTTCCTCATTAACCCCATATAAACACCATCCTCCCCACTTTTGCGCTTTAGCACCACCTCCACAACCCGTGTCTCTCTCTCCATGTTCCTATCTGACTGCCTCTGTCTTTCATCTCAAGACTTGTAGCAGACCCTCTTGGGGAAGTCGCCCCATTGTAAACATGCTCTCGTTGCATCAATGATTAAGTTCTACCTTTGTTTAGCTCTGCCAGGGAGAAAATGTCTCTCTCTGTTGTTGGTTGTTATCCGCCCCTGCCTCTCTTGTGTCCTTGGAATACTAATTAATCTTTAGATCAGAAGTTATTTTAGTTCCTCCTGGCACACTTCAAAACAAACACACCTCTTACCCATTCATCAAGAACGCTGCTTTCTGTGTGCAGTGATACCACGATGCTGAAGCTCACTCACTGGTTATGTGCAAAGTGAGTAACACTCTATATGATTAAAATTTTAAAAAGTGTCCTCCACCTCCTCACCCAGCACCGATTTCCATCGGGAGGTTCTACGACAGCTTCCTCGGTGGAGACATGAACAGCTTTGGGTGTAGTGTTAATGACGGGGAATGAGATGAGTGGGAAGCAGAGATGGAGGGGGCTAGAAAATGAATGATGAAGTCAGCTGATGGACTCATGCAAACACAGCTGATGGAAGATTTTGTTTTTCAGCTCATCTATAAAGTATGTCATTAAACCAACGCTTTAAAAAAATCTGTCAGGGCCTTGGTTCCTGATGAGCTGAAGGCACCATCTGTGTAAGTCAGAATGTGTGTGTGTGTGTGTGTGTGTGTGTTTAATTATTTATTTATTTTTTATACTGAGGGCTGTATTTAGGCAGATGTGGGTGTCTGTGTGGGGCACTAATTATACAGTCTCACAGTTGTAAGTTGCTTCAAAGGCCACCTCAATCAACACCTTTCGTGTCAAAATCTTCACCTGCCTCTTAGTGTATCTTTGACAAGCTGTGCTGTTGCAATCTCAGCCACAGGGATGGTGCATAACTTTCTTCACAACTTTGGTTAACGAGATAAAATCCTTCCAGACATTGAGCCTTGACACACATGAAACAGCAGAGTACCAATTTTTGGGTCAGCTCATGCTGCCTCAAAGGCTAAAATAACCAAACGACTTCCATTGGGAGGTATGCATGTTAGCTCATAACTAAATTTAATAAGGCAAAGATTTAATTCTATGTTATGGAGACATTTGCAAACATGCACACAAAACAAAGGTAAAACCTTCACCACTTAACTTGCTCTCTATTTGGACAAATTACAGGATTTTATGAGCTGAACCCCGCCTCTTTGTATTTGGACCTCACAAGCTTGTCATTGCTTTCATTCTGCAAACAGAGATTCACTTCTTCATTCTGACTGGATAATCCCAACAACTATTGGATGTGTTGTTGTGAAATTTGGTTCACACGTCTGAGTTCCCTATTAAGTTGAAAATGACCTCGTTTCCAATAAAAGTTGGGACATTCTGTAAGATTTTAATAAAGACACATAGTGATGACTTTCAAATATGAGACCCCCACAGGTGATGTTTACCTATCTGTTGCATCATCTCTTCTTTAAGCAACACTTTGTAAGTATTTCAGAAACAGAGGAAACTATATTATGTCATTTTAAAAAGTGGAATGTTCCAGCATTTTTACTTAATGTAGGATTTCCACTGTTCAACAGTTCAGAGTCTACTTTGACATATTGTACAAAAATGCTCCAAACACTGTCAGTCGGTGACACGTCAGGACTGCAGGCATGCCATTTTATCACCCGTCCAGAATGTGGATTGGCATTCTCTTGCTAAAGTAAGAAAAGCACTTCCTGGAAAAGAAGTTGTCTATTTGGCAGTGTGTGTTGCTCTGTAAAACCTTTTCATAAATGGTTCAGCATCAACGATGCCTTCACAAATGTGCAGGTTATTCATGCAGTGTGAACTAATGGAAACCATCACAGATGCTTTTGGACTTGAACTTGGTAAATGGAGTTGAGCTTATATAGAGCTTTTCTAGTCTACTCAAAGTGCTTTTATAACACAAGTCATACCTACACATTCACACACTGATGGCAGAGGCTGCTAAGTGTCCATCAGAAGTAACTAATCCCATTCATGCACATTCATTCAATGCAGACGAAGCAGCTGGAGCAGCTTGGGGTAACTGTCTTGCCCAAGGACACATCGGTCATGTGGCAGCAGGAGCTGGGGATCCAACCCCCGGCCTTCCAGTTGAGAGACGACTAACTCTACCAACTGAGCCACAGCCGCCCAAACTGAACTGATAACAAGCCTCTCCTCTTTAGCAAATGTAGAAAAACCCATTATCAGATAGTGTAAAGGACAAAGCTTCTCCAATAACATCAACAATAGCTCTGTTTTCTTCAAATGTCTCAGAATTGCACAGGGCAGATACGAAAAACAACAGGACTCTGAAAGCAAAGCTGCTGAAATGTTTTTATTTTCATCTGTTCTTTGCCTGAAGGTCAATGTGTTGTCTCTGAGAAGGCGTGAAGGTGAGAGGGAGACCGTTTGCTTCCATTGGGCCTTAAATCATTTTTAGATATGTAACTGCTCTTGGTCTAGTGTTTTACCTCAAATAGCAAAAAAAAAAAAACCACAATAACATTTAAATTAAATGGGGCCAATGTTTAGAAAGAGCTCTTTGGCCCAGTGGGTCTCTTGATAGCATTTTGCTTTGTATAGGTTCAGTTTCACAAACTTACCAATTAAAGTTGTTCCGCTTGGATAAGCAAGCTTTTTCTTTCCTTTTTCATCCGACACCTTATCGTAGTAAAGATCATGCAGCAGAGAGTTTTCTTTATGCGGACAAAAAAACAGAAATTTCCAGAGGAATGCAGTTTCATTGTTTAAAGAAAAAGCTTGCCGTATGAGGCTCCTTTATGCTGTATCAATACCCTCCTTCTCCCATCACTCGGAATAATAGCCAGAAACTGATAACCCAAACTCTATTCTGAAAGTAATTTGCCAGACTAGCAGCGATGCACCTGTCCCCAGCACCACGGCTCTCCCTCAGGTCATCTCTCTTAATGACTTGTGCCTATTGTAATTGGCTCTGGCTGGTTTCATTTACAGTTCTGATCAGCCAATCAGATTAGCAGGGTGTTATGCGATAGTGTTTGCAGAAGCCCCGAGGAGTCTGATGAGTGATGGGACAGGATGAAGTGGGTTATCTGAAGAGAGCTTTAACAAGGTCTGGGACTTATACAGTGGCAGGACGGATAGAGGGAAACTGGAAAATACTAAAATGAGATGGGATACTGCATCCTGGAGCTTCACTGTGCATGCACAGATGGTACGAGTAGCTGCTTTTTCATGAAAAGAAAATAATAGCGGGAAGGGAAGAGGCTCTTTTAAAATGTTAAACACTTTTAAAATGTTAAACACTAAACTTCATGGCAGAGATAAATTCACATTATTTAACTGCACAGTTATTTGGTATCGATATGTATCACCAATGTGCAGTTGCGATTCTAGAGTCCATTGGGGCCCAAAGGCAAAAATAAATTTTCCCTACAACCAGTGTTCATCACCATCATGTATGTCAGTGTCCCCACGCTGACTCCTCTTCCTCTTTTTCTTCTCATGTAGACAGATAATTCCTCTTAATTTTTCTTTGTTGACTTTCATTGGCAAACTTTGGTTTTCACAGCAGTAATGCTGCAAAGCTTAGCAGGGCAACGAGAGTGAATGCTATCAGATGGGGGCCCCTTAGGGAGGTTTCCTACTGTAATTGCAAAATGTGCACATTTTGGGCCCTGCTTTGGTACATGTTTTGTCAGCCCTCGGGGGCCCCCTACTGGTCTTGGGCCCCAAGCAGGTGCCAGCCTTGCCTGTTGAGAAGCAGCGCCTCTGAGAATGCGTAGTGTTCGCCTGAGAAACTTTGTGTTTGTAGATACTTTATCTACTCTACCTTTATGTTTGTTTTTGTTGTTTTTGATGGGTCGACTGGCTCAGAAGGACTTTGCTCCCTTTGTACTGAAAGGCAAAGAGACTCATCTAATATAAAACGTTTAAATTATAGAGTTTCATCAAGTTAAAGCAAGATTAAATCAAAAAGAATTAAAAGCTTTAAAGCAACGTCTCTGGTGTATGACTTTTAAAAACACATGCACATCCCTAAGGGTTTTGAATGTTTTTTTTCTCAGTGCTGTTTGCTTTTGTTTTAAGATTAAAGTTGTGATCATTTTAATCAAATACACAACATTTTCAAATAACCATTTTCTTCTCTTCTGATTCAGCTGACACACTACAGAAAGTAGAGACTTGTGTGTTTCTCATTTATTAAGTAATATCACACAAGAAGGAGTGATGTACTGAATATGTTCACCTCTGTGATTCGGTTACAGGCATGAGGTCGAAGGTCGATGATCACAGCAGTGCTCATATTCACTAAAAGATCTCGACTTCGAGTGAGATAATGCTTTTATACAATAGTTCTACTGCCAGCGTATAGAAGAAAAACAGATTATGATTCTTTGCTCCACCAACTCAACCAATTCAACACCTCAGCTGAAACTGAACTGTTGCCAAGCAACCCAAACATCCACTGCACTAGACTTTGTTTGTGTCCATGGTAGCCACGGACTAACCTTAAATAATCTTAATAATAATGATCATACATTTTCTTTATAGGCGCCTTTCTAAACACTCAAGGTCACTTTACAAAGCAGAGATACAAGGTAACAATATGTTACTGTAGTTGAAGTACATTTATTTGTTTGTTTTATTTATCCTGTAGCAAGTTGAACTAGAGTCTGTTTTATGATTCAGAGGTGCCACATCGATTAAACAGGACAAACTCTCTGCTGTTATGTTTACTTACTGTATTCAGACTCCTGGCTGAGGCGGAGTGATACATATTGTGGAAAGTCCCCGTGATGCTGTACTCTGTTTCAACACTAATGGATCCCTCTTGTCCAGTCATGATGCTATACACCATGCCGTAGATCTATCTTTTGCCCAAAATATAAAATGTGCCAGTGGCGTGGGTAGCCTAGTGGTTAGTGGGTGCACCCCATGTTGGAGGCTGTGGTCCTCCATGTTGACGGCCCATTCGATTCTGACCTGTGGCTCCTTTCCTGCTTATCACTTTTACCATCATACAGTGTACGCCCGACCTTCGCTAGTTCTGGTGCAGCTCGACACAGGAGCAGCACGTAGTAACGTAAGGGTAAGGGTGGGAACAGGTGGTGATGTAAACAGGAAATCCTCTGTAGACCATCTTAATTCAGTTTTGCCTGAGCGATATATACGCAGGCTACCAAGGCTCGATCCTTCATAGGCTGGGTCCTTCAATGGATGCTTTGCCTGATTTGGGACACAGCTAATGTGTCATCGGTAGGATCAGGAGAAAGGCTCACACTCAACTTTTAGATCAGTATGCTGTTTCTATAAAAAGTATGAGTTTGTCTTGTTTTGCTGGAACACACTGAAAAGTGTCAGGGGAGGTTTTAGGAAAACTTTGTAGCATTATTTATTCATACGGTATCCAAAACTAATACTCTGCAAAGTTCATTCCTTCCTGCTCTCTTCTCCTCCCTTTTTTCATATGAGATTTTTCCTCCATTTATCTTCTCTCATTCACCTCTGCTATCTTGCTGTGTTCCACCTGTGAATTAGTCTTCCTGCCTGTTTAGCTGCCGCGTGATGTATTGTGACATTTTCCAATGAGCCATTCCTCATACGCGAACCCTGCTCCTGTTCCCCTCTCCTCCCTGCTTGTTGTTATTTCATTTTCTTTCATCCTCTACTTTTATGTGTGGAGGAAAATAATCATGGTTATTATAACGCTGAATATTTTAGCCAAGGGCATCATCCACTGGTTGTTTGTACCTGAGCTGCCCTGGTATTTAATGGTTATTCTAATGAGAAAAAGAAATGTAGCACAACAACAATAATCTTGTTTTGGTTTCGTTCTTGGATACAGAGTGGACTTTTTGTTTATCCTGTCAGTTCTCTGGTGGCCTGAGCACTTACCCAACTTATTTCACAGTAAGAAAAACTGATCAAATGTATGACTCTTTCAACAAAATGAAAATTCAACTGGCTGGACTTATTCCCTCTCCATATGTGTGTTCCCTGCTCTCACATCCTCTCATAACACTTCACTTTTACGGCACAATTTACCCAAGAGGAAAGACCAAGCCCAAGCAGGTCCCGGGTTTTATTCTCACCTAACCGTGCAGGGGTGAAAAATTATACTTTTCACACCGCTGCTGGTCACAACCCTGTCTATTCAACAGTGAAGAGAAAGAGCCAGGCTACAGAGGGGAAAAAATAGAGCGATAACAACAGAAACCGACAGTCAGACAGGAGCGAGCATTAGCCTAAAGCTAAATCGTTGGGAGCAAAAGAGCGTTTGGGGTAAATAGAGTGATATAAGGAGAAAGCAGGAGAGAGAGAGAGCAAAAGAAAGCTCAGTTTGTAGCTTGCAGCTATGGATTAGACCTGACGGCTCCAGGAGTCAATCAGCCTGCTTGCTCCTCTCATCTCTGGGCAGCCCGGAGAATAACAGGGCTATCTCACCGCCAGCCGGGGGCATGTCGAGGTGTCAGGAGTGGTGGGTCGCGAAGGAGATGGAGCAGGAGGGCAGACACACAAGGAAGAGGTTGGAGGTGATGGATATAGCCTTGGTAGAATTTCTTGGACCTACATCTTTGCTGCATCCATCTCAGGAGTGTAGCACTCTGCAATATTTGGATGCTGTGACCTGATCTTCTGAAAATATTGATAATGTGTCTAAATATTAAAATAGTACAAAAAATATGTCTGTTAAAGGGGTATATTATAATTAAGAGTGAATTAATTTGATAAGCTCTCCTTTATTATTATACTAAGTGGATTTTTTAACACTGAAGGGAATTTTTTTGAGTATTTAGCACATCCTTATTTTTGTGTCTGTTTGGGTGTTTTTCTGATTGCCAATGCGGGCCTTGTAATTTGAAGTATTAAGCTATTTGATTTTTTTATATTCTCCAGCAGATTACCAGCTTTCAAAGTCACTGAAATGAATCAGCTGATTGTTGTTTGAAATGTGTATCAAAAGTCTGCAGGTAAGGCAAGTTATAGAACACCGTTCATACATACAGGAATTAATCGTGCTTCACAGAGTTTAAAACAGAACATTGTTACTTTAAAGGTAGAGTCAGTAGCTTTTTCCTATAATCAAATATAGAATAATATTAAATGAATGCTGCTCAATAATCAGTTGTGAGCCTCCATACATGTGTGGTGGTGACTGTGTCTGCAGAGACCCTGTCCTTCGTCTGGATTTTCATGGTTTGGTTGAAAGAGACAGAAAAGTCTGCACACAAATGTCCTTTAGTTTCCTTCATCTGGCTAAGAAAAGCAACACAACAACGGTTCTGAACCACAGGCAGAGCATCTACAGCCAGATGTTCCTGCCTCCAGGTCATTTCAAATTCCCTTAAACACATCCAATGAGAAAGGGCGCTGATGACCTAGTGGTTAGGTCGCAACCCATGTACGGAGGCAATAGCCCTCCAAAAGTGCGAGCAGGGTTCGAATCTGACCTGCGGCTCCTTTCCTGCATGTCGATCCTCTCTCTCTCTCTCTCTCTCTCTCTTGCAATTTTCTGCTCAATCAACTGTTCAATCAAATGAAGGCAAAATCACCAAACATAATTCTTAAAAATAAAACATGAATTAAAAGCATCCAAAGAGACGAGCTCATTGGATGCTTTTAATGAGACTTTGAAAATGATGGGCTTTTCTCAAACCTGACCCTCCGCATGTTTCCTTTACTTTCCATTTAGCTCCATCCACCAGGTCAAAATTAGAATATTGTCAAAATGTTGAATTACAGCCAAATACCAGAAAGAAAATGATGAATAACTTTAAATGCTACAGTTATCTGTTAGCTTTGGCACATCCAGCATGTTAGACGGCTGATATTAGCATGAGCCACAACTGCAGTACAGTGTAACGGTGTCGGAGCATGCTTCTACACATCTACTCGTGTCAATTTAAGCGCTGCCAGTACACGTTGTGCCTGCTGAATGAATAACTCCTTCCTGTCTGCAACATCTTGGACTGGAATAACTCAGAATCATCAGGGGGCTTTGTAGTAACAGGGTTTAAGACACACAGCTCTGAGTTTTAATCACACACTACATTGAGGAAGTTAATATGAGCACAGACCTTTGACAGTGTTGTTCTCAGTTCATGTAAATACTGTAGCTATTATACATCAACATGGCCATGATCTCATTTGTAATTGGAACATATCAATTTACAATAAATAAACACAGCTAAATAATTGAGTAAGTTACCCTTCGTACAAAGAGTCACTGAAGAAGGAAAGTCAGGCTGTGGGTGACACTTCATCACTACAAAGGAAGAGTTATTCACACTAACTGAGAGACAGCTAAAAAAAACATGTCCTCATTTACATCGTGTTCTGCACTGATTTTGCCCGCCTGTGCTCAGTGTTCTCTCAGCTCAGAATATCCCACAAATGTAAGTCCTGAGAGACATGAAAACAGACATTGAAACCTCTTTTCATCAGGCCGGAACTCTCTGCTTCCTGCACGGCACACGTTCGACACACCCCCATCGAGTGAGACAATCAGGCGACAGTCTTTAAACTGATTTGATCCCCCTTAAAGTCATCATCTTTTTTTCTTCTTCTTTTTTTGCATCACAAAAAATGCCACCATGTTAATAATTTCTTAAACAACTCCTACTTGACTGTCTGTGTTCTTAGTGCCTAACACGCAGAGGCAGCTCGACGTGTTGTAGCATGATAATCTATAAATTGCCCGTCTCTTATAGAAACTTGCCCTGTGTTTAATCACAAACCTTTGTGACAGACCGGTGTGAAGCAAAGGCCAGCAGACAAGCTCCATTGATGCTGAGGCAGGCTGATGATGACAGGGCCGTGATGCAATGGTGATAAGGAGGTGTGGGAGAAGAGAGGAGCAGAGAAATAGAGTGATTAGGTGCGGGGAGTATTCATTTAGGAAGACAAACAGCTTCATTTAAAGCTAGCCAAGCACAGAGACCCACTCTCCCTCTGCAAATGGGTTGAAATTTGCATCTTTTAGCTGACGGGGGATCTGAGCCCTATCCTCACTCTCTTGGTCTCACTTCTCCAGAGATAATAGATTATCTAGGGTCTCGCCTGAAGAGCTACTGTCTCTGATTTGCCTTTTAGCACATTTTCAGTCCGCCTTTGCTGAAGTAATTCCTCTCTGCTCTTGATCTTGCAGTTTGATATTGTCACAGTTCTACTTATCGACAGTGTACAAGGGCTGTTTGCTGTTTTGCTTCATTCCTTGAGTGCATACAGAAAAGCAGAGAAAAGGAACCGAGTGCAGAGACAGTAGTCATAATTTTCTCGATAATGATACAGAACGATATGGCAAACTCACTCCCATAACATTTAATTTCTCCCTATTTTTTTTCACATTCTCTGTGTGCTGAGAATGAAATGAGAATGAAATTAAAGTTCACAGCTTATCAATCAGATCACTGTGGTTATCTGTGAAACTCTCACAGGTTGATTCAGAATGTCTGCAGGCTGTTACAAAGCAGAACAATCTTTAGTTTCTGGTGAATTTAGCACACTCTGTTTTCTGCCAGCCATCGTTCATTTCTGATGTGTCTTTGTGTTCTGACTAAATTTTTTTTTGTTTGCTTCATCTAACTGGTGTTTTCAGAGGAGGTTAAAGATCTGATGTGAGTGTATTTATTCATTGTTATCACTGCTTCTTACGTTCGGGCAAAGTGAAAGCATTCCAGCTTAGTAATTGACCCGGAGCATGTGGGTTGGTGGTGATGCAGAGAGTTAGAGTAGCCTGTGTGTGTGTGTGTGTTTGTTTGTGTGTGTGGGTTGTATATATGGTTGGATTCCTGCCTTTATCTCAGATACCCCGACCTACACATGCCTTTAAGGGTTCCACATACACTTGACATAGGGGTGCGTTCATGCTTTTACACAGATAGTAAATATTTAGAACTTGGATTCTTGCCTTCCCTCGGCCTGCCAAAGGGATTTAGCTGCCTGGGCAACAATTTATGGTGCCTCTGTCTCAGCGTAACTATGTGAATAAAAAGCCCCCGCGAGGAGATGAGAAATTTTCCATCCGATTTATTTTCAGGTGTCTTTGACATTTCATTTAAGACGCCTTGGATATTTTTCAAGAAAAGCATTCCGGTGAATGTGCAGAGGGAGGGCTTTCAGTACCCTGGAAACAGAAAAATGTGTTTCAGTGAATGCAACTTGTGTGAATGAATGTTTAAATTGCATCTATAAAAATACATCAGCACAGAAAACGGTTCTTCTCTGCAAAGGCGCTTTGCTTTTTTTAGCTGACGGAGGATCCGAGCCCTACCTTCACTCTGTTGGTCTCGACTCTCTATAATAATAGATTATTTCTGGACTCGCCTGAACAGCTACTGTCTCTTCTGATTCACTTTTTTTTAACACATTTACTGAAGTCATTCCTCTTTGTTCTTCATCTGCAGATGACCGTACACCAGGTTAACATCAGTCTTATTCAGTGTAGTCAAACTCTTTCAATGTTTTTCACTTTTTAAGTACGACTTCTTAACAGTGTTGTCAGTTCCTCAGCAATCATTCTGATACCCAGCTGACCGTTCCCTTAAGCCTTCCCACTAAAACTTAGAGAAACTTAGAGAAGTCCTGAAGAGTTTAAACCGTGCACGCAGCGTTCTTTCAGAGCTCTACAACGCTGTTCGCTCCCACCCTACTCAATGATTGTGTTTCCACAGCACATGTTTTTAATGCCCTGGAGGATGCAAGCCAGATTGATCCAGAAACGTGTCAGACAAGGAAAAGCACAATTCACCCGGGCAACTTAGAAAATAAAACACAATATTTGGACTATGGACTGGAATGAGAGTATGTGTGAAGTGGTGCGTGGGTCGGAGATCTGCTCAACAAATGTGTAAAAATAAGCCAGTCTTCCATTTATATTATTTGCACAAGTTGTTTACCATCTTTTTCACACTAGTGGTTCATAAAGTGTCACTAAAAAGCTCACAACATAGGCTCACATCTGCAGATTTCTTGTGCATCCAGACAGCGTGTGCAGTGAAGGTGCGGAGGAGTGTTGAACTTGAATGTCATATGTAAATGAGAAAGTGTTTCTCTTTTCTTCTCATCTTCTCATGCAATCTGTGACTCAGCCTTGAGACGTTTTTTTTCTGTCTTTTTTAGGTTTGTTTACCTCGATTGTAAAGGCAGCTAAGTGGATAGAATCAGAAACAGGGATGAGAGAGTGGGGAACTTTCTTCATCACACTATTTATACTAAATTAAAGGTCCAATCCCAAACTCTTCAAGGCTTTAGAGCACTAAAACCTGAAGGCCTTTACTGCATGAGTGAGTGTCTTTGTGAGGTGGAAATGGGATAAAAATGAGAGATGGACACTCTTAATCTTGCAGTCCATGTTACCTGGAAACAAGACTTGCCAATGAATAACTAATAACAAAAACTGAACTGCCAATTAATTGGCAGGCATTAATTAATAGGGTTTACTGTTGTCTAACATGGTTGTTTTTTTAATCAGTGTCTATTAGTTTTAGTATATTTTGTAGTGTTAGGCCGGACAACCATGTTTTCCATGTCACTCATCTTTGTAGATAGGAGACCTTGTGAAAATGACAAAATTATCTTCTCAAGTGACCATGTTGAAGTCAGATTGCCCAGATGTTAGTGCTTAAACTACATCCCCTACATGCTGTGCATAACTTGATATGTGTCCTGCATGTTATGATGATGCAATGAGGGGACAGGCGTTTCCTAACGTGTACTAATGAAGCTGACGTTTTGCCTGTTTGTTTTTTTTTGTTTTTTTACAGTAAAAAGAAGCTCCAGTCTGCAGTTCTTATATTTAAGTGTTAATACTTTAAAGGCCTTTTTTTTTTATTTTTTGATCCAACAGATGTCGCCCTTGAGCACCAGCATGACACCAAAACAACTTGCGCTGCATTGTTGTGTTAGCATGCTAATGCTAGCGATCTTTATTATGCTCGTATCTTCACACTGCATGTAAATTTACCTGAAATGAGCGTGATCTAGAAACACAGTTAAGCAGTGAGTACAGTATGTTATTCTTCTTTTCGCTAGTCCCTCAATTAAACAACTTTTATACGTGAGGGGAGGAGTCAGCCGGCCGTCCCAACGATGTAAACAAAGTGAAGATAGGACTCTGAAAACTCTGAAAACATCACAGACAGTGGGACTCGGGTGTTACACTCATTGTAGACAGTCATGACTCACAGAGTTATTTTCAGAGGATATACTTGATTTATATTATATTTAAGTGTGAAAAATCACATATTAAGCCTTTAAACTTCAGAGGAACATCAGGATTCATGATCAAGCAAAGTTTTACAACACGTCATGACTTTGGTGCAGGCCTCACTTTCTCTGCTGATTCTGCATCATAGTTTGTTTTCATCATTTAATGATTTTGAATAAGGTGATTAAGGCTCTGTGTTAGTTTGAATATAAAGCGGAGAAGCCATGTAATGAATCTGCATTAAAAAAGAAAACACACGTAAAGGTCTCTTATCACTTGTGTTAACACGTTTTACATTAACATCCCTATCTTTTATAAAAAGCAAATCATTTCAAGAGGTAATTCTGCCACTTCTCTTTTTAAATGTTGTGTGTTTAATGATGAATCCTAAAGCTTTCATTTATTGATATCTGATTTTAAAATATTCCAGTCTTTTATTTAGGCACTGACCAATCCTGTTCTTAGAGGAAAGTCAGTGTAATGATGCATGTCATAAATCAACTCAGGAAATCATTTAGCTTTTTATTCTCTGCATTTCATTGCAACATGATTTCAGCGTGTACAGCTCTCTCTAACAGAACTCTTAAAACCTCACAGTTTAATTCCAGCACCACGTGACATTTATTGCTCATATCTCTTGACTCTCTCTGCCCTAAATTGTCTGAAATACATTTTTTTCTACCTTGAAGAGGTGGAGGAGAGCCGTTTTTTCCAATTACAGATCTTGTCTTTGGGTGTTAATTGCTAACTGACCTCTGGAGCTGTTGTGAAGGCAGCATGGATTTTTTTAATAACCTGTAATCACAGTGAAACAGAGAAGTAATACGGAAGAGCCCAGCTGTTTTTTTTTTTTGTTTTTTTTGTTTTTTTTAAACCTGGCTGCCTCCAATAAGGTGTAATCTCATACAAACTAGCAGCTGTGCTCCCAGGCTAAATGCTCTTTTGCAAAGCATGAGCCTCTGTGATTCATGCTCCTCCGACATGAAGATGACACATGTTTTGTGTTGTGTGGGTTAAAGCGGGTCAGCTGAGGAGAGTCTTGTTCAGTTTCTTGCTATTTTTGTTTAAAAAGCACTGGATCTCGCTTTGTTCTTAGCTGACATGTGAAAGCATTTTGACATTAGAGAATGAAAAAGATTTAAAGGAGAATTAACTCTCTAATAATGACGAGTGAACACACCTTGTTGTTCTGCAGACAAGTTAATTTATTTCTCTTTTACACATCGGCCCAGATCATTTCTGTTCCCATTCTCCACACAATGACGACAACATTACACTCTGCAGAATGACTTCATTAACACTTTTGTCTTTCCCCTTTCCCTCTCCTTTGTTTTGTGTGTTTCCAGGCTTTCCTCCAGCCACAGGAACTGGCACATTGATCATCTACCTGGAGGACTTCAACGACAATGCGCCGTATGTGGTGCCATCGGAAGCACGAGTGTGTGAAGACACCCATGACATGAATGTGGCCCTCGTTGGGGGGAGGGACAAGGACCTCCCGCCCAACGCTGCCCCCTTTAAGATAGAGCTGGGGAAACAGCCTGGCCTTGATAAAACATGGAGGGTTACCAGGGTGAACTGTGAGTATTTTTTTTCTTTTCTTATGATATTTGTATGCTCTTGAAAGAAACTCAACAGTTGTAGAAGCAATAATGGAATTTAATAACCAAGACTGCCAAGACTTTCAGGAATCAATATGTCCTTGATATAAGAGGCTGAAATACCCATTTGTTCGCCAACAATATAACCTGAATAGACCCCACAACAAAATACGTTTCAGTGTATGTGAGGTACTTTTTTTTCTCCTGTTATTATTCTCTCGCTATTTTTCTTTCCACCAAGAGATTTGAACCCATTTACAGAGACTTTCCAAAAGGCTCCCTGAGGAACAGAGGAATAGAAAGAAACAAAGAGAACGGAAGACAAAGCTACCAGACCAAAAAAAAAAAAGTTTATTTCAACGTTACAATGTTCAGGTGTTCACCTTTATATACCTAATCATGATATTATGACTGTATGCTGAGTGTCAAGCTATTAACTGCACAGCCCATGTTCAACAAAGTCAAATCATGAAAGAAGAATGGAGGGAGGAGGACAGAATATACACAAATATACACAAGACATTGATTCATGGTTTCATCGCAGTATGTGTGTGTGTGTGTGTGTATGTGTTTGAGTGACAGAGCAGAGCTCAAACCTGCCCAGAGGTATTAGCTGTGACTGACAGCAGGAAAGGGAGGTACAGACACTCCTCAATCACCACTGCTGGAAGAGACAGATAGGGCCAGCAGAGAAAGAGCCTGCTCCCAGTGAAATAGACTGGCGCTGTGCTCGCCTCGCACCTCACTCCCTGTGTGTGTGTGTGTGTGTGTGTGTGTGTGTGTGTGTGTGTGTGTGTGTGTGTGTGCATGTGTGTGTGTGTGTGTGTGTGTGTGTGTGTGTGTGTGTGCGTGTGCGTGTGCGCATGTGCGTGCATGTGTGGAATCAGAGCTACCACAGCTGGTGGTTCACCAGTAGATAGTTCTCACCCGGATTTTGTAAGTTTTAACATGCCACAATAAGTTTACATTCTTCTTTCTACAATAGTTTATGTATTTGGACCTGTACTGATACATTAAGAGTTAAACCAATCAACCATGAATCCATCATGAGCACTAAGCAACATTCAGCAAAGTTACAGTGGAGAGAAAAAACTTTGTTTAAGAGGCAGAAACCTCGAGCAGAACCAGACTCATGATGAACAGTCGTCTGCTGAGAGACTGTGTTGGGCTTGTGAGGGAACAGAGGGAGATGCAGGAAGAGACCAGAGCAAAGGAACTAACGGTGTGAAAACACCCTTAGATTCTAAACATTACTAACTGCTGCTGTCTGCAGTCAGTTGAAATATAAGAGTGGTATTCTACTGCATTAAAGAGCTAGCCTTAGCACTTAGCAGGGGCTGACTGATAAGCCAAAAAAACCCAGATTAAAATTATTAAGCTTAAACACATCAAACTTAAACAGCCATTCCAGTTTCTGCACATCTGCCTCAGCCAATATTTCAGGTTTTTGACGAGCTACTTCATGAAACACTAATTCTGTTAAATCAAAATATTTTGTACAATGCAAAAGAAAATGGGACTCCGTTTCCACATCGTCTAAATCACACATCTACTGGAATATTTTTGAATTGACCGACTTCAGTGGCCAGAGGGAGAATACCAGATCTTAACTGTGCGACCAAGGATCTTTGAAATCTCGATTTTAACATAAATCAATTTTTTTCCCACCTCTAATAACAATGGAGAGATGATGGTTGGTAGTTTATTTAGCTCACACTTCATACTACAGGTGGAAAATGAATATATATGTATCTAAAAATTTAGATTCTTATCTTGTGAGATTTTAAATCGATTCATAACTTCCAAAAATATTTTTTTTTGACTAATCAGTCACTCCCTGCTGAGTGCTAAAGCTAGCTCTTTAACTCAGTAAAATGACAAATAGAGCAACAAGAAATTCAGCCAGTCTCACTGATGACTGGAGTAGATCCTGACGTATGTACTAGTTCATAAACAGACTTTGAATCCATGAATCCAGAATCGTTTCGAATTGGAAATAGATTTTCAATTGAATCGTGAGACCCCTACTTAACGCAGCATACTGTCTGAATACACAAGTGTTGGAGTGTAAGTGATATGTACAAAGAGATGCTTCTACTTGATCACTGTTCAATCTTTATGTCAATCAATCAATATTTATTCATGAAGTGTAAATTAATATCACATGTTGTCTGAAGATATTTAACAAAATGAGCAGGTCCAGACTCTACTCTTCATTATACTTCCTGTATATCACATGATGTTGATAACTTTTACCCTATGACGTTTTTCTGAGCACACGTTCTTACACTGATCATTTTTTAAATTCTTGTACTCAACCAAAAGTCCCCTTGGAGTAAACAGCTGTGACAGTCGAGGAAACTGCACTTTGCATATTGTTGCACATTTCAGCATGAAGTGAACCGACTCCAGTATTTTCTCTCGTGCCTCTTAAGGAATTTAAAAGTGTGATGCAACATACTGTAACAATCTTATGCAACTAAAGTGGTGCCAATTTCTGTCGCTTCACTTGTCAGGAATGGCTTTGCAGACACTGGAGGCGTTCAAGTTCTTTATTGTAATGCACATATTTAGTTAAGCTTTGCACAGTGGGCAGCTCTTAATGTGGGATAGATGGACAATAAACGGAGGACGGGGGATTAGACTTTCACTTTACTAAACCTCCCTCTGTGTCCCCCCACAGCCACACACTCACAAATCATGCTCCTGCACAGTCTGAAGAAAGCCAACTACCAGCTCCCGCTGATCATCACCGACTCAGGGGTGCCCCCTCTGTCCAACAGCACGGAAGTCAAAGTCCAGGTGTGCGTCTGTAAGAAGAACAAGATGCACTGCAGCTCCGCCCACTCCCACCTGGCCAGCCTTCGGGTGCTGCTCGCGACACTCCTGCTGCTTGTCCCACTCTGTAAGTACCATTCAAACCATATCAGAGAATAATATGAACGTGATTTGAACTTTCAGGAGTTTTTTTTTTTTTAATGAGTACTGAAGTACAGCCCTGTATCCGAAAAAAGCCGGGACATTGTATAAAATGTACATTTAAAACCGAATGAGGTGATCTTATCACAACATGGAAACACATGTTTGACTAAAAATAGCACAATGACAATACGCTAAATGTTGAATCTGAGAAATGCTATCGTATTTAGAAAATCATACATTTCCAGTTTGATGCCAGCAACATGTTAACCAGAGGCCTGGGGTCTTGTCTAGTACTATGTTGCATCACTTTCCATTTAAACAGCACTGGTAGAGTTTCTGGAAATGAGGAAATCAATTCCTCTTGATGTTTTATCATTCTTGCTTAATGTGAAATTTCCCCATGCCGTGTGCACTATTACGCCCCCATACCATGACAGAGACTGGCTTTTAAACTGAGCGCTGCTAACAAGCTGGACGGTCCCTCTACTCTTTAGCCTATCTTAACTTCAGAAAGACTCTCTTGAATTCTCTTTTTATACCCAATCATGTTGCTAGCCTGTTGACACTGTCCAAGCTTTTTGAAATGTGTTGCTGGCATCAAATTCAAAATGGGCATATCATTTAACTAACTTGAGTTGTATCGATTCACTGTGGGTAAAAGAGAAAAGAGGAGATAACGATGGAGGGAGGAAGGAGCTTCAAAGATGCAAAACTGCTAGAAATCTACCCAAGTGAAGATGGCTCATGAAGTAAACACATAACAAACAGTGCTTTTTAAAGACAGGTAAATGTCAACACACTCCATCAATGATGAGTAAGAAATCAGATGCTGCGCTGATTCATGCAGCTCTGTTCACCTTGTTTCACCTCAATATCAGTTGAAACATTCAGTTTAATATATGAGTAAAAGGAAAGCTAGTTTAGCAAATTTTTTCAAGGCTACAGAGTTAATAACTACCAGGAACCAAGCTGTTGATTCCAACGATTCGACTGTTTGTTAGCAGATGAAATTCATATTTTTTACTTCAATTAAATACTTAAAAATCACTATCCAGAGTCAAATCATTGATTCTAAGTAAGTCGCAGTCCAACATGCGGGATAATGTAAAGTGAGCAACGTGTTATCATGGAGTGCAACCACAGCAGGGTGATCCAAAGCACTCACTATACCTAATCCCTTACATATGTATTCTTGTATTTTTTTATTTTTTTTGCATGCATTGTGCTTAAGTTCAATCTCGTGAACTTCACACATCTACATATTTTTTTCCCGCCATGCCTCAAGCACTCTCCAGGAAGGGAAACTCGGCATCTACTCTGAATATTTTAGTCGAGCCATTAGCATTAGCATGAATAATTCAGTGACCTCCATTCACAACACTAACATAAAGAGAGGATGTCCAACAGTTAGTTAGTGAAGAAGAAGAAGAAGTAGAAGAGTAATTTGTAGCTATGAGGCCCCCAGACTCACGGTCCTGCAGGAGGGGGCTGAGAGTGGGGGAGCAGATATAAGAGATTTTAAGCCTACATATAGTGCAGGGGTTTTAACTCTGAGCTTGGAGGAAGATGATCTCGATAGGAGTTTGCTAAAAAATGTACGTCAGACTGCCACCCTGGTAACTCATCATAGTAGAAGCTAACTCTTCACTTCCTGAAACCTCCTCGGTTTGATTCCAACATTGGCCCTTTGTTGTATCTCCTTCTCTCTTCCACAGGTTTTCTGTCTTTTATTAACTTTCCCAAATAAGTGCAAATTAAAAATCTTACATTCTATAGCAACTTTTCTAATTTAATCATATACATAGATTCTCATATGTCTGAGCTGTGAGCAGGCTGGGACTTCTGTTTTAGGCTGTAGTTGTTTCTCATTGGCCCTTACATGTCAGCTGATCGCCGATTAGGCCTCTGTTTGGTCGACAGAGCCACAAGGCGATGAAACTAGCTGAAGTGTTTTCCGAGGTGATTTAATAAGTCCATTAATGTAACTGCTTTGGGGTACATTTTTTAATGTAAACCTAAACATTTTTAATACTGTTTCTCTGAGAATCCTCATCATATTAAATGAAATAGAATTGGTATTGTAAATTAAATATCCCTAAATTAATCGATATTCTATGTAATCGAATCGGGAATCGAATCGAATTGGAACCTTATGATTTGGAATGGAATCAATTCAGACAATCAGATACCCAGCCATAATAACAACATAGGCGGCCGCTTTGAGGACCACAGGAAGATTGACTGTTTGTGTTTTTATGACGGACTTTTCAAGCTCCCACTTTCAGGACATTG
Organism: Labrus mixtus; assembly: GCF_963584025.1. Taxonomy (NCBI): domain Eukaryota; kingdom Metazoa; phylum Chordata; class Actinopteri; order Labriformes; family Labridae; genus Labrus; species Labrus mixtus. The sequence goes on from NC_083615.1 coordinate 28,498,235, forward strand.
ACATTAATAATCAATATCTCAAAATTGGCATCATTGCTCCACCTCGGTATTCGGTTAACTTGACCCCTAATATGAGATGATCCCACTTTTTTCCAGATGCGTTTCAAAGGGAATAATAAGTATTATATTTAGACCAATACTGCAGTTATTGATCCAGATGTTCAAAATAATCTTTCTCGTATTTTTGCTGTATCATTAGCCCAATAATGTCACCATGCTTTTCCTCTGATTTGAGTTGATGTGAAATGTTTTAAAGACAATCACCAGAGCAGTCATAGTGCCCTTTCTTCTCTCTCTGGCACTCTTTTCTCGCCTGTTTTTCTTCTTTTGATCTCATCATCTCTCCTCTCTGTGTCCCGTGTGATCACTTCTGCTCATGTATCGTCAGTCTGCGTTGTCTGTTTCCTGTTTTGATGTCTCAGCTAGCTCTCTTTACCCAGAGGCGATTCTAGAGTCTGTTGGGGCCCTCGTAAAAAAAGCGTTCAGCAGGGCAACATGAATGAGTGCTCTCAGATGGGGCCACCTTAGGGAGGTGTCCTACCTTCATTGCAAAATTTGCACATTTTAGGCCGCTGCTTTGGGGTCCCCATCTGGTCTGGGGCCCCCAGCAGTTGCCTGTCTTGCCTGTTGACAAGCAGCACCTCTGTCTTTACCACCACTTCCTCTCTATTAGCGATCACCTGCTCACTCCCCAACATCCTTTGCTTTTAGGCAGAAACTGTGCAGCTCATTTTTTCTCAGTGAATGGTCACATCCAGCTTGACGATGATCTACTTCCTCTGTGTGTGTCAGACTGTCTCTAAGTGCATTTCTGCACACATCCCCACATTAGCAGAGGTCTCTGCTGGGAATGAAAAGGCTGCTTTTAAAGGACTTATTATTTTATTCCCTCTCCACTGCAGGTCAGGCACTTAGTTACCTGCAACTTTGTTAAAAACTCAAAGATTCACAGGACGCAAAGCACTAAATTAAACTGACAACGTGTAGCAAGCGGCAGCATAAGCACTTCCCACTCCAGCGTTGATAGACCATTAGTCTCGGTTTTACTGAGACACACTAATCATGAGCGTAAGCTGGTGCTGCGTCAGCGTTCGCGGGCGAGCAGCCACCTCTCGGAAAGTTTCATGGCAGCCGTCCCAAGAGGATCCCAGCTGGAACCGCCACTTAACATTTCACGCTCTTCCTTTAAGATATATTTTGTTATCTGGTTGCCATGGCAGCAGCAGCAGCAGAGACTGAACTAGAAAGCATTCTAATTGGTCCACATGCCAGGAGGAAAATTAAGAGAGTCCTCTTTGCAGATGTCCTTTTACTCTGACTGACAGTAGCATTCATTATTCTACTGTAAATAGTGCGGGGATAGACAGTGGCATTCATTAACCAAATAGCAGCTCTAGATGACAGATTATACAGCTGCCTGGTCTGGTGCATGTGTACCTGTACATTCTTCTAAAACTGAGTCATGTTTAAATAGTCATGACAGCGAGACAGAGGTTTGAGAGAGAGAGAGAGAGGATACGAGGGCGCCCTGTGTTCATGTGTGCCTCCGCTGGGAATCTCAGGCAGTACTGCAGAGGTCCCACCAATTCTGATGCAGAACATCTCTACATACACACACACAAATACACACAGGTGCCCAGAGAGATGACTCCTGCTCGAGCTCATCACAGAGACCTGTGCTGGGGGACAGATAGCGAGGACTGATCGCAGTGTATAGTCAGATAGTCTGACAGAGAGGCGGCGAGGATCCTGTTTCAATTCCCTTATCTGAGAGCTGAACTCTGACCCCCGCGGGAGAGAGATGAGGGGAAGAAAAATGGAAATAGCCAGAGGGGGAAGGATAGGAAAAGCAGACAGGAATAAAGGTGTGGGGATTAAACTCTTCTGTTTTGTTCTGCTGTTGCCCACGGGGCTACAGGTGCATGCATGACCACACAGCAGTAAAATCTGCTTAATTTCTCCTGCTCCTTACATCTGTATCCCTCCCCTTTCCCAGCCTCTATTACAGCTCTGCTACTCTTGTCCCCAACCATGCCTGCGGCGGCATTAGTTTATACAGAAACTATTTGAATCCACAAATATTTTCTGCTTGACAAAGTAGAGCTTATGTAATGATGTTTATATCAGGCCTCATTTACACTTTGTATTCCAAGAGTCGCATATCTTTGCAAAAAAAAAAACAGATGAGATCAGTTTCCCTGGGCTACATGTAAATCAGGGTCGACCCTCCTTCTGTCTAGAAAGAGGATTTAATGCATGTGAAGCTGTTGCCAGAAGAACCACTTTGCATTTAAGCAATTAAGTTACAACAATAACAGTTCTGCAAAATATCTGTAAGCGCAACCTCCAGATAAAGCGTCTGGAAGCAAGGCCAATTGTTCAACGCTGTCCGTGTAATCGGAGGTTATTTGGATGAGCAATAGTTCTCCTACAGGGGGACTGAACATGTTTTCAGTCCAACTAGCAGATAGCTAGCTAGATAGGAGAACTGAGTGAGACAGAAGAGAACATCTATAACTGGACTGTTAGCTGCAATAGCATGCAGATCCTGTTTAGAGAGATTGTATGTTTGCAGACCGTTGCTGATGTGTTTCAGGATTCTTTCAACAAGCAGAGTCGATTAATACTAGTCAGACATCTCACGATTCAAAAACATATCCCTCACCTTCCGATTCTACATTTTTTTGTAGATATTTTACATTCTTTAGACCATAAGCACCAACACATGAATAATCAATCAGTATAGTAAATGTGCTTTTCATAGGTGCTTCTCTGTTTCTCTGAAAGTTACTAAGCATTCTGCTTGAAGAAAGAAGAAACAAACAAATGGAGAAGACTGCCTCGTTTGTTTTGTTCTCTGTGCCTGATAATTCACGGGCCGTATTCATGAAGCATCCTAGAACAAAGAGTTGCTCCCTGTGATGAGAAAATGTTTAGAATCATGATGATTTCAAAGAATTCCCCCTTAAAGTTAAGGCTAGATCCTAAATATTCATAACGCATCTTAGGCCTTCAGAGAGCTCCAAAGGTGAGAACCTGTTAGGAGTAGTGAGGAGGACTTTGAAGAGGTTTAAGAGTTCCTCAAGTAGGAGACAATGGCAGAAAGACGAGAAATGTTCTGACACTGGTTCACAGTAGTGTTCTTGAGTGGTGTCGAGATCGGTCATGGTCTCAAGACCGATCTCAAAACCACTTTTTATAGGTCTTGGTTTCGTCGAAAGCATTTTTACTCGGCCTTGTCTCGGTCTCAGACTGGGAGGACTCCATATTTTAAATCAAGACCACCACAGATAGGCTTCTTTCTCATGTCATTACAATAAATTCAATTCATTTGTAGTTTGGTCTCCCCCCTGGTTACGGCCGTAACCCTCCTGGTGTTACAGTCTGGTCTCGGGTGTGTCTTGGTCTCGGTTAGCATGGTCTTGACTACAACACTAGATTACAGGGAGTTAAAGAGATGTGATCACATCTCACAACCAACAAGGCAACACAATATCACAAGAAATAAACGCTATTTAGCACCTGGAAAAATACAACGGTGCAGCAGTGATGACTTGAGTCTGTTGCAACTGTCAATCAGCGCGGTGATCACACAAACAATTACAGCGCTGTCACAGCCTCGTATTAATATCAATTACATTAAGTAGTGAAATTAGCAGCATGGTAAATAAATGTGAGCAAATAAATAAAACTGTCAGCAAGTGAAGAGACGGCTACAGAAGTGGGCAGGTGTTTTCAAATATATTGTAGGCTTTATACTTTACAAGTAAAGCTTGCAATTAATTCAACAGAGATGTTCTTGGTCCACACACAGTCAGAGTAGTTTCTATGAATAGTATTGATCGATTTCACTGTCATTCTTTGCCCATTATCCCCAAGAGAATTTTTTTTCCCCCTCCTTTTTTGGACCAATCACAGCTTTTGAAAGAATCTGTCACACCTGGCAACGGGGTCAACCACGCCTCCTCACTTATATAAAAGTTTATGTCCTGTCCTTGCTTCCTTCAGAGTGGCTCTAAGAATGTTTCTTCATCATTAAGCTTTGCTTTTTTCCAGGCAGCTAAGCATCGGCTGTGCACTATGAGTGCTTGCATTAAGCGCTGGGCAGAAAAGTGCAGCACATCCGTCCTGTCTCCATGACAACAGTCTGTTGACAACAGCCGCTGCTCTTTTTTTTACTGTATGTTTTTATTTTAGTTTATTTCCCGATCAGACACGGAGCGAGGAGGATGTGGGTACAAGCCACGATCCGTACGGGTTAAAACTACAGGGAATATCATACATTTAGAAAGAGAGCGCCGGTGACGTCAACAGCGCCTTTCTGAAAAGTTGAAAGATTTTAAACTTGAGCGCTCGGAGCGACCGCACAGAAAAGGCAAGGGGCTTGGGAAAAAGATGCTGTGGGCTGAGCTTTTTCTTTGAGTGGCCGTCTGCTTCTGCGAACGCTCTTTACTCAAACAATTGAAAAAAGCAGACTAACCCACAATTCACACATACTCCGTGCGCGTTGCGGTCCGTCAGCGCCACGGTTTTGCTCCGTCGGATGGCTCGCGCTGTCCGTTTCTGGGATGTCAGCGCAGCGGAGCGCACTCATGACACATCACAGGAGAACTACAAGATCCTGCGGGAATTAAGAAAAAAACATGCAAACAACATGTTGCTTTGTCTTTCTGATGATGACTTTGTTGTTCATTCGGTTCCTGTTTTGACGTAATGTTGATAAAGTGATGAAAAACACGATTGCGAGTCCGTATATTGTGTTTTATTTTGAAATTGACCGGATGCTCTGTGCGTTTCCTTGTCTGACTTCCTGTCCGGGCTGTCATATTCTGTCCAGCTTGACGCGTGCCTGCAGCAAGTAGACTCGCTGCGTATTTGAAACGCAGCAGAGACGTAGTGCCGTCGGTGGCACGCTCCGGAGACGGACCGCAGCGCGCGCTGTGTGAGACTTGAGTGGAAGCTAAGTACAACGTAGTGCGCGGCGCTGACGGACCGCGGCGCACACGGAGTATGTGTGAATTGGGCTTAAGGCAGGAGCTCTCTGAGAGGATTCTCACAATGGTATTGTTTTATAACAACAACAAAAAAAACATGTCCTTTTAATCTGCAATCTCTGCTTCAGGTACTATTTTTTGTGTTTATGTTTGGTCTCTGGGGGATGTATTTTTGTGTGTAATAGAGGGTTAATAGGTTTCTGAATCTGGAAAAGAAAGGCACTCAAAATAAGATCTTTTCAAGTACTTCAGCTCCATACTCCATCTAAAAATGTTCTCCATGAAAATTGCCATGACTCAAATGTGCTCAAACAGAAACAGGACAGACAGAAACAAGTGAGTCTCAAAATGATACTCGAATGACAACAACTGATGAAACAATCATTTAGGTTGCAGAGATTGATCATCTATGTCCTTCTCTCTCTATTGTGGCTCTAGTGGAAGACACAAGTATTTAAAGGATGTTTGGTTAATCCTCGTCATTTTGAAACTGCACTGTTGATGTCATCGCCCACAGTTGGGTGACAACCCTGCGGTACACCTGTACCTCCACACAGACTCTTTCAGCTTCTCTTAGCTTAGCAACACTGCAAAAAGTAGACTCAAGCCCTCGTTGGCTTTCTGTCTAAGCTCTCAGCCATATAACACTCCACTGGGGTTGTTTTTCCTTAAATAATGTATGTAACCCTGCAGGGAAGGAGGGAAGGAGGGAATGTGTGTGTGTGTGTGTGTGTGTGTGTGTGTGTGTGTGTGTGTGTGTGTGTGTGTGTGTGTGTGTGTGTGTGTGTGTGTGTGTGCGTGTGTGTGTGTGTCAACATATACTGTGTCTTCTAATTCTTACGAGACCTTTGTTGCTCTTGCAGGATTGGCAGCTAAATCCCAGAGGTTTGCAGGAGCCTACTTTCAGTCCCCTCTGTTGTAAACCTTTCTTTTGTGCCCTAGGTGTTATAGACTCCCACATACATCATCTGCACACACACACACACACACACACACAGATTATCATAAAGTGGGGAACAATTACGGTATTATCCTGTAGTGCAGTATAGAGGAAAATGCCTGCAAAATGTATAAGAAATGGACACTTACATAGTGAGATCCAGGGTACAAAATGTGTATGTGAAAGCATCCATTGTTCACTTGAGATAAGACTTCCTAATTGGGCAAACTGAGTGGAGACAGTACATCCTCCCAGATTCTGCAGACGCACACATAACAGACAGCTACTCGTAAAAATGCTTCCTAATTTTAGAAGTCATTACAGGGAGGAATGCTCTGCTCTAGCTAGTTATACATCTCACAGGTGGCAAACCAGTGCAGATGACCACACTGCCCTCTATCTGTGCACGTGGGCACTGATGGGCTCTGTGCACCGTACGCCCCTATCTCTCTGCAGCAGCCTCACTGTGGCTCAAAATGAAATTCTCCCAGTTGATGGTGTGTGGCTGGAGGCAATAAGTCAGCCAGGTTGCACAGTATGTAAATAATGTGCATTTTACGCGCATAGGTGGCGTGGACATGGCTGGACCTTTGAGATTAATGAAGTTTTGGGTTGTGAATTTAGCTTATGAGGGATATGAAATAAGATGATAAAATGAAAACATCCGAGGGAGCGGAGGCTGATGCTCTTAAACATTTACTTCATCTCTCTCTCACACACACACACACACACACACACACACACACACACACACACACACACACACATGTTATCATCTCCTGTGCCAATAACCCTCGTGTGCTCAATTTAGGAGGTCTTCAGGCTCAAACTGCATGGTGGAATCTTTTCCATGCAGGATTACAGGCTTAAACTTGCCTGTAGTTATAATGCGTTGCAGAGAAACGCTACCCTCCGTGTTTCTCTCTAATTTCAGCAAGAGTAATAATGTAATCCAAAGACTAAAGGAGGGAGAGAGTGAGAGGGAGGGAGGAGTAAAAACAAAGCATTTACCATTAAACACAACAAACAACTCCCAGCCCAGATGCCGCTAATTTACCTCCATCCTCGGGGGGGTTTTAGTCCAACACTATTTCTCCTCTCTGATCCCTCGCTTTGCTCCGACAGCCACTTTTCCTCTTCTTTCTGCGGCTCTACACTAATCCCTCCCAGCTATAGAGACAGGATGTTTAGGGGCTTATTTACTCTTGTAAAAACAGGGCTTTTTCACAGCGTCCTTTGAAGAGACCTCGTGCCGGGAGTGATGTGTACAGTGCGAGGCTTGTTTCAGCCCTCAGATCAAGCTGTGAAGGCTTTTTGATCTTTGAACTGAGAGATGAACTGAAGAGTATTCAAAAGAGCTGTCATTTCTGCACACAAAAGCTTTAACCGACTAAGATGTCACTGCACACTAATGAACATTTTGAGACCTTTAACACCCTGAACTATAGACACAGGACGACGAGTAACCTAATGTTCAGGTCGACACAATGTCTTCAGTGTGGTTCATAAACATAGAAATGTACTGCTACTTCACAGCTCAAACATTACAGCATTTCCTCATGTCAAAACATAAACAGTATATTTTAGTTTTTGAATAATCCCAAACACGGCAGACCTAGCTCTGAGGACGTATGAATTATTTCTTGATCATTAGCAACTTGTGCTGAGAGACTTCATAAATGGTTGATGAATAAAAAGTTGTTAGAACAGACTGCACCCATGTTCTACTTTATCTATTATGAATGAATTGTTGCTACATTTGCTGGTACATCTGTTTAGCAGTTACCCCAGGATAAACAAGGATGATTCAGCCTGAAATATATATAAACATAAGTACAAGTTTCCAATAGAGGGAGGTAGCATGATTGTGAGTATGGTATTTCTACACTCTGATATGGTTGTCTATAGATACCTTTGTATCCCTCCAGCAGTCCTTTCTCATCGATGACGTTTGTCTTTTATTTAAATGTTTCCTCATTCTATGGCCCGATTATTTCCTGCAGTGTGTCGTTGGCCAGTTCAGTGATTTATTTCACTGACATGCAGCAAACCTTAAGGGTAATTTCAGCCGCTGCGTTGCTAAAAACATTTAGTTGTTGTATCTATGGTCACTGATGGTGTATTTGCTGTATTTACAGCACTACTCAAATTGCTTAAATAAATATGTAAAAAAAAACAAATCCCTGTCTCCCTGCTCGCTCTCTACCTTTAGCGTGCACTAGCCCACACTCAAAGCGCGTCATGAGATGAGCTGAGGTCAGATTATGGAGCAATGGCGCTTGTGCATGTAAGTGAGGGGCGTGGCTACTTTCAAAAAATCATGCTAGTTTTTGAAAAATTACCACCCCTACCTTTAACCCTAAATATTACCCCCCCAAAAAGCATCATCTTTTATTTCTAGCTAATATTAACAGTGAAGATCTGATAATCTTTACTACTGTACAGCTGACTTCAGAAATTGCCCCTTTTTCAGATCTATTTGTGAGTTATATAAAACACAACTTACATTTATACAATAATATTTCTGTTCTGAAAGTGTATAAACAAATAGAGGAAGTCATTTTCCCTGAAAAAAATTGAAATATTATAGTCCCTATGAGATTAAAAATATATTTTCCTGATTTTATTCCAACATTATCTGCCAAAAATATCTCAATAAATAATCTTCTGACTATTTGACATCAAAATATAGGTATTTTCTCTTGTTGTAGAAAGTTTCAAATGTCTGATGACTCATCCTGCATTATGTCCCGCCTTCTAACTTGTGATTGGTTGGAAATACTTCTCGACGACACAGCAGGCAGAAACTCTGAGTTCTGTTTCACAGGGACTTTAAGTTTTAAGTCGTCTGCTCACTTACTAGTTTTGAAATTATCAGCACAGTTAGCTTCATCATCATTGCACTCTGCCTTGCTGAGGCTTATTAGCTTTCATTAAAGTCACTTTTTCTCTTGCAGATCCCCGTCTTCCTATATAATGTTTCTTCTTCATGCTGCAACGCCGCCGTTTTTTGTGTAACAGCCGTGACACCTGGGCTAATCAGCTGACAGCTTCCTCTCCTCCCAGCAATTAGCAATGCTGGAAACGGTTACTGTTCCATTCAGTGTCCTGTTTGATTCTTCCTCGCCTCCCGCAGCTTGTTAAATTTACATTTTACGCATTAAGCCGCCGCTTTTGCCCGCAGAGATTTTCAATAAGTGGGGATGGCAAGATATGTCAACATTAGTGAAGGGCTGTGATACTCCACTAGGTCATTCAGATTCTCTGCAAAAGAACACATCTACCTCTTCGCCTACCTCTTCTCTGGTGTTGTGAAATGGAAATTGGTTCATTATCTGGAATAGGAAGCAGTTTTTCATCCAGGAGATTGTCAGGGAGAATTGTTTGTATATATCCACAGGAATTAAAGGTAAGTATAGTGTTTGTATGCAACCTTTTTCAAGCAGAGGACAAAAAAAAGAGAACTTTTTTTTTTTATAAATACATCCTGAATCACATTAACATCTTATAGAAATGTGAAGTCATATCCCCCTTGTGTGAGTGTCTGGAGAGTTCATCGTGTTGTTCAGGCTAATTCTACTGGCTGTAACATAAAGATACTCATTTATAACCTCTGGTTTAATGTCTACGTCCAGTTCATCCATCTCTCCCTCCTCCTCCTCTTCCCTCAGACATAATTCTCTCTTTCATCTGTTCCTGACCTCTGAGTTCACAGCCTGTTTCTGTGCCGGAGCTGAGGTGAATTGATTCAGCAATGTATTTTTATGTCGGGGGCCTTGACTTTCTAGCCAGAGGGGCAGAGTTTCCTCTTTTCTATCCAGTTCTTCATGTGAGGTGAAACAGGGCTGCAGGAGTCTCATTAGATTTGCAAAATCCAATATCTGAGTCTGGAGTGCCTTTGAGTGTTTCTCCACTTTTATTTCCTTTTGGTGGGGTGAGCGTTACACGAGGGGGGGCATTGAAAGAAAAAACAATAGAGGGGAGAAAATCAATCGGCCCCTACCTCACCCTTTCCGTACCCTCCGTCCTATTAGATATTCACATTCAGGCATGTTTCGATCATTTCAGAATTTTTTGAAGTGTACAGACCAATTCATTTGAGTGTCTGGGAAAATTATAGTTTGCATTCCTCAGGACCGCTCCCTAATCTCATTCAGAGAAAGAGAGATGTGGAGCGCGAGAGAGGGAGAGAGAGAGCGAGGCAGATATGGGGGTAGGATGGAGACAGAAAGCAGACAAAGATATATTGGCATGTCAACTGTCGAAACGCAGGCAGAGTTAGTCCGACTGACAGAGACAGCCAACTTATTAAACCGAGCACACATGAGCTGTGACCACCACAGGGAGAGCAGCTGTGCAACCCACTCATGCGCTCACAATACCAATGTAGAAAGCATAATGCAACAGTAAACCTTTTACAAACAACACCAGCTATGACAAATTGCCACCTACAAATTGGTTGTTTTACACCACATTTTGCCACATGCATTTCGCTAGATTAGCAGTAAAAGGCAGGGCTTAAAGGTAAGCCTGTTAAGTAAGGCAGAATGCTTACGATACACCTGATCTGCTCTTCACAGTAACCACTGCATCTGAGTACTGGGGAGTGCTGGTTTAAAGGAGCAATATGTGAGATATCTACTGAATTAAATGATAAAGTGACTTTACTATATGATCAGACATTAAGGAAACATGCTATGTTGAAGTGCTGGCTTCTCTGATAACAATGCAGCAGCCAGTATGTCCTCCTTCTAACTTTAGATTCTGCTCCTGAATGCTCTGGATTTGTTTTTACCACACGGCTGTTTTGGACGCCCCTCGGTTTGCCAGATATGAGAGCAGTTATCAGGTCAACAGGTGTTGCAGTGATGGAAGCAGCAAGAGAAGTGGTTCAGATAGAAGTGATTGTACCCGACCTAAAAAGCCTCTGCATGTTTCTAATAAGCTCCACGAGCAGAAACGTGCTCAAACTAGGATCAATGTTGGAGATGCTTTTGAAAAATGGAGAGAGGTTAGAACATAGAAAGGTTTACAGACCGATGCAGAGCTGGATAAACACTGAAGCTTCAGTGTCCAAGACATGGCAAGCCGCATGCACGTCGACTTTAGAGAGGAGGAGGTGGGGGGAGACAGCTCTCTCTAATGTTTTGAATCTGGACTGCAGTACCTGTTTTAAACACTAAGGTTCAGAAGTACATAATACGTCTTTTATTGTGTTTAAACACAGTCATCAGAAGGACACCCGGCAGTACTGCAGTAGTGTTACTTTGTACTTTGATTAATTTTTTCTAGTGCTTCAAGTCAGTTTACAACCTTTAGCAAATAAAATAATCAATGAAATATCTTCTATAGTAAAGATGATTAATGTGTCTATGACATTAGACCACCAAAACAAACTGCTGTTTGGCGACACATCCGCCATACTGAAGCCTCCGCTCTCCTCCAGCGACACACCTCCAACCCCCCTCCCTTTGCATTCGTACGAAGGAGTTATCGTTATAGTTTTGATCTGGAATATAATTCATTTCTGCTGTATTTATGTGTAAAATGTTGCACGTTCTTCCTTTAATGTTGGCTTTTAAGAAAGCAAACAATGCTTTACACATCTGTTAATAAAGAATGAATGTGGTCATCTCTTTATTTTATCTATAAAAACAAAATAATAGAATGAGCAGTAAATATTATTCTAAGCTAACTATTGTATTGTTATTTCAGTTACATTTTTTAAAACCTTTCTAGTACATCATCAAAAAAATGTACTTCATCAAATGTTGAGTTAGGTGATATACTGTAACATCTGCAGCCTTTCATTTGTCTCTATACTTGATCAGTTATACCGGGTAATTATGTAAAAATATTCAATAAGAACTAATATCTATTTGAGAGCTGCTTTGTAACGTGTGACCCTTTTCAATGTGGGTTTAGTCGAGTTAACGAAAGTATTATATGCAGAAATCTACTTAATGTGCTGCCTGGAGCAGAGAAGAACTTTAGCAACATAAAAAAACAGCACAGGGTGAATTACATTGCAACCCTTCAAATTACATTAATTAGCAGCTCATTATTAAACTACATAATGAATTACTGTATCACAGCAATTTCAACACACAAGTTTGACTAGTTTTTGCAGAAGCGAAAGGTCTTGTAAATGTGAACAACCTGGATCTGCCCCCTGCTCTCCAGAGTGCACTTGTGAAGTATGCAGTAAATAAAATGTTGAGCTCATATCCCCCTGCAAAAATTTGAATTTAATAAACCAAGAGTGACCTTTTCCTGAACCCACAGTGAACAGTGTGGAAGCCACTGGCCCTACCTGTGTTGCCAGTTCAATATTTTTCAAAATCTATTTGACTCCCACTTGGTCCTAAAGTGGAAATAAAGTACATTGTAGAGGCCCACGGTGCCCTATCCAATCCACTCCTTTCAGATAACGGATAAAAAAGGGAGACGGGGAGAGAAAAAGAGGAGGCAGATTGAGCAAAATGGCAAGCAGGAGCGAAGAGGGTTTCTGTTGAATGCTCAGCCGTCTCCCAACATGTCAGAAATAGAGAGCAGACTTAGATGAGATGGCTGGCAGAGAGGCAATCAATAAACTCTCACATTTCATTCTGTTGTGTGTGTGTGTGTGTGTGTGTGTGTGTGTGTGTGTGTGTGTGTGTGTGTGTGTGTGTGTGTGTGTGTGTGTGTGTGTGTGTGTGACCACAAGTACCTGCTGTGTGTATTTATGCGACTGCGTGTGTTTGTTGTATCAAATTTCGAACCAGCTCGTTGTAAGCAATTCAGCCAGACTGACGAGACAAACTGTCACATTACGGGGAAACTTCTCCTACCCCGGGATATTTTATGAGACTCATTCAAACGACGGATCATCTTACTGTTAAATGTCTTTTTCAGTACAGATCAGACCTAAAGGTTCACAGATGAAAACTTACATATTTTCCTTGGTGCTTTGCGGCTCATTGGTTTTTGTAAACTTAATGTTGTGTGAATTTAAACAGACTCTATTCTCACATTTGTTTTCATGATGTATCATATCCCTGTTCTACAGATGAACTATTTCTCAGAAAAACCCAATAACCTGAACAAAAAACTCTCTTTGTGATTGTTTAGCTGTTATCCAAGATTTAAAGGTCACATATAATGCAAAATACACTTCATCATTTTTTTCTAACACTATGTCTCTAGTCCGTCTACAACCCCCCCGTCATGAGAAAAGTCCATCCTCTCCGTCTTTTGCCTGCTCCAGTTTTCAGAAAATGTGTGCTCAAACAGGCCGTTTGGAGATTTTCCCTTTGTGACATCACAAAGGGCAGTAACCCCTCCCCCAGGTGGGTGACACTCCCACAGCTAGGTGTTTGTTCTGCCCTCTGAGTCTGCCTTCTCACCGCAAACAATAGAAAACGATAGAAAAGCCCGAGCCACATCTCCTTCCAGAGAGGGGGCGTGGTCAGACACAGCTCATTTACATATTTAAAGGTACAGGCACAGAAACAGTCTGTTCTGAGCAGGGCTGAAATAGAGGGGTTTATAGGCATGATCAAATACAGGATCAGAGTGGATTTAGCACAAGAAACTTCACAGACATGTTTTGAGGAGCTCAGAGACTTATTTTAAACCTTTTGAAAAGGAGGATAATATGTGACCTTTAATCACTTTCTCCGTCTTTATCGTAATAAAACTGAAATACTTTTAACTGCACTTAATAATTTTCCCACTGCAGTTGATCTATGTTTTGATTCACTATGTCACATATTAATTTTCATACCACTTAACTTTTCCGGTCCTGTATCCTGCTGCTAAGAATTACTGAAATATCAGATCAATATTTCCTCCTGAAATCTTGAGCTATTATTTCTCACTTTTATTTTCACTCCTAATATGTTTCTTTCTTCATGTTCCTCACACAAACATCCATCTATCCATCCATCTGTTCTCTTCCTCTTGTCTGGGGTCGGGTCACATAGCAGCAGGTTAAGTAAGTCAACCCAGATATCTTTCTCCTTGAACATTTCAACTTCCCCTCAGGCATTCAAAAACCTGAGGGGATATTCTGTATAATCCCTCTAGCAAGCTCTGTGTGTACTCCTGGGTTTCCTCCCAATTGGGCATGTTGGGAAAACCTTCAAAGGGTATGCCCCAGTTCGCAACCTAAGATGCCTGACTGACCCCTTTGGATGGGAAGGAGACGCAGTAACAAACATCTCTAAATCATTTACAGTTAATGAAAATGCAGCTGCCACCTTATTACCCATCAGACTAATATCTGCACCATCTCTCCGTTGGGTTCCTAAAAAATATAGAATAAACCACAAGATCATGTAAATTACACACAAGGAAGTGTATGACCTTTACTCAAGTTTTACTCCAGACCTCTTTGTTCCATATTTTTCTTTTCGTCCACTTCAGTCGTATGATCTTAGAAATCTGTCTCCTGGTTCTGTTAAAGAGGACATATTATATCCCTTCTCCACCTTTTTTGACAGTCTCCTGTGGTCTAAATGAAACATCTGTGCTGTGCTTTGGTCAAAATATAACATGAATCAAGCACCAGAGGAGGTTTGTGACCCTGTATAAACCAGCTCTCTCAGAATGCTCCGTTTCGGTGTGTGTGTCTCTTTAAATGTAGTGAGCTCCCCCTCACCCCGCCCCTCTCTCCCGGGGGTTCGCCAACGAGTTCAGCTTTGAGCTTCCATGGCAACTCGTCAGCGTGCCCCCTGAGCAAAACATGGCTGTAGGAAACAACACAGGAGGGGAGGGGATTTTTTTTTTTTTACCAGAATCCCACTGTGACATCACAAGGAGAGCAAATTAGAAACAGAGTTGTTGTTAGTTGTGTTGTAAGACTTATGCAGACCACAAACAAAGGACTGGATGGATTTAGTTCACATTTTGTGGGTCTGTAGACACTCAGGTTACCCAAATATATGTTCACAAACACTGTACAAGTGGATTGTTCATAATATGTCCCCTTTAATGCTTCGTTGTCTGTACTTCTATTGCCTGATATCATTATAAATGAGGGTTGTCCCATAATGCTCCCTCAAGTATAAATAAAGGTTGATGATGATTAGAGTGTGTCTGGACCAAAAGATAGTTTGGTATTGAAAGTTTTGCTCAAGTTGCTTGTGTTCAGCCTTATGGATTGATTTGTGGACCATGTTGAGAAA
Source organism: Labrus mixtus (assembly GCF_963584025.1). Taxonomy (NCBI): domain Eukaryota; kingdom Metazoa; phylum Chordata; class Actinopteri; order Labriformes; family Labridae; genus Labrus; species Labrus mixtus. Next base: position 28,513,336 of record NC_083615.1, read on the forward strand.
AGGTTTCATGCGGACACAGTTTGGCTGGATTGTCACATCAAAGCTGATTGTTTAATCGTTATACCGTCAAAAGCTTGACTAAGAGGAATTATTACAAACCTTTTCTGACCTTCCTCATACTTAAACAATGCTTTACCATCACCTGTCCTGTTTAATTGATTGCAATTGATCTGTTTCAGTGATGACCTTGACTTTACAGTCTTTCCTCTTTTCTCCTTTCTTTCCCACCCCTTCCTCCCTTCCTCTTTTCCCCTTCCTCTCCTCTCCTGTCTCGTCTCGTCTCGTCTCCCTCCAGGCCTGTAGATTCTGCTGAAACCTCTCGTAGTTCTTTTTTGCAACACTGAAAAGCAACGACTTATCTCCCTCACGCAACCCAGGCTAAGGAGAGAAGAAGACGACGAAAAAAGAAGATGAAGAAGCGAGAAGAAGCTTTCTCACTCCAACAAATCAATCGAGAAAATAGAACACACAATCCCCACAGGAATAACTGCTGTACAGAACCACTCGTTTGCATTTTTTTTCTCTCCGCCTGGCACTCTTGTCTCCTCTTCATCTTCCCTTTCCTTGTTGCATCTATCCTTCCCAAATTCAGGTCATCTTATCTCACATGTTCTACACACTGTACTTAATAACGAATGTCATGTTTATCTTATTCATCCATCCTCTTTACACTTTCTGTGCCATCGATTATTCCATTTATTTGTGTGTTTTTACTCTGCTCCATTTTGGCACTGCACCATCACGCTGGCAGGCAAACGTTGTGTTAGCAGCATTCATGGCAACATGCCACATTGTAGGAGATACTTGAAACAACATGTCTATTGATATTGTAACAAAACAAAAGCTATAAATCAATTCCACATTAAACCTCACCTTTATCCTCTGCTCTTTATCTTCACTTTGTTCTTTATTTTACTCCTCTGTCACTCTGTCTCCTCCCATAGCTACCTCTATTTGTTTTTCTTTCTTTCTCCATCTGCACCATCCATCCTTCCTTTACCCTCTCCATACATTGTCCACCTTTCCATCTGCCTCTCTCTCCCTAACCTCCCCCCCCCCCCCCCCCCTCCATCTATCGACCTCTCTCCGTCTCTGGGTGGGCCCGGGAACACTGCGAAGGCTGAGCTACTGTCCCGGTCGTTGAGCATTGACTTTTTGATGTGTTCCTTTATTTTCCTCGTCACAGACTGTGTTTGATCTTGTTTCCCTCTTTCAGCGGAGTGAACAGAGCGTGTTTCTTTGTCTGCGGTGGTTGTGGTCTTTTAGGACAAGGTGGTAGCCATAAGCCTTCAAAGCCAGAATGTCTCTGGAGTCCTTTCTTCGATTTGCTTCTGTTTTATTGCGTTAGTTGTCATGGAGTGGAAAACGGTATATCTTTATAGTAACGGTGTAAACCTAAAAAAAAAAAAACTATTATATAAATATTTTATTTTTTACCAGTGTATAAATATACAGTATTGATTAACTTATGTACTTTGATTGCAAGTTTTTTTTTGTCACCCACTCAGTGAGTAAATAAAAAGGGGGAACTTTTTTTGTGGATTTTAGGCACTCTTTCTAATGCTATCGACGTGTTGACTTTTACTGTAACATCTTTTTATGGGTTTGTTTTTGTCATTATTTCGAAAGCTGTGATTAATGACAGAACAGACGTCTTGCTTTGGTAACTGCCATGTGTTTTTGGTCCATCTACTGTTCTCTCTCTCTCTCCATGTGTCACAAAGAAGATGTGTAAGAAGAAATCGAAGGCTGTGGTTTTGGTGGATAGTTTTGCTTTTTTTTTTCTCTTGTGCTCATTAAAAGAAGGTAGCCTGTGTGGGTTCATGTGGAAGACCACCGTAAAGAAAAAGATGACATTTTGAATGAGTTATGTCTGTCTTTTGCACTAATTTAATAAAGCCGTTACTGAAAATTCACACGACGCTGTTTTTTTAAACTTTGTGATGACTGAAAGCTAACCCGATCCTGAGGAAGGATGAAGTAGGTACAGATGTAAGCAGGTAAATGTCAATGTTTTGAAAAGTTTGACACTTTAAAGGTATAATATGTGACATTTCAAACATCTTAACTAAATGTATCGAGAGTGAAGTCAAACTCCCTCTGGGCTTGTTGTTCTTAGCTCTGTGTTCGTACAGGATGGTACTTCCTTCTACTTGTTAATGCCTCACTCATCAGAGGCTAAAAAATGATTTAATTAAGTGAGACCAACGCTGTCCTATTGTTAGCTCTGCCACCACGTGGGGGCCAAGCGGCGACCTCCAGTCTTGAAAAATTAAGCCAATGGGGAAGTGCAAAAACCTGTATTTCATTGAGTGTCCGCTCGAGGCTGGCTCCAGGAAAACCGGCAGGCGGCAGTCATAAACATACACACCACAGCCCAAAAAAAGCAGTCTTTACCGCATAAATAAACATGTTTACAGCCTGGTAAAAAAACAAAATAGGTCTGACTAATTATTGTCATCATGTACATTGTTTACATTTACATTTGGTTACATACAAACATTGTTTAAAAAAAAACATCTCCGTTTTGATTTTGAAAACGATACGTATTATCCATAATTAGTTGCGTAGCTGACATGATTGACAGGTGGGCGTGATGTAACGGTTCGTCAAGAGGCTTAAAACCCGCTTCAGCTCCAGCTCGACTGAAAGTTAGGCTGAAACAGGATTTCCAGCATGGTGGCGGCTGCCAATGAGCCTCCAGGGTTAGAGTTGAGAGACTGCTGAAGTGAAACATACTGGACATCTGTATCTCTGAAAGTCACATATTATAGAGTACCTCATGCTTGCCACAGGTAAAATACACAATTAATCCCAGGAAGACGCTAAAAAGACCACTATGGTTGAGGAAGACGTTCCAAACTGGTTCAAAAGAGAACTCCAACTTCAAAGACGATTCAACAGTTTGTACCAAATATCACCAGAAAACGACTTCAGTCACAAAAGTCTTAGCTCATATAAAGTATATTGCTGATAAAATGATGCTGATTATTGTTGTGATTCTTGAAAATAGCAAATTATCGTCAATATTAGAGCCTGACAAGTTTAAAAAAGCCAGGCTAGAATCTTTTAGTTTTCAAACTCTAAAATCAAAATCATGTCTGTTCTTTTAAAGGAGAAGACAGGTATAAGAGTGTTTTGCATTTTCCAATCAAACTCTCAGGAAGAAGCAATTAAAGGGATTTCCCAAACAGGGTAAACATGTTCCGTCCAGCTGTCTGAGGTGTACCAAAACATGTGGAGGATCTGTTTTGATTATATTATTTGAAGTAACATTCATATTATCTGAGTGTCCACTTGGGGCTGAATCCCCCAAGGAATCGCCATTAGGCTCCATATTAAAACATGTCTACAGCCTGGTACAAAAACCTGCTTCGGTCTCTAAAGCTCTTTTTTTTATTAATAAAAACTATACTGGGATTACAATTTTTTAAATCTGTCTGTTATGATTTCATGAAGATTAAGAATTATTGATACATTTGCATATGTAGGGGCATGACTGCTTTGACTGACAGGTGGACATGTCGTATACTAGAATACAAGTTAGTGTGAGATACCATTTCATATATGGCAACTGTGTTGGGTTTCTTAACACCTCTAGCCTCTAACCTCTAAACCAAGGAACCAATGGAAGATGTCAGTGAGATTACGTCCATGTTTTATACAATCTATGACTACTACTACTAACACCTTTTTATTTTTTCATCTTAAACGCTTTAACTCTGAGGCAAGCAAGTCAATATATCTACATATATGGACAGATTTTTATGGTCCCAAGAAAGTAATGAATAAACCATAGCTTTGTCATCTCTCCAGGTTGATCAGAACCACAAGATATAAAAAGCACATTACACTGATTACAAAAGGAGTGAATACTGCACCTTTTTTGCACTGCACACAAAAAAAGTACAAAGGAGACCACAAGGTTTTGGTGAGGCTGTAGACGCAGCGACATTTAGGCCATAAATGTATTCTACAACTGGTGCTAAAGACTCCCACTTGTGAATGATCTTCATATTACCAATAACTTATACCCTTTCCCCACTTTTCTCCAGCCGGGTCCTGGAAAAGCTAATAAAGAGGAAGTAGAGCTTTCAATAAAGTCTTGGCAGCAGCAGCGCTTGCTTCATGGTGAAGTTTCGGATTTGTTTTCTGATTCATTGCTTCTTGTTTGTTTTGTCTGATGGGTCCGAGATTCCAGTTTCGATGGATTTATGTCTTTGAGTTATTTAATGTTGGTTTCGGGCCTTATGTGGGATGCTCTTGTTTGCTTTTATTTCTAGTTTTCATTTTGTCTGGCAACAAAAAACTTTCTTCATCCAAATATATCAAGAATCAAACTCAGGGCTCTGGAAACAAATACGTTGATTCCTTCAATCTAAACAGACTAAACATTAGACACACTACAATACAGACACCTTCAGGCAGCAGATGCAGGTGACTTCTTTTCATGAAGATGTGTGCCATGTCCACCTTCCAATTTAGACTCACTAACACCTCAGCTTTTACTTGACCCTATTGTTAATTTATTTATGTACATTTTTTAAGTTCACAGGTAAGACAGTACTTTGAATTGGATTGATGATAAGAACATTATTTTACAAGGATTTTAACCATCGGCTGAAAGATCACTGCTACAAACAACACAGTCATCTGCTCCATCGGATAAATCACAGTCAAGTAACTTTAATTTCATAAAAGTTTATTTTCTCTAATCCTTAAACTATCAAATCTCTGGTTAAATTTATTGCATAAAAACTTCACAAGCTGACTGAAAAATTAGGAATAAAAAGCACTCACTCAAAAGAGGACTTCTGTTCTGAATTGTGAGAAGTTAAAGGAAGAATGTGTAACTTTTTGATCCAGTAGAAGTCGTCCTTGAGCACCAGCATGAAACCAAAACAAACTGCTGTTTGCCGACACCTCCACTATTCTGAAGCCTCCGCTCTCCTCCAGCAACACACCTTAATTAAGAACCATTAAGCGCAAGCGGCGGACAAAATCCTCCTTGGCTCGAGCTTCAGTCGCCTGTGTCCTGCAAGTTAGCAGGCTAATGTTAGCACACTTTGCTTATCTCATAGCTTCATATTGCACAGAAATTGACACCCAAAGACACTTACATGATATCTAAATAAGCAGTCAGTATGTTCTTCTTTTCTCTAGTCCTTGACTAAAACAGCTTCATACACAAGGCCATCCCTTCCATGTAAACCTGATGTAAACACGGCTCTGACAACACTACAGCAGGCGGGACTCTGGCTTCTCACTCACTGTAGACAGTCATGACTCAGAGAGACATTTACACAGGATATACTGGATTCCCTGCTCCTAATATAATGGTAGGGGAAATACTGCCCTATATAAAACATGCTGTCTATTACAGTACATACTTAAACAGTATAAACTGCATATTGCCTACTAACATGCTGTAAATGCATGTGCTCTTTGCGTCACTTCATGCCACCTCGTCTTCTTTCTCCCAGAGCTCCTGAGTGATTTCATGTTTTGACTTTTGCCTGTTTTTTCACAACTGCCGTTTTGGATTTGTTTGTTTGCTGTTTTTCGGGTCACTCGTTTTTGGACTGGACATTTAACACCCTCACCCTGCCTGGTGTGAGTGAGCTGTGCATCGTCTGCATCCATTGATTATGACAGGAGCACAGCCTCTATTAAATGGTAGTGTTACTCAATGCATGATCCCTATGTAAAGAACATGTTTGAAACAAAACCCTTCAGAAGGTTCAATGAGCATCGTACGCTTTTGAATAATTACCTTAATTATTAGAGAGCAATTTATGAACATGGTAAATAATTACAAGGACTCCCACAGGGAAAAACTTCACTCTTGAGCGTAGACTGAAAGCAATTTTCTGCCCTAGCACCTCAGGGTTCAGTAACTGCTCTGGGATTTAAAAGGTCAGTCACGTACGCCATGTTTACGTCTGTTTTTAAAGTAATCAATAAGATCTCAACACCGAGGCTGAAAGGCACTCTTAGTCCATGTGAAGCCTTTGCAGAGACACTTAAATTGGGCAGATATGATTAGAGTTTTTGGAGAGTAAGCCTTTCAGGCAGCGTTTTCACATTCAAATAGACAAAATTGGTGAAGATGAGTTTTGAGTTTTGAGATGCTAAGAGCATTCCAGCGAAGGTAAATGTATGAATGAGATGAAGGATGAGTTATAAGCACTTGACTCTGTGCCATATTTAAGTACAGACATGCCACCCTTGTCTTTCAGGCTGAACAGATTCATATTAACAGCAAACATTTGCTCCAGTTGGAAGTTGTAGTCTTTGTATCTAACTTTTTATGGATCTTAAAAACACTAATGCAGATGGATTGTTGAGACAACTTCATTCTTGTAAGAATAAAAAAAACACTTCACCACTCTGAGATAAAAATGTGAAAGTCAGTTTGAGCTGTCAAACCTTTGTTGGTTAAAGTTGCCTGTCAAAGTCCACTTCTACATCTGTGAATGTGTGAAGGATATGGAGGTTAGAGGTCGACAGAACCTAAATACATTGTAGGAATGAAGGATGTCCTCTGTTTAAGGTGTTATGATGTTTGCTACAAACATCAGGGAAAGCATTCATGGCTTTAAAGCAACATTGTGGAGGAGTTCTGTTTGGTGTGCTTTGGCTCCTACAAAAACACAAACTATGAATGATCTACCAGAATCCTGACACAATCATTCACTGACCAACATCGTTCAACAATATTTAACTTACATCGGGTTTACCTGAAACAATTCCAGCTCAGATCTAAAATGTTAACATGTCCAGCTGGAGCTCATATCTCTCACTAAACAAGAGGGAAGGAGTGGGATATACAAGGGAAATAATGTGTTGACATGGTTTTTATGCTAAATGGACTTGAGCTTGTATAACGCTTTTCTGCTCTTCTGACTACTCAAGGCTCTTTTACACCACATGTCACACGTACACATTCACACACTGACGGTAGAGGCTGCTGAGTAAAGAGACCATCAGAAGTAACTAATCCCGTTCATACACATTCACAAGCCGCCGACAAAGCAGCAGGAGCAACGTGGGGTTAAGTGTCTTCCCCAAGGACACATCGTACATGTTGCTGCAGGAGCTGGGGATCAAACCCCCCAACCTTCCGGTTGAGAGACGACCGACTCTACCAACTGAGCCCCAAACACCCAATAACATTTAACAAATTTAGTTAACTAGAAAAGTAGAAGCACAAACATTTTCCAATATAAATCCATCTTATTTTAAAATGCATTTTTTATTTGATCATAATGATGTAATTATTATCATGTCTCTATCAGAGTACCCTCTAGATCAGTGGTTCTCAACTCGTCTAGCCTCAGGACCCACCACTCACTTGTGACCCAAATTTCTGATATTTTTCAACCAATGACGTTTATTTAATGTAAAATTGTTTAGTTTTTGCAGTTTGCAGCTTCCATCGACTGTAGCTTACACGATGAAAAACAGCTGAAATAAACTGAACAAAACAAACATCTTTAAAAAAGCGTTTGACAAACTGTTTGCCACCAGGTTTTTTGGTGCAAGCGACCCACTTGAATTTTAATGAAAGACCCTTGCTTTATGAGTGAGATACTCAGAGCCCCATGATGCTTTCAGACCAGCGTCATCTGATAGTGAACACACCGTAGCATTGCATCAGCAGCTTTATGTATGCAATACAATGTAATGTTATCAAAAGAGTATCAGTAAGAAACTGTAGAACACCTTGTAGTAAAGGTGACAGGAGTGTCACATTATCCTTTGTCCTTATCAACCTTTGTTCCTTAACACAGAGTTAAAGGCTGTTTGGGAAATGAGGATTTAAAAAAAAAAGATTTCAGGTATTTTCTTTCAGTTTTTTTTATTTTAAAATTCATTTTGCACATCAATTGCACATAAACATGGCTGCTGAGCTGCAATCATTGATGAAAGTCCTCAGCTCAAAGTGGTGCACCCTGCAAAACCCCCCCTCAGGCTCAGAATGAGAAAAATAAGATCGGAATTCACATAGTGCAAAATAAATGTAAAGCTGGTGTTTACACTTGAAATGACTATTCAGGAAAAGATATGGGTATCCCTGAGTCTTATTGTTTGCCTTGGAGGAGAAGTTCACCGTTCCCCTCTCTCATGATTAAGAAAGCGGCTCACACAGTGGCTACAGGTAGGTGATGCACCATTAAGTAATCATGCAGGGGATAAACGCCAGCTGGGAAGAGCCCCAAGAGTCAAGCTTAGCTTGGCACTATCTGTGACGGTACACATGGGGCCTTTCACTGTGACAGATGATGTCAGTCTGTTTCAACACATTAATCCAAGCTGCCAAAATGAAGCGTGCCAAACCTATAGTGCTGGGCCCCCCCAAAGTACAGCAGTGAAAAGTCAGACCAGGGGCCAAATGTAAAAAATAACACCAACACAAAAACGCAGAATACATGCCTACGCAGCAAGCAAGAAGCCAACGCTGTGGAGTTACCAAACATATGATGGGAAATGGTATAAAGTTATTGGAGCTGTGTGCGTGTTTAGTTTTGAGCCAGAGGTCATGGGAGTGATTTGTGTCTCATGTTCACGTGGGGCTGGGTGTTCAACAGGAATCCAACAGGAATAAAGCTATAAGATAGGATTAAATCTTTAAATCCGGTTGGTCAAAGAATAAAGAATTATTGGATAAGTAAAGGTATCCAATCCTGGTTTCCACTTCCACTTTTGGTTTTTCATCTCTTCATCCTGTAATTATCCTCGCCAGAGAGTTTATCATGTTATTTATCTATTGTTCTTTAAACTGCAACAAACAGATGTGGCTGCTGAGAGAAAAGAAAGAGAGAGAGGGAACAGCACAGGATGAAAGGTAATCAGCGCAGACACTGCTGATTAAACGGCACGTTTGTTTTGATTGAAGGCAAAGTTTTTGTAATTATTTTACGACCAGCCTAGGGGAAACCAGCCGTAGCATAAAAGTGACCCTCTCCTTCCTCACTCCCAATGATGAGTTACAATAAAAGGAATATTCAGTCCACAGTATTTATTCACACTATTTGCAAAATTAATTAAACTTCAGGGGGAGCACCAGCCGAATTAAGAAACATAACATCTAATTCAAAAACCCAACCTACCTTAGCTCAAATAAAAAAAAGAAAATTAAGGCATCTTGCCTAACTCCCTCACATAAAACCAGGAGAAAGATTCATCTCCCCTACAATATAACAAGGACTGCACAACTTAATAACAGTTTATCTCAATGTAAACAAACACATAGTTTCTCTCTCTCAAAAGTAAACCAGTCTCTCTTTGGAGAGGAGCAAGAAGGACGGCAGCGTTCAGCTTCCACAGCTCTCTTTTAAATCTGATGCCCTCTGGTATCCTCCAGTACGGCGCACGCACACAGCACCAGCTTCCGTCCAATCACTGGCCGGCACACACCATCAGATTTTCCCCAGTCATGTAACTGGTACCTGCAGTGCAGCACAAAAACAGACAGATGCTTAAACAAGAAAAGAGCACAAAGCCCTAAAACAGCAGATCCAATTTAAAACACACTTTTAATACACTCACAGGCATAACACATGAATATAAAGTTAAAAGTGACATAAAATTGGGGCGCTGGTGGGATAGTGGTTAGTGCGCGTCATTCCTCTCTCTCTCCCTCCCTGATTTCCAGCTCTATCCACTGTCCTATCTTGCCAATAAAGGCCCAAAAAGCCCCAAAAAATTAAATAAAGTGACATAAAATTAATATCACTTCTTCTCCAACTCTCATCATTTAATGTTGAATGACAGCAGGTGTCAGATCTCACATTTGAATTGAGCGCACAGTGCATAAAACAGCATCTAAACAAAGGTTAATAATCTAAAATATCTGTCACAAAGCCGACCATGTCTTCACTTCTTAGCACGTTGTGGTAAGTTTGATTTATATTGCAATATAAAATTCATACCTTGGGCTCTGCTGGATTACTGTGTGCTGAAATGATAAGAAATGAATGGGAAAATGGGAGGCGTCGAAACGGCTGGATGTGAATATTTGAATAGGAGCCATTAAAGGCTGCTCACACCGGGATTTGGACGTGGATGGAAGTGACGTTTACATAGGGACATAGTGATTTTCCAGATTTGTCCTCTTGCAGAAACTAGCTGTGATAAAAGCTAGAATTATTATCACAGTTGGGGGGGGGGGGGGGGGTTATTTCCTGCTTCATTCATTCAGCCTAGAGCCAAGGGTTAAATCTTCCTCAATTAGAGGTAAGAAAAAAAATCCTGCTGACATCTAACCTCTTAAAGGCTTATCTTCAAACTTGAGCAGAAAGATATAACCCTGCATGTGATTTGTGGATTGTGTATTAGATGTTAGCTCGCCACACATGTTCATGTCGTCATTAAGTGCAATCACCTTTAATAAAAGAAACTCATCGCACTTTTTACCAGCGTCTCAACAAGCAGTAAGCCTTAACACCCCTGCTCTCGTCCTTTTGTCATGTCAGCCTCGGTGTGATCTGAAATTAGCTCAAGTGCTGTGATCTCTGACTTCTACATTCAAACACTTCAGTCTATATCAATCATCTCATATTTCAGGATCTATTTTTAGCACTACACTGTAACAGATTTGGGTGTGTCAGATTCATCATAAGAGAATGATGGTTTTCTTCAGAGAAGTACAGCTGACTCAACAGACACACCTGTAAACTGTATGCTAAGTCTGCTTTTTCTGTAAATCAGTGCAAGCTGCTATGTATGCACCTACCTGCACATGTGCAACAATCAGAAGTAAATCATATTTTTTATGATGAATGATGTGTGCAGTTATTATTATTGCTAAACAAGAAGGCTGGGAAGAGATGCACCTTCATCATGACTAACTAACTAACTATTGGCTTTGATTTGATTTGTATTGTAATTCTGAAGTATAATAGAAGCGCAACTTTTACGATCTGATTTGTTATTGCGTGTTCCTTTTATTTTTTATACAAAAACATAAGAGAGAGAGAGAGCATGATATTATAATCCTAACCCTAACCGATTAAAGATTAAACATCACATGTCAGTCCGTCTTTTCTTTTTTTCCATCTTTTTTTGTTCTGTTTGTTTTGTTTTTCTATCTACCAAACACACAGCTGCAACATCCAGGTCGTCTCCTCCCACAAATTCCCTTTCTCTGTCTGACAAGCATCTGTTGTCCTGGTTACCTGTGTGACAAGTCCCGCCCCCTCTGCTAAATGATTGGTTGTCTCGAGCAGCAACATCAGCACCTTGCTGAACAATTAGGGCTGAGATGTTTCAGTCGCCCTCCAAGTAGTCACACGCTGTTGATTTTGCTCTCTCTTCATTGGGAACAGAACGGTGCAAAGGCTCTGCAATGGCTAAAATGACGTACATCCAGAAAAACATGCAGCATATTCTGAAACGATGCAAGTTTAAAAGCAAATGCAAACTAACAAAACAAATGCAATGGATGAAATGGGCTGCATTAAAAACAAAAAAGCTGCAAAAAGCCAGAACAACTGCATTAACAACAAACTCGCTACAAATACATAAAGATGCCAAGTTTGGGGCGTCGGTGGCTAGGTGGTTAGGGCACGTGCAAAATGTACAGGGGCTGTAGTCCCTCGAAGCAGTCGGCCCGGGTTCAAATCCGACCTGTGGCTTCTTTCCCGCATGCTTTCACCACTCTCTCACTCTCTCTCCCGGATTTACAACTCTATCCACTGTCCTATCTCTACAATATAGGCATAAAAAGCAGATACATGAAAGATAACGGGTTAGAGACACGCATATTCAGAAAACAACTGCAAATAGAAAACGCTGCAAAATCAGCCTCAGTGCTCCAGGCCTGTAGGGGGCGCTCTGTGGGACAGTTTATTTTCAGGAGAGAGTAAGCGAGACCAGGCATGCACGGAAAGTTTGGATGGGAAAGTTGCATCGTTCTCAAAGCTCTCAAAACCGTCTTCTAAGATACTAAGCAGTATATTGGCACCTATTTCCATCTGCACACCGTTTTAGTCTCAACTCTTTCATGTGCTGTGTTTCATGTTTCTTCTTTCAGACACTGATGGGTAAAAAGCAGAGAAGAAAAATGTTCTCTGAGATGCAAGAGAGAGCGAAGTAGGACAAGGTGAGTACTGACAGGAAGGACAAACAGGAACCTCTGTGGTTATAAAGAGAATTTAAAGTTCAACACAAACTTCAGGGGATTGAAAACATGTTCTGAGGAAAGGCAGCATGACTCTTCCTGAGCGTCTTCGTGACTTAGAAACAAAACCATCCACTGATTGAGCTTTTCCATTTGACTTAGTAATTAGTTGTAGTTGCTTTGGAGCTTTTCCAGCATGCAGGCTTTTCTCCTCACAGCTCCGTATAACTTTGAATCTGCAAATGCCCATAGCAACGTGCTATCCAATAATAATGACACTAATATCCTCCATCTACCTTCTCCCACTCAGCCATTCAGAGTCATTTATTCCCTCCTAGATGATCATTTAGCACCTATTAACTCAAGATCCTCATCTGTAATGACCGCTCAATTATCATTTTCACTCCCATTCTACTTAGGCTCAGCAAGGTTAAGTAACGCCCTGAACCTGAGACAAATGTTGAATGGGCTATCGGCAGATATTGGTGGTAATTAACGTAGCAATATATTCAACCAGGCCTAAAGGGTCTCTTTATTCTCCCCTTCATCAATCGACCCTTATTTTCCCAAACTCATCACTGTGACAATGCAGCCCCACCTTCTTCTATCTGCTCGCCGTGTCACCCTAAACCTAAACACCAGCGAGTGACTGACTATAATAAACGCTCCTACACTTCCCTCAAAAAACGAGATGGTTCATCTCAAGGGGCTGTCCATCAAATAATCAGAATTCATCATACTTCCTTATGCACAGGTTTCTGTGTGATGGGCAAGCTAAAAGTTTCTTAACATTTAACAAAGCCAAAAGAAAAGTATCAAGTTAAGCCGTAAACAGCAAAAAAAAAAAAAAAAAATAGCTTGCAGCATCAATGCTATTTTCTTTTACATTGAACCAACTTTTAATTGGAACGCTATAATACATGCATACATTTCAAGTCCATAACTTGGGTCGGTTATAGAAAAGTAGGTAAGACTTTATAAGAAGGGGTATGTAGAATGACATGATGCCTGTCATAACCATGAAGGAGGCTTTATGAATGTTTATGAATGTTGTCATTAAGTGTCATTGGTCTTTTATGCCACCTTGAATACAAAGTTGATATTGTTTAGGATGTCTCTGTTATGATAACTTGACATTAAGCCAGACAACATAACCTGTCAATGTCTTTATTATGACTACTTGACATTAACATACCAGGCCGTCATACCAGGCCTGATTCTCAAACCTAAAGAAACACCGAACTTCATATGTGAAAGCGACCAATGTCAACTTCGTATTTAAAGGCCTTATATGCGATTTTTCACACTTAAATGTAATAGAAATCAAGTATATCCTCTGAAAATAACTCTGTGTTTCTCAGTTTGTTTACATCGCCTGGACGGCCGGCTGACTCCTCCCCTCGAGTATAAAAGTTGTTTAATTGAGGGACTAGAGAAAAGAAGAATAACATACTGTACTCACTGCTTAACTGTGTTTCTAGATCACGCTCATTTCAGGTAAATTTACATGCAGTGTGAAGATACGAGCATAATAAAGATCGCTAACATTAGCATGCTAACACAACAATGCACCGCAAGTTGTTTTGGTTTCATACTGGTGCTCAAGGGCGACATCTGCTGGATCAAAAAATTGTATTTAAAGCCTTTAAGGTGACATAATTGACCGCTGTTGGGCCACGCAGGCTTAGGACAGTCTGTGCCTTCGAGTTATTTACTGAGATCACAAAGAGGCCTAAAAGGACTCTTTATCCCAGAATCCCCTGCGGTACGTCACACCTACGTGTGACGTAAAGGGGGGACCGGAACCTGAGGTAAACCCACAGGCAGCTCCAGTCTTTAAAAGCAATCACCAGGCATTGCTTCCTTCTCTTCAAGTGTGGTCTGCCGACACCAGAGGATACCCTCTCCAACAAGATGGACTCCAGCATTCGAGATAAAGCCTTTCCCCCTCTTGGCTTACATAGGTTAAACTCAAGAGCTGATCTCCTAGCTCAGTATAGGTAGCTCTTCACATGCTGAATTCAAGCATCAGAGGATTCAGCTGACTACTTCCATGGCATATTTTTAGGAGTTTTGGGCGCAATCAGATGCTATCAGGTTCGAGCAAAAAGAAGAGTTTCTTTCCTTTGATTTTTCGTGAGACGTCATTGAACGCAACTGGACAGGAGCGCTGAAGGAAGCCCACTGATCCCTGAATCCACAAGGACACATAAAGAACTCGGCTCCTGCAACCAGAAGACCCTAGAGCAGTGCTCTGGTCGAAGATCTGAATCCTGCTACCCTCCTCCTACATCTGCCACGAAGGAACCCTGCCTGAATCTGATGATTCAACATTCAACAGAGTGACGATCTAACTAACTTTGCAACGATCACCAGGAGTTACCCCAAGTAAGAGCTTTGGTCTGGGCAGAAATAGTTTCAGAAATAGTTATGTTTCTTTTATAACCACTGATAATTTTGCATCGTTGTTGACGACACGTCACATTCTGTTTATTATCTGTTGTAAGCTGCTGCATTTGTTTTATTGTGATGAACTGCTGTGTTCACCTATGTGTGTAATGCTATGCTAGTTTACCTTCAGTCAACGGCTTTCACAAACAGAAAGACCAGTGTACCCGCCGTTGAATCAAAGTCCGGCCACTGGCTTTCTGGTGTTTAAGTAACAGTTACTGAACTCAGCTCAGAGAGCTCAAAACTATTTCAAAAGGTAGCCACACGGCTTCTTTTGTTGTCCACCATTTCTGACGAAGTCACATGGTGCATTGTCTCTCTCCACCATCTTGTTTTCTCTCTCTCTCTCTCTCTCTCTCTCTCTCTCTCTCTCCTACACACACACACACACACACACACACACACACATACACAGAGATCTATACACTCGCGGCCATCCAGACGCCTCAGAGACACAGATCGTGTAGGGCCGAACTCGGTCTCTTTTAGACATTAAGGCCACATTAGGTCTTTGTTAGGTGTGTGCCATCGGAAGGGCGACCACGTGGGACAAAGCAATCTCCCCCTTTTCTTCTTTCCCCCCTCTTTCTCTCACACACACACACACACACATTCACACCTCATCCACAAGCCTTGCTTGATAATGTTTGTTGCTTAGATTAGTTTGTAATAGTTATTTGTTTGATTAAGTTCATTGATTTTGGATTGATGTTGCTTTGTTTAAATAAATTCTGTTATAATTTAAGAGAGCAGTTGTTTGTGATTACTGGTGTATTTGCATTGTGATATAAGCTGGGTGCGAAGGCTTTGTGTACGGATTTCACGCCTTCAATTTATTAAATATAATTATTAATTATTAATAATATTAGTAATTAAATAACTAATTTGAGACTGATTTGAGGGATATTTTGGTTATATTTCCCTGAGTACAGGGTGGTGCCCCAAAACGAGATTAAACATAGTTTGATGATATTTTATTTATATTATTAATAATTAGAAATAATTATTAAAGAATATAACCAAAGTTGACTTGATACAACCCCAACACCTTTGTGTTACAGAAAAAGTAACTTCATTGCCTTGTAATATTTCAATTGAAACAGCTGCTTTGATTGACATGAAACACATTTGGTTAAACATACTCTTCATTTAATATGTGGAAATGTTTCTGTGTGTAAATACTACTGAGAACTGACTTTTGAATTTTTTCCATTTATAATTTCTTTAACATTAAAAGTTGTGCAAAATAAAATAACAGCTCATCTCTCAGCTGTTACACTAAAACAGCTTTAAAATGATGTGCCAAAACTGTTCTTTGGTTAAATGTCATCCCAGCTTG
The DNA here is from genome assembly GCF_963584025.1 of Labrus mixtus. Lineage (NCBI taxonomy): Eukaryota > Metazoa > Chordata > Actinopteri > Labriformes > Labridae > Labrus > Labrus mixtus. Next base: position 28,529,250 of record NC_083615.1, read on the forward strand.
TATCACCAAGCTCAACACTGCAGGGATACCCTTCTCAAGGTCATGGATATTCATATCAAGCTGTACTTCATGCTCCGGATGAAAGACGCAAATAGAGCGAGAGCAAACATCGACCATGATCCGTGCTGTGATGAGGATACCTTCCTCTGGCGTGTGTCTGTAATGTGTTTTGATTAGAGGTGTTCAAAAGAGAAGCATTTTTTTTTTCTTTCTCAAGGTCATTTCTTCCACTCAGCGTAAGGTAGACACATGGTGCCTCTCTTCTGTTTCATTTCATCACATCTTTGTAAAAAACTGGGTTCTGAGTGACACTGTGCATTGAGTTGTGACGACTGTATTCACTAACCATCTTCTATTTTGAAATCCATGCAACACAACAAACCCGTCTCTTGAGAATTGAAGCGAGACTTAAAAATCATTGGCAGTATTGTTGAAAAGAAGTGAACGTTCAGGGAGAAAGATTTCAGACTACGATGACATGCTACACATACCGGTGTGTGAACAAATACACCGCACATGTGCAACTGAAGAGCTTTTCAAGTGTTTTGTTCATGCTTCTCTTGTTACCTCTTTGTTATAGTAAAAAAGGATCAAACAAAAGATTTAGGACAGAGAGTACCACTCGTCTTGTTTTTTAAATGTTGAGCCTGAGCCAGAAGGAACATAACAGAAAAAAAGGATCCACATAGTAAGTCAGTTTCATTATTTCATTTTATCATTCATTTCATACAGAAACAGAGACTTACAGTAAATAGATCACGGTTTGAGGATTTAAGATGATTCACTTTCTGTAACAGATCAGGTGCCAACAGTCCAAATCAAGAAGAGTAGAGAAAAACATTTGCGAATAAACTATCAATAATGATATCACAATTTGTTTTGGTTACTGTGGATTGTGCTCATCTCCACAGAGGAAGGTGAAAGCACATCTGTAACTATGGCAGCAGCTTTTGTACATTTTTCTGTGTGTGTGCAATTTGTGAATCTGTAAAAATGAGCGGAGCCACAGTCTGCTGACCTGTAGGATTGTAAGTGGTGCACAGAGTGGTTAATGTGAGTTATTTTAGCTGCTGTTACCTGTTTTTCTGGGCAGTCCTTTTTTTGGTTTCCGGGGATCTATTTTGATAGATCGACATGTTAATGAGCCAGGCGTTTGTTGTGAGTCTAGCATGCAGTGTGTCACTTTTGTTCGCTCTTCGTCATCACAGGAATCGCCCTCCATCGGCTTCACCCAAGATGAAATACTTTCCAGACTTTGTTGTAAACTTTGTGCATCCCGGCAGCTTGTGTCTTTGTTCTGTGGCAATGGGGCCGAACGTATAGGCTGTGAGGATGGTTGACCCCATGTGAGGGCTGATTGATGGACGTCAACAGTGAGAGCCTTCTCTTCCTTCCTGCAGCTACTGGATAAACCAAGCTTTTAGAAAGGCAACGGTCCTGCACTAAGGAAAACTAGAGCCAATCCAATGCGGGACATGATCTCAACTTTTGGGACGCATCACAAATGATGAAAGAGCTGTGCGGTATGGGGCGCCGATTGTAAAGTTGCGCACACTACAAATAACAACAACATTTCTCCACATTTAGCCCTAAAACATCACTTTTTATTCACATTTAGAGAAATATTTGTGAACTTTGTCATGTTTACTTTTGTGAATAAAAATGTAAGATAATTTAGTTGGCAAATATAAATTTTAAATATTATATCTAAATGTTGAATGTTTTATCTAAATGTTAAATGTTATATATAAATGTTAAAAATATATGTCCTGATTCTAAATATTTAGCTACGTTTCTAAATATTTAGTTTACATTCTAAATATTTAGCTAAAATATAGCTGTAAATATTTCTAATCAAAGCTAAATATATAGAATATAAACTAAATATTTAGCAATGACTTCTAAATATTTAGCTAAGACTCAAAATATTTAACTTTGATTTCTAAATATTTAGCTAAAAGTTCTAAATATTTAGCTAAGACTCTGAATATTGAGCTTTGATTTCTAAATATTTAGCTAAAATTTCTAAATATTTAGCTAAGACTCTAAATATTTAGCTTTGATTTCTAAATATTTAGCTAAGACTCTGAATATTGAGCTTTGATTTCTAAATATTTAGCTAAAATTTCTAAATATTTAGCTAAGACTCTGAATATTTAGCTTTGATTTCTAAATATTTAGCTAAGACTCTGAATATTGAGCTTTGATTTCTAAATATTTAGCTAAAATTTCTAAATATTTAGCTAAGACTCTGAATATTGAGCTTTGATTTCTAAATATTTAGCTAAGATTTCTAAATATTTAGCTAAGACTCTAAATATTTAGCTTTGATTTCTAAATATTTAGCTAAGACTCTGAATATTGAGCTTTGATTTCTAAATATTTAGCTAAGACTCTGAATATTTAGCTTTGATTTCTAAATATTTAGCTAAGACTCTGAATATTGAGCTTTGATTTCTAAATATTTAGCTAAGACTCTGAATATTGAGCTTTGATTTCTAAATATTTAGCTAAGACTCTGAATATTGAGCTTTGATTTCTAAATATTTAGCTAAGACTCTGAATATTGAGCTTTGATTTCTAACTATTTAGCTAAGACTCTAAATATTTAGCTTTGATTTCTAAATATTGAGCTTTGATTTCTAAATATTTAGCTAAGACTCTGAATATTGAGCTTTGATTTCTAAATATTTAGCTAAGACTCTGAATATTGAGCTTTGATTTCTAAATATTTAGCTAAGATTTCTAAATATTTAGCTAAGACTCTAAATATATAGCTTTGATTTCTAAATATTTAGCTAAGACTCTGAATATTGAGCTTTGATTTCTAAATATTTAGCTAAGACTCTGAATATTGAGCTTTGATTTCTAAATATTTAGCTAAGACTCTGAATATTGAGCTTTGATTTCTAAATATTTAGCTAAGATTTCTAAATATTTAGCTAAGACTCTAAATATTTAGCTTTGATTTCTAAATATTTAGCTAAGACTCTGAATATTGAGCTTTGATTTCTAACTATTTAGCTAAGACTCTAAATATTTAGCTTTGATTTCTAAATATTTAGCTAAGATTTCTAAATATTTAGCTAAGACTCTGAATATTGAGCTTTGATTTCTAAATATTTAGCTAAGACTCTGAATATTGAGCTTTGATTTCTAAATATTTAGCTAAGATTTCTAAATATTTAGCTAAGACTCTAAATATTTAGCTTTGATTTCTAAATATTTAGCTAAGACTCTGAATATTGAGCTTTGATTTCTAACTATTTAGCTAAGACTCTAAATATTTAGCTAAGACTCTAAATATTTAGCAATGATTTCTAGATATTTAGCTAAGACTCAAAATATAGCTAATATGCAAATTCACTCTACCGCCCACCGGAAGCACCAAAATAAAAGTTCAAGGAAGCGATCCAACTATCGTCTCCTACAGGAGACTGGTGGGATTTTGAAAATGTCGAACGAATTAGTGGAGAATATTGGAAGGGCCGTTTTGGCCACAATTCAGGGTTTTCAAAGCACTACTTCTTCGGTGTCGGACACATGATCTTCCACAGCGCCATCACAGCACTTGGTACGTTTCTTTTCTAACGGCTTGGATCGCTTCCTAGAACTTTTATTTTGGTGCTTCCGGTGGGCGGTAGAGTGAATTTGCATATTAGCTAAATATTTAGAAATCAAAGCTAAATATTTAGAATGTAAACTAAATGTTTAGAAACGTAGCTAAATATTTAGAATCAGGACATATATTTTTAACATTTATATATAACATTTAACATTTAGATAAAACATTCAACATTTAGATATAATATTTAAAATTTATATTTGTCAATGAAATTATCTTACATTTTTATTCACAAAAGTAAATATGACAAAGTTCACAAATATTTCTCTAAATGTGAATAAAAAGTGATGTTTTAGGGCTAAATGTGGAGAAATGTTGTTGTTATTTGTAGTGTGCGCAACTTTACAATCGGTGCCCTATAGTGCGGTCCTACACAAAGCGATACACCTGGTGACCCTTGTCAAGACTTCTTCCACTGGCTGTTTGTCCCTTCATGAAGTGCTAAGCCATGCTATAAACCTTTCCTCGACACCTAACGCACGGACACTAAATTGATATAAACCTCTAATGTGCATTCACTCCTTACCACTTGTATAGGAAATGTTGATCTTTACCTCATTAAGAGTCCACGTCCTCATTCACAGGAACACTTTCAGAGTCAGAGTGAATCTATAAAGACAACTAAGAAGTAACAGCCTGCTTCATTAAATGCTGTACAGCTGATGTGTTGTAAATACTGCGCTGATAGACCTCTCGCCTCTGCAAAAATAAAAGCACAAAACATGAGTTTAGTTTTTTTTCTTTTTACAATTCCCTCTCTGTGCCAGTTTGTCACCATGTATTTCAAGGTTGCTAACACGCCGCTCTCTCATTTGCTGTGTTGTGTTGCACACAGAGAGGTGTTAAACCGGAGGCCTTGAAATTGAAATGAGGCAATAAAAGATAAATGGAGGTGGTGGTTGTTTGTGCATCATGACAACGACACAGCATCTGCTTCACGTATAACCTGTCATATATTATTAGTTAAATTAAAAAACAGAATCCTTTTAGAGAAGACCACGTGTATATTTGGTAAACAGAATACAGTATATTGGCAGATATTTGTTTCAGCTTTAACAATGTGTCGTAAAGTAAAAGACTCATTAGATGATAAAGCATTGTACATTTTTATAACTCAGTGATTGTTCCAGATCTACTGTGTTGAAGTGCTTGTAAAACATACGCCCATTGAATTTTCATTTGACACAACAGAGCCATAAGAATCATCAGTAGAAGTGAACGTAGAGATCCATCAAACCTGTTATTAAGTTAAGTTGTTGAAATTTCATGAATTAGAAGATTACAGTATTCTGCAAAAAGCTCATGAGAAGACGATGCTGACTAACATCCAGAAAAGATTTGAGCAAAGGGATAGCCGTTAAAACTTCAAGGTCACACATTATGCACACAATGCACTTCACCATGTTTCTCTAACACTAACATGTGTCCCTAGTCTGTTGACAAACCCCCCAAATGATGAGAAAAGTCCATCCTCTCCATCTTTGGCCTGCTCCACTTTTTTGTTGTGATGTTTTGCTCAAACAGGCCGTTTGGAGATTTTCCCTTCATGACATCACAAAGGGCAGTAACCCCTCCCCCAGGTGGGTGACACTCCCACAGCTAAGTGTTTGTTCTGCCCTCTGAGTCTGCCTTCTCACTGTTAACAACAGGACATGGAGCGAGAAAGCCCGAGCCACATCCCCCACCAGAGAGGGGCGTGGTCAGACACAGCTCATTTACATTTAAAGCCACAGACACAGAAACGGCCTGTTCCATATAAAACATAGGTTTAGTTGATGACTTATTTTAATGTAAAGGTAATACAATTCAAGATGTTGTACGTTCAACCTTTAGTTACTAAGGACCAAATAAGATATAAATGAGGAACTAACTATTATTAACTATTAATTAACCATTACTCAATCATTACCAATGGTTAACTTAGGCCTCATTTGTCCTCGAGGAACTATGCTCATTGGCAGCAGCCGCCATGTTGTAAATGCTGTCTCAGCCTAACTTTCAGCCAACCTAATGACAGACTGATTGCTGGAGCTGAGGCGGGTTTCAAGCCTTAAGACAAACTGTTACATCGTGACCACCTGTCAATCATATCAGCCCATGGGGACAATAACTAATCTGATCTATTTTGTTTTTTTGTGCCAGGCTGTAAACAAGTTAATTTATGCTGTAAAACTGGCTTTTTGGCTGTGGTGTGTATGTGACTTCCAACGAACTGCAGGATTTTGCACTTCGGAATTGGCTTAATTTTTTTAAGACCTGAGGTTGCAGCTTGATTTAACTATGTCTGTACTTTCATCAAGATGAAATTCAAAAAGCTTACTTTAAGTATTGTTGGTGTAGGCTTGAGTGAATGTTATACTTTTGTTGATTTGACATCTGCTTTGATATGCATGTTGGTTTTTATTTCTTGTTTGTGTTCATGATTTTAGAAAATAATAACAGTAAATTAAAGAATAAATACATGAATATTAAAGGGTCTATATGTAACTTTTTACATGTATAAATCGTTTTTTTATCGCCCATTAATAAGCGAACGGTTAACTGATGTGAAACAGTAGATGTTCACTGTCTATCTGTGTTGCCTGTATAAAATTTTTCCCCGGGTCATATTTTCCCTGAAAGCTCCAGGAAGTGACATTATATGCACGTTCTCAACGTCCTCCTCACTCCGATCTGCTTACAGAGATCAACAGTACAAACTCATCACACACTCCTGCTCTTAGCCAGTGCCTGCAGAGACTGTCGTTTGTAGGATGGAGAATGAATACAGACACACAGACTCCTTTACAGACTTTCACATGTGTATGTCCACTTACCTCCTCTGTAAACATTATGCCCGAAAATATCCAGTGTTTGGCGGCCGATGATGATGCTCGTTTATGTACGTACGAGCACGTATGACAAGCACGCGAGGGAGAGCGAGCAACAGGTTACTGGTGCAGTTCGCCTAACGGCCATGCGGTATCACTACAAGCGCAGTATTTTTGACGGTTACATATAGCCCCTTTAAATGTATAGCATGCCAAGCCTTTTTTTTACAATGGAAACTGAAATGTCATCCATAGATGTCTCCAACAATTGGATTTTCATAGTCAAAGTTAAGAATAATATACCAGCATTTCCATTACGCTCACTTGTCCATCATTAAAATAATTGCTTTTCAATGAATTATCCACATAGTGTGGACATGGTCTGATGAAGGCAATTTTCTTTTTCAGAGGCCACTGAACCTCTTGTGATTGGGCCAATGCCTCGCTCACGTTTTGTCCTCTGCCTCGCTCTTTGCCTCCGTCCAATCACTTCCTATTGACTTCATGGTCCACTAGATTGGGTTTTGTTGCAGGAAATGAATGCTAACACTGCAGCAGTAATTCAGAAATGAGCCGTGGTGCTGCAATCAAATCAGGCAATTTGAAAAACAGCAGGGATGGGAATCACAGCAGTTTGTATGTCAGTATGACAATGATTCCTTTAGTTTTTGAATTCTGGGTAACATTGCTTGATGACCAAATTAGTTGGAATAGATCCCTTTTTGAAGTCAGGTTCAGTTTGTGTTCTTTTTAATCAAATGTAGACATATTAGATGCAAGGTCCACGGGTAGGATACGGACCCAAATGAAGCAAACAGAGAAACAGAATAGTGATCTGAGGCCTTCCAGTAGGTACACGGTGATCAGAAACACAGCTTAGTGCAAAGAAAAGAGAAGCAGTGAAAGCAACTGTCCGCTGACTAGACACAACTCAGAGATAGGTGAGTGAGGCTCAGAGGAGTCAGACACACACTTACACCATAATAAACTGTCCAACAGGGAAGGTGGAAGGCAGGTTGGGACCAGGCGGAGGTTCAGGTAGTGAGCTGGTTCGAAAACCACAGATTGGGAGTTTTAAGGTCACAGAATCCACAAGGGATAAAAACAGGAAAAACATCAAATTAAACCGACACTGCAGAGCCAAAAAGTCAACGGAAAGGCAAACAAAAACCAACAGGGGCAGAGGCAGAGCTCGTGGTCAGGACAGGTTTTTCAGGGATACGACGAGTGATGGCGAAACCAGTTAATCAATCTACTGGAGAGCCTTGCATTGGTTTACGAAGAACAATCTGGCAGTGTCTGAGTGAACAGAAAAGGCGTTTGTACTGGCTTGATTGCAGATGAGAGGCAGCTGTGTGCATAGGTGAGTACAGTTGGCTGGCTGATGAGGTGGGCGTGGTTAGCAGGCAGAGTGGAGCGGAGGCAGGGTCAGTGGAAAGTGGAGTGACTGAAGGAAGGCAGAGGAGCAGAACTGTGACAGTTTCATTTGTTTTACTGTAGGACATGCTTTTCATACTTATTAATTCAGTTATCAAACATCCAGTACTTCATATGGCTCTCTCCAACTCTTCCTGCTTCTCAGATCAGCTGGTAACATGCATTAACTCCTTTAACCGCCACCGACTAAACCTTTCTCATCCTTTTCATCCACTTAAAAAATATTTAAATGTTTACTCATAATGAAGTCTATTGTCCAAGTGTATACATGAAACTTAGACAGCACCCTCCTCTCTGGCATCACCGTCAGAGAGTCCAGCTCCACCCCAATAACGTCACTGGCCTTGTGGATCAGTTTGTTGAGTGTGTTGGAGTCCGCTACCCTCAGCCTGCTGCCCCAGCACACATCAGCACATAGGATAGCACTGGCCACCAGACACTCATAGAACATCCTCAGCATTGTCCTGCAGATGTTAAAGGACCCCAGCCTCCTCAGGAAGTAGAGGCGGCTCAGGCCCTTCTTGTAAACATGTGTGTTTACAAGGGGATTTTGGCACATTTTCTTGGGATGCTACCCACACGTTTAGCTGTGTTGCACATTCCACCAATGCACGATCCTTACAAGTTATACCTCGTTGTAGGTGACTAATCAGGCTTTCCAACGATATAAAATACAACACCAATTAGTATTATTAAAGGGGCGAAATAAGTGACCGAAATAATGTTTCCAAACTTTTTTTGAGGAGTTAGATTGTGCAGAACAGGTTTAACAGACACAGATAGGAAACCAATTGTTTCCACTACAATGGGCACAATACCATCGGTGAGCAGATTGAAGGACTTCGACCAAATACAAGCAAATAAAGCACTATGATTATGCAAAAACTCCATATGTAGCACTATGCAGCACATAGCTTATAGACCTGTGACTTTTCAGATTTAAAAAACATACAGAGACTTCATGTCTCATGTTTTAAGCTCTGAATTTACCCTGGAGCTACAGCCACACTCACACAGACCCCCAAGTTGATTAGCACTGTTGTTTTGTCAGTTGATGTACTGAAGTAAAGGTGAAGTCAAAGATTGCTGTACTGAATGACAAGACAAACAGTGAATACTAATTGGAAAATGTGCTGACACTAATATCAACCATTTTTCAAACCCAATCTTGCATCACCTTAGGGCTCTTACATCAAGCCTCTGCCTGTTAATTTTTGAATTTGATTTGACACGAGAAGCCCTGAAGTAGAAGCTGAGGATTTAGCGGACCAGTTTAGAGGTTGTGTGTCAGCAAAGTGGTAAACTGAGCTACTTATCGTATTAGAGTTGTTGTCATATTTTGCTTAGTGCTGTCTGAGAAGAAGCCGTGGTTGTGAGCATGCACTCTGCACTCTTCCCTGCAGGAATGTGGGAGATAAATAAGTAAAAGAAACACAAAAACAAGAGAACAAAAAGATAATTCCTTTATTCCTTGGCAATGTGTTGAATGGAAATGGCAGAGCTCAGAGGAAACACTGTGCTTTTCTTCTTTTTTTTAACAAACTGTTCAATAAAAGTTTAAAATCGTTGCAGCCCATAACAGCACAGACACTTGTCTTCATCAAGGTCACATCGACAGGGAGTTTGTGTCTTCCTTTTCTATCTTTAATTCAGGGTTTAAGAGCTACTGTACTGAAGAGCTGAAATTATAACTCATTCTGCTCCCATTGTTTGCAAATCTACGAGCAAAAGAATCTGCATCCAAGAGCTACTTCTAAGTTTTCCCTGCAGAAAGTATTAAGGCATTGACCGAAGCTCCAGAATCAACATCTGAAAGAGTTGATAAACGACAACGAATTAAAATAACTGTCAAACTAACAATCCAACAGGAAACTATCTATAACCTCTGCAGCCCACCTCAGCACTTTTTAACACTTTAGTTTCTTTTATCTTACTGTTTAGTTTGGTTGCCGAAAATTGACTAGTTGTTGTTCTTCTTGCTTCTCACCTTCACAAGCTGTGGCTCAGTTGGTACAGTGGGTTGACACTGAACCCGAAGGTTGGGGGTTCAATCCCCAGCTCATTCAGCTAAACCCAGTTTGCTCCAACTGGTTTGTTGGTGGCATATGAATGTGTATGAATGGGATAAGTTACTTCTGATGCTCTCACTACAAAGCAACCTCTACCATCAGTGTGTGAATGTGTAGGTGTGACATGCGGTGTAAAAGTGCTTTGAGTAGTCTGAAGACTAGTAAAGCGCTCTACAAGCTCAAGTCTATTTACCCCAGATCTGGCTTTGGTGTGCTGTTCTCAGCAAAGAGCTCTTTTTGCTAATGCTCCAACATGAAATGAGGGGAGAAAAAGATATGTGACTAGCTGGAGAGAGGATCATATGAGGAAGTGTGAAAAGCCTGATATGTTTCACACTATTAAGTGAAAACAAAGAAAAAATCAGCGGAAATAAGTACAAATATTGGATTTACATTTTGAAATTGGCCAGACTAAAACAAAATGCTAATGTTGGACTAGGTCTGCTCATTCAAAAAACAGATAATGGCTTGCTAACAGATTTCATTCACTGGCTTTAAAAGTCCATTATTTGTCAAATGCAACAGAATTTATTCAGCTTTTAAGGTGTATTAAGACCTTGAGAACCCTGAAAGGTAATTTTACTGACTCCAGTTTGTTATGCATCTCTTCACATTGAGTTTCTGAAAGCTTGCCTGGAATTATAGCAGGACAATCGAACGAGCCAATGACACTGAATGGAGGTGTAACTCTTCCACCCTGATTTTTGAATATTAGTGAAACTCTCCAAGAGGTTGGAGTATGTGTCACTCAAGAAGAAATACACTCTTGAGCACTAGGGGGCCATTTTTTTGTCAACCTGCCAGAATTAGAATCAAGTTACAGACAGATCTTTTTACCTTGCCATTAAAAAGAACAGCTTATAATGACACATTGACTGTAACGGGCAAACATCCACCTCAAACACACAGTTGCTAAAACTCTGGTGATAGACTGATTCTAAAATGAAAGCACTTCTTCCCCTGAATATTAAAGCAATCAGAGGTGTTAACACTGCCACATTTCTGGCAGATAAAGGCAGATACATTCAGTCCTGCTGAGCTCCAATGACAGATACAGTACTTTCAGGTGTCAGCTCAAACAATGTTTAAAGTCTGCACAATAGTAGTTAATTTCACTGCCCTTTTTTTCACATGGTTGTGTGTTTCTGTGTGCTTGATGTACAAATGTGTGTGTGCGCATGATTAACTGTTGTATCCCTGATGTACATTGATCTTGCCAGCGGAAGACAGATTGCTGTCTAACAACCCAGACAGAAAAATCAACATTGGATCAGTGGTGCTCTTTTATTTTCTCCTTTGCCTTCAGGCTCACTCACTCTCCCTTGGCAGCGATACATTTAATTATCATTGAATTATCTCTGACATTTGGCCTCTGCAGCCCATTACTAACATCACAAACTCCTCTGATAACCAGGCAAACACGTTGGCTAGAGCAAAAACAACCTATTCAAGGCACACAATGGTATTGACTCTCCTAATTAGGACATGAGAAAGATGCATGTGTGTCCTTCTGTGAGGTGAACTCGTGCTTGAAATGCTGCACATTCATCAGCTGCAGAGCCATTGATCATCAACTCCAGGATTAGAAAGTGGATTCAACATCATACAAAATGGTCTGCTACAAATACATGTCTGTTTCAACCACCAACTGTCGCCAATTGGTTTCTGAAGAGCGCTGTGAAGCCCAACGATGGCAGTCGCCATGTTGGTAATGCTAACTGACCCTAAGTTTCAATTTGTCTACTAACATGTAAAGAGGTGGAGCTGAGGAGAGTCTTAAGGCCTCATCAGCTGTTCCATCACAGAAAGTAAAAAGGGCAAAAAAAACAATCTGAGAATTCCAGTCTCGATTTATAGCGATGAATATCTGCTATTTGTTTGCAAACTCATTCTTATAACAGAACACATGATTATGCATATCAGGTTCAAAAAGTGCTGCAAGACCTTCTGTTAGTCAACACTTGGATAACCGGACGTAGATCGGTGTCGCAATGATGACGCAGGATGACATCCACAGAAATGTCCAATCAATATGTGTGGTGTCAGTGTGCTTATCGTTATGTTTGGCCCCCTGGCTGTTTGTTTGACGCCAGTATCAAAATAAACCACAGCACTAAAACAGAAAACTATACTTGATAGAGCAGTTTGTATATGATGACATAAGATTTCCTCTAACTGGAACTAAAGTGCTTCCTCACATTGAACGCAGTGAACATACTGAACAACCTGTTTTTAAAGGGGTTGGGGTGACTGTACTTAAATGGTGCTTTTCTAGTCTTCTGACCACTCAAAGGGGACAGTTGCAACAAAACACTGGAAAAGTTGTGATTCAAGAAAACACTTGATGGAACATCTCACAGCTCATGAGGTTAAATGACTACAGGGTATGATTGGATATAAAAAAGAGACAGCTGAAAAATAGATGAGAAGGGGTTCACCACTGGTAGAAAAACTTTAAAGATTATTGTTTCTCAATATCAAACTGCAAACAACCTAGGTATCACTGCATGGACTCAGGAAAACTTCCAGAACCCATCGTCTGTATCTACTCGTCTGTGAACACAGTTGTTCCCTGCATCCACAAATGCTTTAGTTCTGCCATGCACATTGAAACCATATATAAACCAGATCCAGGAACACTTGCCACCTTCTCTGGGTTCAGGCTCTTTTAAAATGGACTGAGAAAGTGGAAAGCTGTCCTGAAGTCCTACACTTAAAGACTTGACTATCTCTTTAGAAATCCTGGATGCTCCCTTCTCTGGGCTGAAGAGGAGAGGGACCATCATGCTTGTTATCAGTGCTCAGTTCTAACATTTGAGATGGTATTGGGGTGCATTAGTTCACATGAAATGGGTAACCTTAACATATACAGTATGTGAAGTCACAATAATGCTGGACCATACAGTACAGTTCATACTGGATTTACAGCAAGAAATGCTGCCAAATAGACAACTTATTTTTCAAGGAAGGCCTTTCATATTTCAATAAGACAATTGCTCAAAACATTTGATTACAACAGCATGGCTACGTAGTTAAAGAGTCCAGGTGATAAACTGGCCTTTCTGCAGAACGGACTTGTCATCCGTTGAAAATGTTTGGAGCATTATGAAGGGTTAAATCAGACAAAGGAGATTGTGAACTGTTGAACAGCTGGAATCCTTCCTTAAGCAGATTGTCACAACTCTTTGAAACAGGGTTGTTCTAAGTACAGATCCATTACAACATCTGCATCATCCTTTGGTCTTTTTTAATTTCCCTCCTCCAGCATTCAGGATTTCCATAATCACATTTGTCACAAGAGGAAGAACAAGAATGAATTCCACAGACTGAGCTGTTGATACCCTCGTCAAGAGAAACAATCAGATCAAAACTCCAAAACGAAACAATATTCTGTATGAGCATCGTCTTATGAGCATGTTGGAGCAGAGAAAAGAGAAAAGGGAAGACAGAGAGTTTGCAGTGGCCTTAAAGACAGCTGAAGGACAGCTCAGAGCGAAGAAGTGCAGTTGGGAGAAGCAGGAAGTCTCTGGCTAAGTAAGTCAACTGAGAGATAATGAGAATGAATGTTTTGCCTATTAAACCCTCTTCCTCTCTCAACGTGCTGGCCTCCACAGATAGCCAACCACCATTTATTTTCTCACACTGACACCATTTAACACAGTCTTACTTAGAGCCTAGTGCGTGGAAGAACAGGGGGAACTCACTCATTTTATAGAGAAGTGTAGTTTTCACCTCCAATGCCCTATTATTTCATTGGAAGAGCATTTTTGCAGAAAAGGAAAGAGGAAAGGAAGAGGTGGAGGGGAAAAAGACAGAGATAGAGATAAAATCAACACCCTGGGTTGGCTTTAATGATCTGTGTATTTAGCAAAGACACCTCTGATAAGAGACAAGGGGGAGATAGGGTCTGTAAATATACTGAGACCCTCAACATGCTCTTAACTCTGGTGGAACAAAGCAAGCAGACTGACCCAAGGTTCAGATCAACTTCTAAATATTCATTGTTTGACTAAATTATGTTTAAAATCTATAAAGAACTTGTCTGATCTTTGTGTAACGAATGTTTGGATGCATTTTGAAAGGATCTTTTCTGTTTTTAAGACTAAATGGTTAAACAAAAAGTGAGAAAAGACCCGAAAGTACAAGCACCATGGCAAAACCATGCAATGCATCACTTAGGTGCCAATAGTCACCATGGAGATCTGTTGTAGAATTAGGAAGACGAGTCAGAATTAGGCATATATCTTTATGTACGTTTTTAGTGGACCTTCACCACAGACTGTTAATATGAATGGACGAAGTCTGAGTGACGTCAGTCATCTGTTACAGCAGAGGGCTCCGGAGGCTCATCTGCAGCAGCCGCCATGATGGAAATGCTGTCTCAGTCTAACTTTCAGACAACCTAACGACAGGCTGACAGCTGGAGCTGAGGCGGGTCCTGACAACAGTTATATCATGCCCACCTGTCAATCATGTCAGCTATGCACCTAACTATGGATAACACGTATCGTTCACAAAATCAAAACAGAGCTGCTTTAAAATGATTGTCCCTTGCTATTCAGACTTAAATCAACAATATGTATGAAATTGGTTTGGCGCCTAACAAAGGTCTCTGAGTGCAACTACACTGTGGAAAAAACACATACAGTGCTTCTAACTCCTCCCCCTCTTACACAACGTGCATTTGTTGACAAACAGGACAAGCAGGTGCCAAAGACGAGAACTATGTCGACTGACAAGGTTCATTAATATCACAACATTTTTATCAAACCTGAGTGTCTTCAGCCAGCTGTTTGCAAACTGTTTTCATGTGGAGTATGTGTATGTGTAGGTGTTCAACTGTTGCTATGTCTAGGCCTATAGGCCGGCTAAATGGCTTCATTGGCGAGGGTAATTTATTATGCTAGTTGAGGTAGATTTGTAAGGGACACAACTAATGCCTTAAGGGACCAATATGTGAGCTATCTACTGAATCAAATGATAAGATGACCTTACTATATCATCAAACATTATGTATTATGTTTAAATATAGGCTTCTCACACGACAATGCAGCAGCCAGTATGTCCTCCTTCTTAATTTCTGTGTTTGTTTTGACCAGAGAAGGTAGGTGGTTATAAGGCACCCCCACACTGTTGTTGTGGACGCAACTGGGTTTGCCAAATGGTGAAATGGCAAACCAACAGGTGTTGCAGCGGCAAGCTAACTGGTTCATATTTAACTGATTGTACCCGACCTAAAAAGCCTCTGCATGTTTCTAATAAGCTCCACGAGCAGAAACGTGCTCAAACTAGGATCAATCTTGGAGATGCTTTTGAAAAATGGAGAGAGGTTAGAACACAGAAAGGTTTACAGACCGATGCAGAGCTGGATAAACACTGAAGCTTCAGTGTCCACAACAAGGCAACCTGCGTGCCCATCGACTCTAAAGGAAGGGGTGGAGGGAGACAGCTTTCTTCAAAGTTTTGAATTTAGACTTCTGTACCTATTTGAAATGCTAGGTGTCAGAGTTACATTTTGCTCCTTCTACTTTTGCCGCTGTTACGACCTCCGTTAGTGGCACAACAGAGGAAAAGTTATATCAGGTCAAGAACAGATGCAGAAAAAGGCAGGATCAGAAATGAAGCCGGGTGCTGCCATTGAATTATCGCTGTGGTGTTCTTTCATGTCTTTGCTGTATTATTTAAAAATGTAAAAACTGTAGTTGTAAAAGAGCACATATAAAACTGAGGCTTGTCATTTTGAAAGGTTTTCAAAATGCTTGTTCAATTTTGAAAGCAGAAATTTTGGATTTGACACGGAATCAAAAGCACAGTTGTTGCTTATAACATTAACAATGGCCGTGTTAGAACGACATCAGCTACCATTTAAATTAATATTTACACCTCAGCTTGTCCTACTGTGACAGTGTTTTGGCGTTTGTTAAGCTTTCACGTTGATTTATTTATTATGTCCTCAGGAGTTTTTTGTTTA
The DNA here is from genome assembly GCF_963584025.1 of Labrus mixtus. Lineage (NCBI taxonomy): Eukaryota > Metazoa > Chordata > Actinopteri > Labriformes > Labridae > Labrus > Labrus mixtus. Next base: position 28,545,162 of record NC_083615.1, read on the forward strand.
AAGCAGGACTATTTTTTTCTGATCGCCCACCATGATGAACACAAGGTGAGTGTGACGTTTTAACCATTCCTTTACTTTTGGCTGCACCTGTTGCCTTAGAGTTTGTGTCTTATAACACCTTAATGTGGTACAGCATAATTCATTGGATGTCCTTGAAAATTAAGTAAAGCTTGAAGGTTGTTGATGTAGTGAGTACACCTGCTGGTCATGGAAGACGGTAAGATGTCTACATGTCCTTGACACTTAACCCCAAATTGCTCTCGCTGCTGCGTCAGCAGATTATGAATGTGTATGAATTGGATAAGATAATACTGATGGCCACATAACATAGCAGCCTCTGCCATCAGTGTGAGAATGAGGTGTGACATGTGGTGTGAAAGCGCTTTGAGAAGTCAGAAGGCTAGAAAAGCGCTGTAAAGTTTCTGAATAATGTTCAAACCCAAGGTTCTTTAGTTAGATTTCTGGTCTATCAGCTCTCATAGCATCATTTTTCTTCCTGTTTTTTCTCCCTGTTTTTCCCACACATATTCCAACCATGAAGGGAGAGTGCCCCCTCTTGGACTGAACAGAACACTACCAAACTACAACATCACATGCATAAGACATACACATGACAAGTGCTAAGTCCATTTACCATTTCCTGTATATAAACATGGTTAGAGTTATTATGAATATTCATCCCCCATACTGTGTGTGCTGATGAGATATTAATCAAACCAAGATACGTTTTGGTACCAGGCTGTAAATATGTTTATTTCTGCTGTCAGAATGGACATTTTAACATTGGGTGTGTATGTGACTTCTGGGTCTTTTGTGGCCAGCCTCAAGTGGACACTCGAGGAAGTGAAGTTTTTTGCACTTCCTCATCAGCTTCATTTTTCAACATGGGAGGTTGCTGCTTGGTGTCATGGCACATGCCTCTGATTTGCTTATCATTTAGGCTAAAGTCTTTCAGCCCATGGACCACTGACATGCAGTGAAAAAACTACAGCTTTACCATAGAGATGCTGAGAAGCTAACTTAGCATCTCTTAACCAGTTCGTTAAGGGTATTATGTGTATGCGTTCCCCAGATAAGATTTTAAATGTAAATCATGGTCCATCTGTGATAAATTGCACCCCTCTCAGAGATCAACTATCCGCCACTGCCCAGAATGCACTGGGCTGGAGTTCTTTCTCTCTGTTGCTTCACCCTCTGCTTCAACGGACTCTTGCTCCTCTGCTGGCCGTAATTCTTCAGCACCATATTCTGGCTCGTAAAAGTAGCCCTGAATGTTTGACTCCAACATTACAGTATTTTAATAGTTTTCCTCCATATCCTCAGTGCTTTCTGCCAGGTTCCTATGTGTGTTCTCACCAGCAGACTTCGGTCATAATGTTTTGATTCTGGCGTCTCGCAGGCACAGAGAAAATGCAACAGTACAAGTACAAAGGCATCTGAAAATTCTGCCCGACCAAAGTTTTTTTACTGCAGGCCAAAGTTAAAGTTGTTTTGTGAAAAAAAAGAAGTGAGTTCATCCCAACTGTGAGACTAGAACCGCCAGAGTGCCATGTGAATACAGCATTACTAATGTGTTTTTAATGTCTTCTGTCTTTAATATAAAATCCCTTTACCATCTTCTTTTATAAGTACAAATAGAGGATTCTTTTAATATGAAAATCACAAAGGTTTATATTTGCTCCAAAATGTATGAGGGCAGAGTTTAATGTCCCCGCCGTGCGCCTCAAACAAAGAATTAACTCTCCTCTGGAGATGGAGCATGCATTACAAGAACACTCAACCTTTCTTCTTTCCCTCTATATAATTAAATTAAACATGAGCCGAAACAACACTGGTGAGGCAGTAAGACTGTAAATGAATGCAGTTGGCTTCCCCTGTGTGAGAATGAAATATCTCATTTATAAGCCCTTGTCATAACCGGAGACCAATCAATATCTACTATGATGTATCAGCGCTGTGACGCCGAGGCTGGGGTAAGTAATATGTAAGATATGGATTAACATCTTTCTGTCCCACTAGACCTGCAGGACCTGGCATTTATCTCTCTGTCTGAAGGGCCAGCGACACAGTGCAGGGACTTCCTGCTGCTCTATTACCACATTTATTAAAATCAGGTCCGGGATATACAGCAAAAACCCCAGAGCAATCCGTAGCCATCAATCTATCAGAGCAACACTGTGTCTCTCTCTCTTCCTCCTCCTCTATCTGTGAAGGTGGCAGCAGCAGGATGATGGATGGCATTACCCAGCAGGGATTCAGCAGGCAGTATTATCACGGAGCAGGTATTAGCATGGAGCCTCTCGGCCCCTTCTCGGCCCATCGATTTGGGCTGCTGCATGACCCTAACCTCCTACAGGGGCCTTCAGACAAAAGAACGGAGCCATGGTACAAGCCCTGGGGATAAACTTCGCCCAGGTCCCGGTCCTCCATCATCCTTATTCATCCCTCGCTGCCTCCAACTCCTCCCTCCCCTCGGTTCTGTTGTAGCTCACATGCTATCTCAGTCGTTTTACCTTTATCCTCTTCCAGTTCTTCAAGCAATATAGAAAATGTTAAAGCTACAAAAAAGATAAACTCTCAAAAATTACTTGTTTGTTCCTCTGAAAAGATATGCACTGTGGGCTGTTACCCAACTACTGAAAATGTGCCCATTCTCTCCCAAATGACTTTATCCCTGAGAGGCATTTTTCTGTTGTTTTGAATTTTAATGGATAGCAGAGCATTATCACCATGTTGAGATCAGAAAAAAACAATTGGGCTTTTTATTTTATATATTACACATTTCTCTGAAAAGAGTGTGTGCAATTTGTCTGCAAAGCACATAAAAATGTTCTCTTTTCTGAATTTCTCCCCGTCTCGGGCACTATTAATACAAATGCAAACAGTAGGTGTCTTTTGATTTCACACACACCTGCAAAAGAAAGTCTGCAGCATGACTGTCAATGCTGCTGTATCGATGCTGTTTGTGTTTCTTAGGTGATTAGAGAGATAAGAATCCCCAAACATCCTTCGCGAGCTGTAATTGTTTCGTTTTACGGTGAAAAGAATCAAATTGCAAGTGCTATGACACAAAGTTTAGCAACAGGAAGACAACCTTACCCGTGTTTTATTTTTTATTTTTTTATTTTTTTCAGTTTCCAACCATATGAAGGGATTGCCAAAATACATTAAAGGCAGGATTGGTTATTTTCTCCAAATCCTCTTTTTAAGATTTTGGTATAAATTGTCATTAGGTCCTGACAGAAATTAATAACTCACATTCTCTGAAAAAGGAACAGAGAAAATCTGTCATCTGTATCAGTTGTAAGAATGTAAAAACTTTGACCAATGTCTGCCACGAGGTACCAATCTGATAAACCAATCACGTCTCCCTGTCTCCCTGCTCGTTCTCTACCCCATGCATGCAGTAGCCCACACTCAAAGAGCGTCACTGATGACAGAGTTTCTAATGTGAGTTTACTTACCGCTGAATGAGACATGAGACAACGTAGTTTCTACACAATGCAAACGATGAGCTGAGGTCCACTTCTGGAGCAACGGCGCTCGTTCATGTAAGTGAGGGGCGTGGCTTTTGAGGGAGCACAGAGGGGAGGGGGTGGTTGCAGACGAAGCACTGAGGGAATGCTACTTTCAAAATCATGCTAGTTTTTTGACAATTACCAACCCTGCCTTTAATTCGGTTTTAAAATCTTTTCTCTTTCAAAGATGCATCTGAAAAGCTAGGACTCCAGCATTTTTCTTACCAAATGATCAGATTGAACATACACTGAATAAACACACACAAACATCATAAAGACAAAGACGTGAAGATCCTTATACTCACATGCAGCAACAAAGGTTGATGCAGAATGGAACTAGTCTTTTTTGGATAAAAGAAAAAGATGTCATTTTCTGAGTGTTGTGTTTATTCTTTTTACCTGCTAGTTACCAACATCATAAATAAAAAGCAGAGAAGAGGTTGGATACATAAACAAAATGCCCTAATATGTTTGCCCCTGTGTTTCTCCCTGTGTTCCCCATCCCTTGAATCTCCTGTTGTCTAGCTGTGTCTCAATTTAGGGACTGCATCCTTCAAAGGGAGCATTATAAGACCTATTGCATCACAGTCACACGTCCAAAGCTTTTCCATTTCTAAAGCTCCTTCAAAGGTTGCTTCTGGGACACATCTAGGACGGACAGCTGGGACATAATAAGTCTTTAAATGCGCCCTCCAAAGGATTCAGCCCCTATGGCCGGAGATAGACCTGCTGTTTAACCTTGCAATTGACACTAAAGACCAGGTGTGTCACGAATGTAATTTTAGAAATACTTGACTATGCGCGACATGTGTTACTGGAGGATACCTCTAGAGGGCAGACCAGAGAGGACAGATTGCAAACAACTACCTAATGTGTGGGTTGTTAATAACAGCCATGGCGTCACTCGAAGAGGTTGCTATTTTGTTGATTTTATATCAGAATGGATATAATAACATCAATAATCAATAGTAACATCAGATCAGCTCAAGCGATAAGTGACCAGTCAGTGGTCAGAGCCCACCGTCTGCACCGTCCCCACTCTAATTCTCCAGACCTTTTGGTCTTTGTGTTTCAGTTGAAGCAGTGACCCTGGATACTGGTGAGTTTCAGCTGAATGCTAATGTAGGTATCAGAGTTACAGCAGCTGCTAAAAACACAAAAAGGTCCTCGCAAATATCTCAGTTTTTCATCATAATGGCAAGATACACTCATCAGATATGTATTTAATGAAAAACAATGAAATACATTTTCAGCTGAGGACACATTTGGCTGAAGTCACCAGTTGACAGGGTCACTCATTGAACGGAGACCTCAATTGTGTTTCCATTAGTTTTGCAGGTTTCCAAGTTGACTTTGAAAAGAGTCACCAATTAACCAAACGAACATGTCTATGGACTGTGGAAGCAAACCGGATGGGGAGACTATGCAAACTCCATGTCAAGAGATCCATTATCCCACCAGACATTCAAACCAAGAACCTTCTGTCTGTGAGGCCCCAGGGCTTACCACTGCATCACTGTGCAGCCTCCTGATGAAGGGTCTGTTGGATGAAATGTTGCTTACATCTCCTGAGAGTGAGTGGTAGAGTTTGGAAACGGGACTGTGATAGGTTTCACACAGTGAAGTGTTTCACACACTGTGGTCAAGCTTTTGGTTGTGCCTGCATATTCATATAACTCCAACATTTCCTATACACTATTTCCATGACTGTATAAGGCACGGTTAATAGAGAATCTGATGCAGACCTTTCTGTGTGTGGGTGTATTGGCTTACATACTGCAGAGTAAAACAGGTGAAATCTCAAACTCTTTATGGAGGTCTCTGTGGGATTTCTCTCAAACTGATGTGATTTAAATTCAACACTTGTCATCTCATCTCATCGTTTTTCTGCTGCCACTAATGATAAACTCCAAAAGCAGGGGGGCACGCACATAAACAAAGGCTTCTCGCGTTTTGACGATAACGAGAGAGAAACACAGCTTGTACTAAAACACAGAATGAAAGCAAGCTGCAGTCTCCCATCTCAAAACGAGGAGTCTCTTATTTATACAATGGTGCATCACATAGACTCACTATTAGAAGAAGTAACCTGCTGTTCTTCTTAACGTTTTACCCTCACATTGTACATTTCCTCATTAAAAAGGGACTAAATATGACATTTTTTAATTGTACTTTAATTAATCACTGCTCACTGTTTCACACAAAAAGGCAGAGGTGAAAGAGGTGAGAAAATCAAAAACGAATTTCTGAAGATCTGACTTGAAAATAAAGTGCGAACAAAGTGGATATCAAGCAGTAAATTAGATTCACAGAGAAATAAGTGATGATGATAAAATATCAAACCTACCAACCGTCTCCAATTGAATTTTTCTCTAATCCCGTCGAATTAAAAGAAGAAAGAACGCAATTATGAGGAGACAATGCCCTTTCTTCTGGAGACTGAACACTCCTCAAGTCTAACTTTGATTATATCACGTTGTGAATTCCAAACAAACAGCCGTGTAATTGGACAAGTCAAGCACCTCATCATTTTGAATTGCACACTGGATGATTACCACACAGCCTCTAGATCCTTGGACAATCACACAATTGTAAATACATAGAAAAAACACTGATTTATGTGAATGGTACGGAACCCTTAATCAGAAATGTATCCGTTCATTTAATTTTACTCAATTTTTCACCAGCAGATCTGGACTTTTTAATCTGGTTATTCCAGGATAGCAAGATAGATGGTTTTTCATGAGAACAATTTCATCTCATTGGTCTTCTCCAGATCTCAAGAAATGAACATGTTGTCATGGAAAACCAGCGTTGTTATCTAGAGATGACAACACCAATAAGTCAGGATCCAGAAAAAATGACAAGAAACCAAAGTACTCATTATCATGGGAGGAAAATAAAATGTCAGGATAAACGTCCGCTTAGGGCTTCTGTAGAATGGCATAAATACCATATTAATAGGTCAATAATAAGGGAGTAATGCTCTTTAACCGGTAAGTGGGCACTTATTGTTAGACTATATACAAATTTATTAAATACCCCTCTGTAATTTATTGGATTTGCTTGCCTGTTCAATTCTAATAATGGAATTTCAGACTGCCCTGAAAACGACAATACAATGTCCAAACCTTGATATTACTCTCATCAGCTTGTCTTACTCTCGTCGATGCAGGTCATTTTTGTTTTTCTATTGAAGTCTATTTGCCTCATTCAGCAATAATATATATTATTATTATATATATATTATAATATATATAATGTTTTTTCCTCACATTTATTTTCAAGAGAGTTTGATGAAAATTTGATTTGGCAGATTTATGACCCCTGGAATTTTTCATAAACCTGTGATCTTAAATTGGTGATAGATAAGTTGAGAGATGTTTGTAAAGCCCAGATTTGAAACTTAAAATTATTGTGCACTTCACTCCATTTGTAAACTAAAATAACAAAGTTTTTCTGAAACATCAGATGGCAATATTAAAAAGTGCCTGATTGTTTTTCACTAGGGGTTCAGCGGCATGCTGTGCCATTCTCCTCTCACAGTAACGTTGTTTCCTAACATCAGGTGTCACTCAAAAGTGGAAGGTCACTATTAAACTGTTACATCTGCACAGCCCATGTGTAACCCCCATGATGCATATTGTGATTATTAATTACCTGTCGTCTGGCTTTACGATGTGTACATTTACTATAATGTATACAACTCTCTTAAAGGGACATCACAACTATAAATAGAACATAGGTAAGGTAAAGTAAAGGAATTACATCATAGAAACCTCTGCTTTGAGGATACACTTTAAAGCGTTAATCTGTTGCTATTTAGCATTAGCTGCATGTTTGTGACTGGCCAAGATGTTGGGCTGCTTTGTTTGCATCTTTGGGTTGGAACATGGGCCGTGCTAGTGACATTCTTAGTCCACCACTTTCTCTCCACTTTCTAGCGCTGTTTTCCTGCCACCGCAATACATACACATCTTCCGTGATGTAATCATATAACATCTATGCTCTGAATCGGCCTGTACAAGCTAAGATCTGCTCTGATTACGGATGACATTTTTAATCAAAGTATCACACAAGATGCATTGGATACCCAATGACAAACTTTTATGAAAAAGTGACATTAAAGCAAGAGTCTTATTTTTCATTTGTCCACTTTTATAAATGAGTAGTCTGATGTGTCTGAGCCTGGCCCTCATCAGGGAGCATCTGTGCATATCCATGCAGTGTAATAACCTCACCAATCTTCATCAATGATACGTCAACCCCCCCACTGATTGTCTTTTTGCTGTATTGTATGCTCACTCCAGTGCCCATGTTTTTGTGTCTCTCTCAGTGTGCAGGAGACGGACAGAGGGGCTGTTACAGTGAGACGGGGGGCCCAACAGATGCCAGGGAACCCTTACAATACAACGGAGAAAGAGGATGTGCTCCTGTGGTCTGATTAGAGCAGCCACAGGGGAGCACAGCAAGGAGACTTAATTAAAACTCATCTAGATGGAAAATGCAGCGGAAAAAAAGCCATTTTGTTCAGGCCGCTGGCGGCTCAGAGGTGGGGGCCTAAAGATGAGCTCAGCAACCAACTGACTGATGTAAATTGAAAAATGATAACTTACCATGTGATATGGCCACCCAGGTTACAGCCAGGCACACAGAAATGCTTCAGTGGACAAAGAACCCTTTTCTGTCTGTGTCTCACCCTTTGTCTCCCTCTCAGTCGGCTCCTCTCTGATCCAAGTGAACACGCATTAAGACATTCTTGTGGATGCTCTAATTGTTAGTGCACACCTTTACCACAGTGGTGAAGTCCTTCCCCTGCCCACTTCATCCATTCTTCCTTTTCATGCCTCTCTCTGCCCAGGTATCCAAATGACAGCGCACCACTGCAAAGGAGCCCATCTCAAACAACCATTAAAAATAATGAGATGGCCATTTTCACCGACTGTTACTTGAAAACAATCCATATCACAGAGGGGGCCCCATGGCTAAGACTGAGAGGGAACAGTGAGATGTCAACAATGACTGATAGTAGATTTTCTTAATAACCTCTTGCTGTCCTTGGTCTGAGCTGGTCTCCTGCTATAGACCTACTCAGAAGACAGAGGTGGAAGAAGTATACATCTGAGAGACTACTGAAGACTCTCCTGACTTAGTATTTGACAATCAGTTTTTGTTATTTTTCCTCCAATTCCTTACACTCAATATCAGTTTGTTATAGATTATTAAAAAGCCATATTCACATAGGAGCAAAACTCCTTTCCGGTTTGACCTGCAATGCTTACAGCCGAATAATATTACTACGACTTTGACCAGGAATTCTCCTTATGAAGTCGGGGTGAGTCGATATTTGAACACAGCAAGAAGTATTCCAAAAAAATTCACCTCGAGCGGAATATAACCAACTTCATGTTGCATTATAATAAAGGTAGAAATTGTCATTGTAGTGCTGCACTATGTTGCTTTCGTTCTTTTGACTTCATGTCCTTCCTCTGTCAGTCAACAGCCCCACACCCCAATCATCAGATGAAGCCTGCCTGAACTTTTCTAGACATTTTCAGGAGTGCATATGAGAAAAAAGCTTCAGTGTATGAATGGGATTAGTTACTTCTGATGGTCACTTTAAATAGCAGCCTCTGCCATAAGTGTGTGAATGGGTTGGCATTTCATGCCAAAGACTAGAAATATGCCATACAAGCTCAAGTCCATTTACTGTCCATTCGTATATAGTCTCTGATCTTTATCAACCTATCAACCAATCATCCACTAGCTGCAAAACTTTTAACCTGGTCTCCTCTCTGCTGCAGTCAGTTTGACATTTCAGAGTCTATTGCTGTGACCCTCCTCCATCCCAGTCACCTCCAGACCATCTCATCAGTGTTCAGGCTTAGTTCCTCTGAAGTCCAACACTTTTAACATCCTGCATCCTTCTTTTGTCACCACCAGCAGTGTGCAGACTCCATCTGGTTGTAAGCTATCCCGCTCTTGAACTCACTTGTCACAATGGGGTCCAATCAGCAAAGACATTGAACATGTGTCGTACTTTTTCAAAAATGTTAAAGTAAGTTATTGTTCACTTTAAATCTCCTGATTGAAATGAAAGTTTTAACTTACCCCCTGTTACTCAGAAAGTGACTGATCTCACCGGTAAGTAACAGCTGAGTTTGGTGACAGCGTCTGCCTGATGTGTTGAAAAGAGGACGGTGTCATCTCAGCAATTAAGAGCTGACGGTTTTGGTGTTTTCATTCATAAATTTAATTTTGACTTCATATCCAGCGAACACAGTTTATACAAATGAGTTGTTTAAATTATCCCTTGAAGAAGAAACTTTCATTCCCACAAACAGAACAGTGGTGAAAGTGACACCTTTCTCTGGAGGTGTTCCCTTATCAACTTTTCCTCTCATCAAATCTGCTGTATTTTGCTGAATGAATTTGTTTTCTGTGCAATGACATAAGTTGAGCGTAATTAAATATCAAATCCAACTACTGTACTTCTCTGAACTTTACAGACATCAATCTTTTTTATATTTCCCCATGGGGTGCCTGCAGCTAAGTGATAGAGTGGTTTTTCCATTGGAAGGTCAGAAGTTTGATCCCGACATATGTCAAAGTGTCCTTGATCCAGCAGCATGTGAATGTGTTTTAATGGGATTTAATGGGCACTTTGTATAGCATCCTCTATCACCAGTGTCTAAATGGGTAAATGTGCTGTGTATTTAAAAGCACTTTGAGTGGTCAGAAGACTAGAAAAGTGCCTTTAAAATTACAGTAACTTTACAAAAGTCTAAGATTTCATGTCAAATTGGTGCATAAACGACACCATAATAGAAAGTTAATGGTTTATCACTCAAAGCTTTCTAAGGAAGACCTCGAGAACATCTAACCAACCCCACACAGACAATACCTGTCCTTTACAAAACTGAAGCTTCAGAGTGGAAAGAAATTAGCCATGTGTTAATCTGAACTCTTGATTAAATGTATAATATGTAAAACTCCACAGCCAGGGGGCTCTCAATCAAAACATAACAAAAGATGATGTCAAGGCTTGAGGGGTATCATGGGAGTGATTCTCTGTGCTACTCCACCCCAACCCAGATGAAGGCAAACTCCTAGTTGACCGTAGTCAATACGAACGGGCGAAATCGACCTGAGGAAGAGAAGTATAATTTACATGACGTTTTTATCACATACAGTAACAGTACGGCAGCTTTCAGTAGCAGCTCCCTCCACCTTACGTAGCGGTCTTTGGCGTAACATCCGGTGTTTCCTTGGCAACGATAAACATGTCGTGTCTGTCATGGCGGCTCTGTCATGGCAGCTGCCAAAAAGGATACGGGGTGTACAACTGTAAAATTAAAGATTTCTCTGGCTTTAATAACTGTTTTAAATATTTAAGTTCTCAACAACAGAAAAAGACTTCAGTCTATTTTTTATTTATTTAAATATTTTACTGTAAACATTCTACATATTATACCTTTATACTTACATTTTCAATGACTAAAGCTGAACACATATTAAATGATTTCAGGCCTGATTTTGGGCCTGATTTGCCCCGCACAACAGTTAAAAGGAACTAGCCGGGTCGTCTAGTATGTGCGTTCAAAGGCTTATTAAAAATCGGTTGAAACTGTGCTTTTGTCTGTAGTCTCCTACGTTTTATAAAATCGGTTAAGATTTGAAAACCATCTAGTGTGTGACCAACTTAATCTGAAAAAATAATATTTCTGCTTCCTTGTGGAGGGATTTAACTTTTTGTTCTTGTGTTTTTTTATATATATTTATATATTTTATATATATATATTTTTTTTTTTTTTTGTTGAAGATAAAGCGTGGGCACCCTTTCTGCAATAAGCCAAACAGATCAGTGGGAAGATAATCTATGAAGGGTTGCCAAACATTATAAAATAGGTGTTCTTGTGTTTTTTTTTTAACATCTCTATTATAAAAAAGGACTTCCTTGTTTTCCAGCCACACTGCGATAGGTCAGTTCTGCTTTTGGCTTGAGCTCGTTCATGTTCCAAACTACATAAAGATGCAAAGATCACAAGGCGCTTCAGCGACCTGCAGCTTAACAAGATTTCATAACTGGTTGGAAACAGATGTCTGTGGGAATAGCCATGGGATATTTCATCTCCCCTGTGATTTTTGTTACAACCTTTGAAGTCACACTGATTGCAGCGAGGCAGATGGCAGTGTGTGTGTGAGGCTTCAGTCGGGCCACATGAAGTCTCCACTCAGGAGCCACGAGGATGACCTAATGAGCATCCACCCAACTGCAGCGTGTGATTACTGTAGTGGCCGTGCAGCTTATGATGCAAGAAATAAAAAAGTAGATGAAATCAAGAAGCCTGTCAATCTAGAAAGGGGAACCAGGGGCTGCTTTGATTTGGGGAGGCCTAGAGGAAACAAATATCAGCCAATTAGAGGCCAGAGCAAAGGAGCAGAGTATACAGCAGATCAATGAACCAGGCAGACATTGGACATCCTTTATGGGAAAGTGCAACATGATTTGAGACATCTCTGACTACATTTTGCTAGTTAAGTGGAGCACAGGGGAGTAAGTTACAGAGCATGAAGAGGTTGAATTAAGTGCACTGATTATACATTGGTGTGTTTTGGATAGCAATCAGAGTGTCAGCTCTCATTCCCTTTAAGAGCCAGGTTCCCCTGCAGGCAGGCACGTTGTTATTCAGTTCAGTCTTTATTCCTAGATAGACCAAACTCCTGGAGGCTCATTTAACATTTAACTCTCCTTTCATTCACTAGCAAGGATCACACCACAACAATATGCATTTTAGATATCTAATGATAGCACATATGACTGATGAGACAGATGAATGTATGTTGAGATCATTATTGTGTTGGAAGAGGATGTTGTCAGTTTGCTGGTCCGGGAGGATGGACTGACTGCCGGGCAGAGGGAGACTCAGGATAGGGGTTTTGTCCCAGCTGATCACGACCCAGACTGGGTTTAGAATTAGACAAACAAGATGAAGGGGGGAAGGACCCCCTTCTGGTAAGGGTAAGGGAGGGAGGGTTGAAGAACTGAGACAAACAGGATGGAGTGGGAAGGCTCTGTAAAAGTAGGCTTGTCAGGTGATTGAGGGCGTGGTAAAGAACAAAATCAGAATCAGAAAACTTCTCGGATTAAGAGAGACACGTAGTCCTTTCACACTTGCAGAAAACTCCAGATATGTCCGCTACTTTTTTTTCATGTCACGTCTTGTCTCGGAAGACCCCCGCCCCCGCCTCCTATCTGACAGGGATATAGTCTCTCGCTGGGAGCTGCATATGTTAACAGCTAGGTAAGGAGAATATCCAGAGCGTTCCTCCTGAAATGATCTAGATATCTTCAGGAGTGTGTGTATGAAAACAGCTACAGTGTATATTTCTGCATGTGCAGCTCGAGCAGCAGGATTCTCTATAATGTGTAGCAGGCATCTAAGGGTTTCTTTGTATTCTGACATCACCAGACAGGGAAGAGGGGAAGAGGGGAACAAATTAAAGGAGCAACAATACAGGTAAGGTTCTTTTGCAATTCTGATCAGAAACATTCAAAGTTGGCAGACAAAGTGAATCCCCTCTAACGGCTGGATGACTGCTGGTATGAACCCCCCCCTCTCTCTCTCTCCTGTCAGGATGATCTAACCTGAATCCTCTGAGCTGTAATTAAAGAAAAGACTCAGCTCTGCCATGTTTAGCCAGGATAGTACCTTTGATGAATATTTCATTGAGGCTTTAAAGGTATCTCCAGCACAGAGAGTGCAGTGATTAACATCCAGATTGTGAATAACAGAGGTGATTATTCTACTAAGATTCTCTAGAACCTTTACTCTGGTTTTGCTTCAGACATAGTTTATACTAAAATTATTAGTTTATTTTATTTTCCTATGGCATGTACTCTAAAGTTCCTGTTGCCATGCGAGTGAGGGGAGTTCCTCCCAAAGCTCGTTACTGAATCTCTCATCTCCATCTTCACTCAGCTGTGGGCGTGACGTCTGACAGAGTTCACTCTGTGAGTGTAGAGAGAGGCAATCAACCTGACTCTTGTTTTCAAGCTTTTATTTTTCTCAGATCTGATTGGTGGCATGTGTCTTCACATGTGCATTCTCAGTTAGGTGACTGCTAATTGAGTGTGTTTAGAAATGATGACACGCAGGCTGTCAGTTCTGAGTGATGCGCCTTGATGAAGACAAGTGTTTTACAAAACTGTGTGAGGCTGAGAATGTGCGTGTAGTGTAAGAATATGGACTGATGTTTTGCTCCTTGTGTGTCAAGTTTGAACACCTGTTTATTATTATACTGGGCCTCCACTACATCTCTGAACTCCTCCATGCCCCTCCCCTACCCAGACCTCTGAGGTCATCAGACTTAGCTGTTCCTGGCGGTTCCTTGTTCAAGGCTAAAATAAAAGGACGATCGCACATTTTCGGTAGCTTTTCTGTAGCAGGCATTTTTAAAACCAGAGACACGTCTCCCCATGCATTTCAGTGTCCTTAAGATCGCTTACCATTCCACCCCTTAGTTTCCTGTGGTCCTCAAGCTTGGATGTGTATTTTTCTTTATCCTTTTTGTTTTTACCATGATGTGCTTATTATGTCTATATATGTTATCTTATTGTACAGCACTTTGGTCAACTCTGGTTGATCCTGAATGTGATATATAAAATCAACAGATTTGATTTTTTAATTTTAACATGTATGCAATCATAAAAATCTGTAATTGTTACAGCATCTATCTCACATTCATTTCCCTTTTCATCCGATCAGCCAGAGTGAATAAATCCCAACTGTGCACCATGTCCTGACACAGCTGCATGGGGAGAGAAGTTTGTGGCAAAGCGGCAGAAGAAAATCTATTTGTAAGGAACTTGGTATTAAATTGTGCCAACAGCTGTGCCTTGCCGTGCTGAACACAAAAGAAAAGAATGGCTGGCTTTTTAACGAAATGAAAGCAATTCCCTGCACATTCCCCCTGGGTTTTCATCAGGAGACACCGCCGTTTCTGAACAACTTGACTCTGCATGTGTACTTCCTCTGAGAGAGAGAGAGGATGAGAGAACGATGGAGGGACAGGAGGAGGAGAAGGAGGTGAGATAACAACATTGATGGGGCTAAAACAAAGACAACTTAAGCCAGCTAAATTAGCACCACAGGGGGATGGCAAAACTGTCCAGAGATGATAGTGACATGCTGGAATGAGACATTTTGCATGCAGCGTACATTAGGCAGCCTTCTGTGTGACGCATGCCCCATTGCCTCTTCAAAACATGAATTAAACATGCTAATCTGCCTCCTGCAATTTACCCAAATTACAGTTTGACCAAGGTGTGATATCAGTGTGTGTGCATGTGTGTGTGCTTGTATTAAAGGGGTCTTAACAGTAAATAAGATGCCCATTTGGTGTTGGACCCCCCCTTCCAAAAATATAGCTACATCAGGCCGATGTACTACCAGCTGGTTTCATCAACACACACACACACACACACACACACACACTTATATGTTGTCTCCTGTGAGTGTGTGGCAATCCCCCATGCAGGGAGATGAATGGCTGATCACAGTGACCACACCGCTGAAACTATTACGCTCCCGCCAGCTCGTTGCTGCCGTACGACTTTGCAGAGAAAATTGTCACTCCGCAACACACTTTTTCATTTGTTTTATTTTGATGTGAACCAGGACACCCGGTTGAAAATGATGGGAACAGTGTGAAATCACAGATTAAGAGCGAGTCAGAACACCAGTAGATGAAAAAGATCGAAAATCCCCGCTGCCATAAGGAATGAGAAGGCAGAGAAGATGACAAAAGCTGTGTCCTGTACCATGCCGGCAGCTCTGTTAGACTGATGCAAACAAACTTTCCCTTCTTGAGGCTTTCGGTGGTGGTAAATTAGTGATGTGAAAATGAGCTTCTGCGGTGTCGTTGTGTGGTGATCAGTTTTGGTATGGTTTTGTAAAGAACACACAGAAAGTGAGAAATAATGTAGCTTTGCACACACACACCAAGTTTACACAGGTTTAGCTTTTTGTTCTCAAGAAACAATAACACAATTCTTAGTCAAACTTGTTGAAAATTAATCAGTCTAAGTTCAAGCAGGAAGACTGGTTATATTCTCTCACACATTTATTCAATTTTCTTCATTAAAATTAGCCCCTCCCTCTCTACCACTTCCTCCCTCTGCCTGTTCTGGTGATCAGCTGATTTGGGGCGTTAACTCTTTAAGTAATAATCCAACCCGACTCTGCCACAACCTCTCTCAACCAATCATCCTGCTGCTGTCAAATTTTAAAATCTGTTCTCTCCCTTCAGCAGTCAGTTTGTCATTTCAGTGGGATTGCTGCGACCCTCCTCCGCCCCTGTCACCTCCATACCAGCTCAGCAGAGTTCAGATCCAGCCTCAGAAAAAAAAAACTATTCTTCACATTCTGCATTCTTCTATCACCACCACCACCACCAGGGTCTAGACTCCATAGGGGGGTATCCTATCCTGCTGTCGGCCTCATTACCCCTCCAAGTACATGAAGTTGTCATGATGAAATCCCCAAAAACTTTGCACATTTATTTCCTGAATTGTTAAATAAATAATTGTTCATTCTCAATTAAGTTTCTCCTGATTTAAATAAATGTATCATACATATACTGTTGCTTGGTGTTGTTCCACTTTAAATCTGCAGAAAAGCTTCAATGCACATTGATCCTGATCCCTCTTGTCATGACACCGCTTGTAAAACGTGACAAAACAAGGGAAAAAACATTGTTCAACAAAATGGTGCAGAAGTTTATTACATAAAAGAAACAAAATAACAACAATTCACAACAAGAGGGAGGTGTGTCAGTCTGTCAGTGTGTCGGCTCTGTGTGTGTTAAATGTGCAGTGCGTGCTCTAATAAGCTTTCAAACTTTTCAAGTAAGACAATGTGCCACGAGGAGCGATGAGGTGAGAATGAGAGAGGCTGAGAGAGAGAGCATGGATCATCTGCCAGATCTCATGTACACCTGAGAGACTTGCCAGGTCCTCCCATGTGCGGCTAAACGTCACCCTACTGTGACCTACAGGGAGACACACACAAGGCCTATTCAGACTCGCCATTTGAAGCCACGATGTTTACGCTCCTGTGGTGTTACGCCTGTAGTCAGAATGTCACAGAGGCGTAATGGGGGGGAATACCACCTCTGTACCCTCTGTGGAGGTAGTAACAGAGGCGATCAGCTGAGCTGTGGAATGCTTTTTGAAGCATCTTTGTTTTGTTCAGGTTCTTAGTTCTGTCACATGTTTTGTACCGTCTGATGATCAACATTGTTCACTGATTGGTTGAAAAATATCAGACATTTGGGTTGTGATTTTTCATGAAGGAGTTGATGGTGGGTCCTGAGGTTAGACTGATTAGTTGACCATCACTGGTTTAGGTCATACTCCTATATGATATGGATTTCTCTGTTGGTTTTGTTGAGTGACACAACAGCTGCAACAGGTGTTGTCTTCAGGATGCCCCAAAGATAAATGTAGGATCAAACCCTTTTTCTATTTAATTTGAATTGAAACATTTAGGTTCCTACAGGTGTTTTGATCCGCAGTAACACTCTGGATGTACTGCTTTGAGTGCAGGGGCGTGTCCGGACTTTTGTGACTGGGGTGGCCCATGGGGCTCTGACGTATGCAGGGGTGGCTTAAAGTGTGATGTGTGCACAAACACACATTAATAAATATCTATTATTTATCCATTCTAACTTTATCATATCTACTTTATAACACAAGATAATGGCAACATTTGCTTAATGTTTTAGTGACACATACAGAAGATTGATGTTAAAGTCAGAATTTAAAGTACTTGCAAAAATATATGAATTGGCACGCTTTAAGTCCCGACACATTGCCAGTCAGTTCATTGCCAGTCGGTCAGAGTGCATTACTTTCCTATTAACCCGTCTTATGAAATAGATGTGCAAAGTTTTCAGTAACAATTTTAAGTACAGTACAAACAATAGAAAATATGCTATAGTGATGTAAAGAACAATACTTTAGTTACTAATAGTTGGTATTAGCATAAGTCCCGCCTCTGACAGGGAAAATGGCCAATCATATTTAAGGATTATTTGGGTGGCCAATCAGATTTCTAGGGGGACCCTTTCTGAGTGATGGAGTTGGGTGATGAAAGAGCATAGCAAAACATCACAGGACCTGGAAACCTTTTCTTTATTTGAAACATACCACACTTAAAAAAGCATGCTGCCTTAAGCCTTTGTGTGTAGAAGTCAAAGTCTTTGACAAAGTGTTGGTCTTTGACAACCTGGAAAGACATCATACAGATCCAAGTATAGTGGTAATCTAAATTGGCTTTTAGACAATCATCCTGTAATGTGCCTCAGGCTGTAATTTCTGTTCAGTAAGAGGCTGTCATCACTCGCACAGTAAAAGAGAAGGTTATCATTTTCTAGATTGAGAGCATTTCCAGGCAGTACTTGACTTTACTGTCCTTGTAGAAGGACATGTTTGTCTTCATGGACCTGAGACGTGTTTAATGGCTGTGTCAGTCTCACTGACACTGATCCTATTATGTAGGTCTCACTTGCTGACAGCTGACAGTACATGCTCTTCTAAGAGTGTACAATTAGCACCAACTTTCTCAGCTAGACATCATCTGATGCCACATTTAATCATTAAGAAATGATGATTACAGGCATGGGCGGCAGTAGCTCAGTCTGTAGGGACTTGGGTTGGGAATCAGAGGGTCACCGGTTCAGGTCCCGGCACGGACCAAGTCCGGAAATTGGTCTGGTAGCTGGAGAGGTGCCAGTCCACTTCCTGAGCACTGCCGAGGTGCCCTTGAGCAAGGCACCTAACCGCCCCCACCAGCTCAGGAGCGCCCGCTGTGGGCAGCCCCCTCACTCTGAGACCTCTCCATTAGTGCATGTCCATAGGATCCTGTTTGTGCATGTGTGTGTATTTCAGCCTATGTTTGTGTAGCATGTTAACTAGACAGAGTGTAAAAATGAATTTCCCCTCGCAGGATCAATAAAGTATAAATTAATTAAATTAAAAAAAATTATTAACAATCCTTTCAGAACGGGCTTGACATGTGGCACTCCTCAGCTACCTTCTGAAGTCAAAAATATCATAGACTAAATTATATATGTTTGTGCTATTTCAGACTTTCTTCCTTTAAAGAACCATAATTGAAATGAATACAAACATTTGTTGTGTTTTTCAGCACACTGTGTGTTTCTGTCAAAGTGAACTGGAGTGGGGACAGAGAGCCAGCGGGCACTTGTTTGTGTTTTGTGTCACTGTGCACATGGCATGAAACTTTGGGCTTGTGTGTTAATCTCAGATCAGCACAGAAAGGAATATATTGAAGAGGACTGGCTGGTCACCAATCATGGCCAAACAGGCTAGATTTATGGCCAATTCTGGTCACCAGCCACTTTGCACCTCCACTTGTTAATGCTGCTATACTTCTACAACACAACACTGCAGTCTAATCCAACACAAGTATCACCAAATGGTGGACTGCGGCCCAAATTCAGACCCAGATGCCTTCCTATCTGGCCCTGGCCTGTATCATACAGTTTTTAAGAGTGTTCCTTTTTGAAACAAACTCTTGCCATAATAGCAGTCGAGAAAGACACAGACTAATGCCATCTTTGTAAAACGTCAGGCGTGGTGCTTTATTCAGAACAGCGTTGCAAGTGGTCCGGTCGTTGAATGAGTTACAGAAACACAAACTAAAGAGCCAGCCAACAGGAACACAGTGAGAGAAACTATACTGTTGGGGGAAAGAAGACATGGTGTGCTCTAAAAACCAGGAGTGATTTTGGATGCATTTAAATCAAGTTTAGGCTGATCAGAAGACAATCTTATTTACATTAACATGCACGTTGACATGAAAATGAAGCCACAAACCAGCCGCCACAGATCATGAAACCCCTCAAACTTTTTAGAACTGGGTGAGCATCTAGTATAAATCAGGGTGAATCATTGTGTAATCAGCTATCCACTGAGTCTTGATAAATGGTATAAAAAGGAAAATGATCATGTGCATTTTTACCATGTTTACTTCATGAGTCATCCTGGATCAGAACTGATAACTAGCTAACTAAAGTCAGTGAGCATTTTTCCATGCAACATCATGGTTAGGAAGTTGAGCCTTTGAGGCAGGAATCTTAATTTATCTCACATATGTTACACTTCTCGCCTTCGGTTACGAGTTCTCGCAAGTGACCAATAGGATGATATCGTGGATTTTTAGCAGCCAAAATGAGTTTTCTGGGTAGTCAGAGTTTACCCTTTGGCACAGTTTGAGGACATTCAATATCTGAAGGAGCTTAAAGTAGAGGAAGTGCAGAACAGCTGGATAAGATGTCCGAACCAGGGCATCTCACCATGCAGGACTTCTGGGCCAACCAAGAGGAGACCCCAAAGCAGATCCAAAACACAATGATAACATATCACACCTGGCTAAAGAACACCCCCGGCCACCTTAATAAGAGCAGGAGGATGTAATGGATGAGAAGATTGTCCAGACTTGACTTGTCTCCTTCCTGCCATATTTAAATGTTTGAATGTGTAACGAATAAATACATTTGGAGTGAAAGTCCTGGATGTGCATTCACAATAGTTTGCTTTATTTGCAGAGGAGAGAGAATGTTTTAGAGAGAGGGGAAAGACTAAAGAAAATATAGACGCTTATTAATCCTCGGGCAACATTCAGTTAATTATAGAAGACTGAAATCTGAGGGATGTACTTTTTATTTCTCTGTATCATGTGTACAGAAACACTTTGTATTTGTTTTTTTTACCTGTCAGTGACTGGGGGTGTAAAAAGTACCCTTTCATATTTTTCTATCTCTCAATGTTACTGTTTTCTATGCGTCATAGTTAATCTGATGTCAACTCCTCTTTGTCTGATTAACATAAAGAGAGAATGTTATTTCAATCGGTCTGAATGTAAGTGAATCATTGAAGTGGCTATGAAAACAAATGAAGAAATTCCTCCAGCATTACTCAACAAAAGAGAATTCAAATCATTCAATGTACCCGCTCTGTGCAACAAAGCCTCTTTTCATTTTATTTGTTTGGTCACTTTTCCATTGAGGTGACTGATTGCTCAGAGAAGGTACAAAGTGACGCCAACACTGGAATCATTTACCTTTTTATTCCTTTTAAATGTACCTTTGTAATTTACTGTGAAAACGCTATATACTCTAACTAGAATGGACATTTGATATTGTCTAATCTCTTAGACGGATGTTGCCTATGGTAATGGTTGGACTTGAGCTTGTATGGCGCTGTTTTATTCATCTGACTACTCGGAACGTTTTTGATGCCGCAGTACACACTTTCCCATTAACACCCTGATGGCAGAGGAGCTATGTAAAATGTCCACCAGTATTAAATAATCCCATTCATACACATTCACACAGCGCTGACACAGCCAAGAACACCTCAACATGTGAATAGAGGAGCCAGGGATAAACCCTTGACCTTTCTGTTGAACAAAGACCATCTCTACCACAGAGCCACAGCCAGTGGATGTGGATTCAGACACATGCATCGTTTAGTTTTTCTCAAAAAGCAGCATCTGCTGAGGTCTTCAAAATCACAACGAGCAGCAACAAGAGTCATCATCCTGGTAACATTTAGCTTGATAAACTGCTATTTTCCCCCTCAATCCTCAGTGTTATTTTGCTAAGCTTTGGTGGAACTTTGTGAGTCATCACCAGCTTATGGCTAGACAACATAAAAGGTGGATTATACAGCTGGAGGTTGTATTTGACATTTCAGTACTTTCATGTGAAAACTTGAGAAATCTCTAACTTATAAATGTCATTTTACATGTAAGATTATTTATTGAGGTGCTTCTAAAAAGTCTCAGTGACATCATCCAATGTTTTTTAAAGAAACACAATGAAGCCCAACGATGGCTGTGGCCATATTTGAAATGACGTCTCCAACTTACTTTGGATTGCAACTGTAAAAGAGGTTGAGGTAGACCTTAACTCTTATGGCAAACAGATACAATGTGCCCACCTGTCAAACAACATGGCCGCACCCCTCATTATGCACACATTATTATCAGAATCAGCTTTAATGGCCATGTATGCCTACACACAAAGGGGATTTTACTCCGGTGAACTGTGCTCTGTAAAAAAGTACATTAGATATCAACAATAAACACAAAATAAACACAAATAAGCAAAGACTAATATGTACAAGACTTAATAAGATAATAGTGCAGTGCTGAGTAGTGCAAAATATGCTGACGTAAACATGATTATAAAAAATGTAATTATGTGACAGGTGGGTTAATTTCCATGAGGTATGCAAATATTAATGTGGAAGTGCAAAAAAGTACAGTACATCAAGTGTCCACTTGAGGCTGTCTCCAAAAGCCGCATTTGACAGCAGAAATAAGCATGTCTCCAGCCAGGGGTAAAAAAAAAAAAAAACATATTAGGTTTGAATATTTTCAAGTCTTCATCAGCACTGACTGATTTAACTGTAAGCGGGTGCGTTGTAGCTGTTCACCAGGAGGCATAAGCCCCGCCTCTGCTCCACCTCTTTGCTTGTTGCTATGGTTGACCGAAAGTTAGGTTGAGATAGCATTTTCAGTATGGAGACCACCTTTGCTGGGCTTCAAAGTCCACTTTAGGAACCAATGGGTGACTTCACTGAGACTACGTCCACGTTGTATACCGTCCATGAGCTTGACTCTGCTGCTTTCAGTTTGATGGAGTCGTCATTCATTCCAGTCTCAGTTGTTGTTTGATGCAACAAAAAAAGCAAAAGGAATGCAAGATACCCAAACCTAGACTGAGTCCATGCATTGACATATTCTAAGAAAACAACATGAAAACATATTCTAAGAAAAAGGAACTGATGAAAACCTTTGAGGTAAATATAAAACTTGTGAAACAGTCTGCAGGTTGTGATAACGTACTATAACACAAAGTGTGTCCTGATGCACATAGTGTCAAAGAAGCTAAGGAAGCTAAGTTTGAGCTACATGAGATACAGATGTAAAAGAGTGATTGGATAGTGAGGAGCTATCAGCTAAATGAATTCTGGGCTCATATTTTGTTGAGTTGTCAGTTAAATGTCAGCTCAGAAACAAATTACATTTGTTATCATCTGTCCTCTTCTGAAGAAGAAGCCATTCAGTTTGTAATGTCACAGACGTCATGACAGTCCCAAGAGGCTGGTCCCCGTAATGGATTTAATGACAGATCACGTTGTTTATTTGTTCATTAATTAGCATGTAATTGTATTCTGGCCTGCTCACACTGTGAGTCCTGCTTTTAATAGTGTGACTGCCATAATAATCAACTTCAAGCGATTGCCATGACTCATCATGTCTGACAGTGGAGCCTCAGACTGAATATAAATGTTGTGTTGACACTTTTCGTGACACACAGTAGTGTAACCTTGAGGGTCAAAGTGGAGGGATGGTATTTCTATGCATCTAGAAACACCATACTTCATGCATGTGTATCATGCAAAAGGTTCAGGTATTATCAGGATGAGACAAAACAACATTAGTGAAGTTGCAAAAACTCAAAAATCAGGTTTGCCCTGTATGCTGTGACCCATCTTCCTCCCAGGTGCGCTCTGCACATGACTTATAGACTCTCCACCTACGAAAGGCACACACAAAAATGTATTACAAATGAAATGCAGGAAAAATAAACAAATTGTGTCAATTAAATTAAATGTGGCTCCTACAATCAGTGTTCTGAGGAATGCATGTCCTTGTTTTTTTTAATTCTCACTATAGCCCTAAAGAATTGAACTCATTTAAATGTTTCTTTTAACTTTTGTCATGATGCTTTTCATGTCGTGTGTGAAGCACTTTGAATTGGCTTGTTGCTGAAATGTGCTTTATAAAAAAAACTTGACTATTGTCCAAATGAATGGACCATTATATTTCTGTGCCTTTTAAACATGCACCACAACCTACACAACTACACAGAGCATTTAAAGGAAGGCAAAATGTGCTGTCATTGCGTCTGTCACTGTTGCTTCATTTGCAACTTCCACATCACCTTTCTTATGTAATGTCTTGCCTCCTGAGACTCCCCCCCACCCCCTAAACTCGTCTATACACCCTTGGCACTTACTAACATTTTCAAACTTTGCTTGTGTTGCACGCAGATGGATGTTGCTTTGGACAAAAGCTTCTGCGAAAAAAATTGTAGAGCAATGAGCTCAAACCAAAAAGTCAAACAGCCAAACAAACACAGAAATTACATAAGAGAGTTTAAAACTCTGTGTGCTGAGGTGGTCCGCTAAGTTATGTATTCATTCTTAAAGGTGAGGTTTCAGAGTGGCATGCACATTTCACATATTTTTTCATTTTTAAATGACACAAGGGACAATTAGTGAAACAACAAAACGACAGCTAGACATATTCAGTAATGTGAAACACAGAAGTCATGAAGCTGAATGTTTGGATGTCGTTGCCTGCTGTGGCTGTCTGCACTGAACAGTAAAAAAAATACTAATGGCGTCCTGTTTTTTTCTGAGGAACTTGCAGTGATTTTCTTTATTTCATTCTAGCCTGCTTTGATACATTTCTGTCAGGTTTTCTGTTGCAGGCGTGTAACAGTGTCCTATCCTTGGATATTACCACATTACAGTCTCAATAATTGTGAATTCACACTGTGACCATGAAATAAATGAGCACATTCCTCCAGCAGGAATCCTGGTCAAAAACACATTCAAACTCTTTTGTGAGGGAAATGTCAGTCAGCTAACCCACTCATAGATTTTTTTTTTATGCAAGTCTAAAGTTCCCTTTGCACTCAATCTGAACTCACCTCAGGCTTCTACCATTGTATAGCATGATGTCCTTTGTGTGAATAGCTGAGCACATGTTAAAACTCTTTCCCCTCTCCTCTCAGGGAGCCTGCGACTCTCCTCTGTTCAAAAGCGAATACAGACATGAAATGAAAATAAAAAAGTCTCAAAGGAAAGAGGTGGGCACAGTTAATCAAAAATGGGACTTAATAAACTGTTAATTTGTTAACAAAGTTTTTAACTTTGATAGCAGGTATACAGTTTATTCGGTTAATAATTAAAGATCCCATATTCTCCTCATTTTCACCTCTTATGTTGTCAGTCTGTGAAACCTATCGAGTAGCTTTGGATAATTTGCAGCAAAAAAAAACCTCATTATTTCTCTTCTACTTGCGTCAGTAAAAACCTTCATTTCAGCCTCTGCCTGAAACAGTTTGTATCAGCTGCTGTCTCTTTAAGGCCCCGCCCCCCTCCCCACCTGCCCACTTTTTCTGATTGGCCAGCTCTCTGGAAGCCTTCCGGGCGGCAGAACACTGCAGGGCTGCCAGGGGAGCGCTGCTCTCCAGTGCTGGGAGAATGGCTTCACCGGACAATAGTGTCTCAGCACGTGTATTTGTCAAATTTATTGTAGAAAACTATCTCATACACAAGCCATATTCACCTGACAAGTGTGGATATAATCTAATTTTTAAAAAACATTAGAAGCAAAAAATAAGACGTGTTGCTGTAAAAAGTAAAATATCTGCTAGTTGGGAGAGAACATTTTTACTTGTGTGTCCTCGTATAAGATGTACTTCCTGATTATAATATAGAAATCTCATTTTACACTCCAGTAAATTGTTCTTGTCCTGTTGGCAGATGTTTTTTGCTTATTTAAGGAATTTAAGGCCTTATTTCTTTCTTTTAATATCTTGAAGTAAGTTGTTTGTTTGGACCTGTATGATTAATACGGATTATAATAAGTGTATTTAGATATTTCTGACTAGAAATGAGACAACTCCACTTGGTTAGGTTGAAGTTTCTGTCGTGTGTTTGCTCATCATGTTGAGAACCAAACCAGGGCCGAGTGAAAAGAAAGCATTCCTTTACATTGTACTGATTTATCAGAATGAATTAAAACAAATTAAATGAAAATGAAATAACCATTTTTGTCTGAGCATTTCATGTGATCTCTCATGTCAGGATAAGTGAGGCCAGATCATGAAAAGATACCCTAGGTATGTCCAACTCACTTTGTAGTAAACCTCCAAGGTAGTGGAAGATCTAAGACGCAGAGCTGGGCTTGACAGAAAATAAGTAAGAACAGGAAGCTTGTCCTCGCATTCCTTTTTCTTTCTTTTAAACAAAGGCTGACAACTTGTCAACTTCACCTTTCATCACTGAAGGCCTTTTTTTTCTTGCAGACCTCTCCTCAGAAATGTATTTATCCTATGGAGCTGAAGAACAGTGTGACTGTTTTACTGCTTTCATTACATTGAAAAGGCCCTGTCACAGCAAGGAGATCGTCGGCCATCGGCCCTAGTTTGACCGACAGTGATCGTCGCTTTAGTTTCTGAGGTGTGTCCGGCTCCGTCGCTACCCGTCGGCCCCAATCTGCGTCGGTCAGTGCGGTCGGTGAGAGGGATCTCTCTGATTGGCTGTTTGGAGGTTTCATTTATCTCCATCTCTCGACCCAGGTTCAGGAAAGCCCCTTGAGCATGCCTCTGTAGTATTCATGATTTCACCCATTTCACCCTTGTCTCCTCAGCCTCTTCTTTTCTTTTTCCACTAAAAGACCAAGAACTGACAACGCCAGCGCCATTTTCAACTTTTTATCAGACGTTATTCTCCATTAGAAGGCTACCTATAATACGAGTGGTGACCGACAGCGGTGTGAAAATGGTCGGCTGTCTTTGCAGTGTGCAAAGTGCAAGGCATCTTGAGGCGACATGAGGCGATGCCACAGTCTGCTTTTGTTGCCCCTGGTGTGTCAGGGCCTTTAAGGAACTGCAGAAAGAAACACACACAATGACCACCCCCATTGCTTTCACACATTTAGAAACCCACGCTGTCCTCACCTCCACATCCATATTGCATTGTTTGACTCAGAGAACTGGATTTCATGCAGCTGTGGATTTCCTCTTGTAGGATAATAGGATAATAAAAACAAGCCTTATAGAGAACAACGACTGCCAGTATAAAGGGTGGGTGGCTGCCAAGTACCCACACTCTCAATGATCAAATAAATCTTTTATAAATATGGACAGATATGGAGCTCAGCATAAGTTCAAGCAGGAAGACTGGTTATATTCTCTCACACATTTATTCATTTTCTTCATTAAAATTAGCCCCTCCCTCTCTACCACATCCACCTTCTCCCTGCTCTGGTGATCAGCTGATTTGGAGCGTTAACTCTTTAAGTAATAATCCAACCCGACTCTGCCACAACCTCTCTCAACCAATCATCCTGCTGCTGTCAAATTTTAAAATCTGTTCTCTCTCTTCAGCAGTCAGTTTGTCATTTCAGTGCGATCAGCTACCCTCCTCCAACCCGGTCACCTCCATTCCAGCTCAGCAGAGTTCAGATCCAGCCTCAGAAACCCACTCCTCATCACATCCTGCATTCTTCTATCTCCACCACCGGGGTCTAGACTCCATATGGGGGTATCCTATCCTGCTGTCAGCCTCATTACCCTTCTGAGTACATGAAGATGTCATGCTGGAGTCTAATCCCCAAAGACTTTGCACATTTATTTCCTGAATTCTTAAATAAATAATTTTTCATTCTTAATTAAGTCTCTCCTGATTGAAATGTATAGAATACATGCGACATCACAGGCTTCGATTTTGGTAATGCAACACACAATCAAGCCCTTTTCAGAACTTCTAAATGACACAGAAAAGACCTGACTATCAAAAGCCTTCTCCAGGACGAGAAAAGAATAAACCTGGTGAATGCAAATGAGCGTCTTCAGAGGAAACCAAGGAGACAGTTGTTCAAACCTTAAAAACATGGCATGTACACAAAACAGTTTGACGTGTAACTCGGGTGGTAGGAAGAGGAGACCAAAGAAAAGGAGATCTTCCTCAGGGAAACTGTCCTTTCTCAGGAGGAGATGTACGACAGGCTCAGAGCTGCCTGGGAGGAGGACAGCAACGAGATCGGAAGTGCCTCTGAAAGAGATTAAACAGTGATCACAGCAGAGAGGAGCAATGGAGCTCACAGGAGAGGAAGCCAATCACAACAGTGAAGGAGGTGGAAGAGAAATGGGGAGAGCAGGGTCGATCAGGCTGGAAGATGTGAGGAGAAGCTCTTTTTCAGGCATTTTCAGGGGTGGTGTTTAAGTGGCAAACTGGCAAACCTCCAGATTCAGGCTTGCAGACTGAGAGGAAACCACAGCAAGGAGGAGAGGGGAGGGGAGGGGAGGGGAGGGGAAGAGAGGAGATGAGAGGAGAGGAGAGGAGAGGAGAGGAGCGGAGCGTAGGGGAGGGGAGGGGAGGGGAGAGGAGAGGAGAGGAGAGGAGAGGAGAGGAGGGGAGGGGAGGGGAGGGGAGGGGAGAGGAGAGGAGAGGAGAGGAGAGGAGAGGAGAGGAGAGGAGAGGAGAGGGGAGAGGAGAGGAGAGGAGAGGAGAGGAGAGGAGAGGAGAGGGGAGCGGAGGGGAGCGGAGGGGAGGGGAGAGGAGAGGAGAGGAGAGGAGAGGAGAGGCCACAGCTGATCACTTTCTGGGTAATTATGTTTTTAGGAGTTTGTCCAGGTCATTGACTTTGGATGGTGTCCAGAACAGAAACATTACAGAACTTTGGATGATGAAAGTAATGAAGGACAAACAGCTGGACAGCTGGAGTCACAGGAACTCAAGGTAGCTACAGATTCACTGATGTATGTAGTATAAAACATTATAAACACAACAACAACAAACACACCTGCATCCTGCAAAAATAGAAGTCTTGGGTATCTGCTGCCGACACAGCGGAGCAAGTGGAAGCACAAACATTGACTACAGTAAAAACCTATCATGGCATGGTGAAGCGGAGCAAACACGTATCGATTGAGGTTGTTGGCTTTTTAAACTCAGTTCTCATTCCCCTTCATGCTACAAGGAAATTCGAATAATAAATCTTTTGAATTCAATTTGAACAACAAAACATGTATTCAATGAAAGCAGTATTATTCTTGGATTCCAAACAGTAAACAAATATCATATGGGATTAGACAGATGCAATTTGGAGTCTTTAGTGTGTCAGCTGGGATATCAATGCAGGAAATCGTTTTATCATGTTTTTTAGAAGCCTGTCCTTCTCTTTGTTTTGCCGAGGTGTCAACATGTTACATGAGGTGATAACATTAAAGGACTTCCACAGTTAGCGTAAGGCTTTCACTATCAATGCCACGAAACATTTTAAATTCTACTCTCTGTGTGACATGTCAGGTTCATATCATCTTCCTTGAAATATACTATGAGCTATATGCCAGTGTCATTTACATAGATATTCAATGCTTTTACATCCCCCACATGTAGGATATCACTCTGGCAGGAAGACGGATGAACTGTCTCATTTTCATTTTAATGAAAACAGATGGCAAGAATCAGTCGCAGCACAAACCGTGCTTCCGGAGCCTGATTTGATACCATTATGAATTTGCCATTTTGTTACAGCTAAAGAGTTTGCTAATGGCTTTGCTAGTGTTAGAGAGAGAGAAAGCAGAATGATGGAGGCATGTCGACAGCACGTATGTTCCAACAAACATACACATGACCCTCTTTACTTTCAACTCAAGGGCAGCTCAGCACGGCAGTGATTTCATATGCTAATGGTCGGATGTCATGCGTGGACGTCATAATGAGTCGTTTAGCGCCTGATGTCTCCCATTTCTGTTGACACTACTCGTACATCCAGAGGACAAGGATTTCTCCTGTCTTCCCTAACTCATCATGTATAGCTTCAACGTTTACTGAAGCTGTCTCTGAGTTTTAGGGGGTTGATTTCAACGTGTGTGAAGAGCAATTCCCATTCGATGTTATCTGATCAAATTTACTGCATGGCTAAATTGTATGCACCAGTTTTTCCCATCATTTTTACAAATGCAGCACCTGAAGGAGGACATTTTGCAAACTCAACTAAAAAAGTTTCTTTCCAGAGGAAAGCTTTTTTTCCCCTTTAGTGGTAAAATGGGACTTAGTATTTGTAATATGCTGCACAGAAGGACCGTACTGAAAAGTGGGTCAGAAAGAAGACAGAAACGCCACATTGGAGAAGAATTAGGAAAAGCAAAATGGAGAAAGTGAGATAAGAAGTACATAGAGAAAAGTAAGTTGACTTATATTTAATATAAAGATGGGTATAGGCTATTGTTAAAATTTAGGAGCTAAGGCAGCACTTACAGGTTCACATAATTAAACGCAATCGTAAAACATTGTGCTGCACAAAAGAGCTGTGTGAGCGCCCAAAAGACTTGGACCTAGGAAGTATAATAGACTAATATTAAATGTGTATAGACAGGTGGTTGTGAAAAGACCTGAGCCTGGAAAGTATTTGCTTTTGGTTGCCTGGTTGTATGCGGGACTGTTTTAAAGGAACTCCGACCTGACCTGAGTCATTTTAAAAAAGTCTGCAAACAAAGAATGAAGGTCAAACAGGAAAAAGGGATGAATCAATAGTTATCAGCCCGCTGCAAGCATGCATCAAGCTCCACAGAGCAGATCCATCGAGACAGGAAGTTGTACAAGGGAACACATAGAGCAGCTGGTCATTTCAAAATAAAACATCATGTACAGACTCTGGATCGTACATCCCATCACTTCATCAACATTATGTCAAAGCAGGCACCAAGGTAACCTGTTGTTTGCACGTTGTTCTCTTTATTCTCATGAACATTACTCTACCCAGTGGGGTAGGGCGTGCACCGAGGAGTGGAGCAAAACCACGGCGGAGACAGGACGTTGTGCACTCGAATCCTTGCTTTGCCTTGCATGTCTAATGTCAAAATGATTAGTGAAGAAAATGACTTAAAGCATAATGAGAGTAAGTGGGAAGACGGCAGTGTGAACTTATCATGTACCTGTCTGTTCCAGTAACATGCAAACATCTTTCCTGGTGCAACACAGCTGCTGTTTGCAGCACTGTTGCCAGCACTTTGTGGGCATATTTGAAGTAAAAGGCAGAAAATCACAGCGATAGGGATGAAGATTACAAGGGATTTCTTCATTAAAAGTACTGAAAGCATGCCGGGGCCCCTCTGGGTTTGTAAGCAATATCTTTCTAATGCCTGTGTAATCTACATCTAATAAAAACTGGAATCTCAATCAGATGCAAAGCCATGCAGGCACACTGGGCATGAGGAGAGGAGATAAAGGAAGAGGCTGAGTGATGTAAAGTAGGTGAAACACAGAGAAGCAGAGGAATAAAACGAGCTGGATGGGAAGGAAGATGGAGGCCTGGAGTCACAGAAGGTGAGTTAAGATTCAGAACGTCTACACACACACACACACACACAGTGCAGAGGAGACACTTTTCCTGATCACAGCCGAAGCTCATTGCCTGGAGTCATGGCTGTCTGACTGACGGGAGCAGAGGAACAATCATCTCTGTCTCTTTGTGTTTGGATATAGTTCCAGCTGGTATTTTTGCCTTGATCTTCCGTCTACCTCTCTGATTTTCTGTGCTCTCCGCCGATTCTTGGTTTTGGGGTTGACTCAACCTTGCCGCCTGTGAGCAACCCATAGATCGACAACAAGTCTCTGTTAAGTAAATATATGTATGTAGTGTGTGTGTAGGTTCAAACAGATATCAGATTGTGATGTTTCTGCACAATGCATGGTGCTATCAGCCGGCGCAATCCATTCTTTGTGAATGAGGCCCAATACTACTGCAAAAACTCCTCGGATTTCATTTTTTACAGTGCACTATAAGATTTTGCATGGAGCAAGGCCAAAATCAAGGATTTAAACCATACAGAACTTCCAAACATTTAAGGAGTTGTGGTTGTACAAGTTAATTTTTCACACGATGTGACAATGTGTACACCTTTCATATTCCACCAAGGTATGTGGTTAAGATTAAGGTTTAAATTATGATTTAGTTCAGAGATGGAAAGCAAGAGACTGCACAATGCCAATGAAGATCCAAAAGACGAGCATTCTCTCTGGCCTAGTTTTGGTTTCTATAATATGACAAGGACACTATTTGAGGAGGTGGAGGGATTTAGTGAAAGCTCACAGAGTGGACATCAATGGAGGCAATGTGTTCTTGGTCATGGGGTGGAAAAACCTTATGATGCTTCATATGTACATGAAAGCTGTCTAAAAGCCTAAATCATTTTCTTTTTTTACTGATCCTTTATGTTCTTAGTCTCACCCACTCCTCCTCTCCCCTCAGCTCTCTCCTATTTTCTGAAGTCTTGTTTGTTCCTGCACCATCCGGCTTCAGGTGCATTAAGCTCTCCGTGGTGGAGGAGCAACAGGGTTGTTTGTGAAGTCTCCTGTTAGAAGGGCTGGCAGTGGGAGACTTTAAATATGCCTTAATGTTCCTTTAGTCTGCAGCATGCACAGAAAAATACTCAGAACTTAATAATACCCTCTGCCCGACTATGTGTCAAAAATAGCATCATATATGACCAGCTTGTTCACTTACATCAGCTTAAAGTGTTATATGACTTGAATAGATGTTGAACGTTTTCTTTTTCATTAGAGAAATGAAGCATAAATTACTTTGCAATGAATATGTGGTAGAATAGTCATTTATGAAGTTTCTCTGACAGCAGTGGACCGCCTGAAGGTCCTGATTGATCATGAACAGGTCAGAGCGATGTACATCCAGATGGAGGAGCTGGATGTCTTGGAATCAGTGATGCAGATCACTTATTGGTTTCAACACCAATTCTCCCCGTGCAGTTTCATGCCTCCAACACTCACCTCCAAAGTTGATATTACTTGATGCTTTCACACATGCTCCTGAAAACGCGATTACGTTCAGTAGGGGCTGGACAATCACATCCTTCATGTACCAATAAGTGATGAACTCTGGATAAGTTTGACCGGAAAGTCTGTGGAGAAGCATACATATATGTATACAGACATATATGTATACAGAGAACAAAGTTTCTTTATTTGTCTCCCTCGGGAGAAATTTGTCTGGAAATTGCTGCATAGACAAAACATAGAACAACTAAATACAAACATCAGTTATTACAAATGTGCAAAACATTAGCTTACCCAGGTTCTAAGGTACCCAAACATCCGCACACACATTCCTATCACAAGCACATGCACACTGCGCATACCTACACACTCAACACAGACGTCTGTTTCTTCAACGAAGATATGCCGTCTTTACACCTTTGTACAAACACAGTGCATCCGCAACGACGCAATATTGGTGTGCAAGTGTGTGTTGTCATATAGCAACATGGAGTTGTGGAAGTGAGAGAGGCACAGCGTATGAGTACACAGTGGGAGCTTCACATACACACACACACACACACACACACACACACACAGCATTTGTCCACCCTGCTGGAGTAGTGCTACGCTGCTACCTACACTATGGAGATGTGTTCTGTGCAGTATGGGGAGCCTTATTTGTTAGTGGCTGTTCGTCTATTGACATGTGCTTCCTCTATATTGTTAAATAATGTTTTTTTTGTTTTGTTTTTAACAAATATTTTTCTTTGCATTTTCATTTGTAACACAGTAACACAAAAAAGACAAACATATAGACATAACATTGACAGTATATAAAAAAATATAAAAAATTAAAAAACCAACAACATACATTTTTGTTAAATAATGGTTTTATTAAAGGGTATCAAACCTGCCTCCAATTTCCTTACAGTGCAAATGCAGCCTGTAGATTTGTTTTAAAGTGATTCTGAACACAGTGCATTATTTTATAGGGGATAATTGTAACAAGATTCTTTTCCCCTCAAATCGTACCAACACTTGCTCCACAATCTCTGACAATGTATTTATTGATTTATTGTCGTTGTTCTGTTTGTTCTATCCCACTTTTCAAGCCCAGTTTCATCATGAGTCTGGTTCTGCTCGAGGTTTCTGCCTCTTTAAAGGAAGTTCTTTCTTGCCACTGTAACTTTGTTAAAAGTAGCTTAGTGGATTAATGTTGAGTCTTTGTAGATAATATAACAAAGAGTGAGGTTATTCTGCTTTGGCTCTATAAAAAAAATGCATCTCTACCTCCCATGGTGGATCAGGGGTGTTACGGCTCTGTGGGCGTAAGAATCCCGCCATCTGTAAGCGCAATCAGAGGCCATGAGTGTGGAGATTGTGATGAGGCAAATGAGTGTGAAATCAGATGAAAATGGCCACAGTGGGGACTACACTGCATAAATCTATGAAAACTTTTAGAGTTTTACTCATAGCTATATTCACTCATCGTTCTTAATTACATCACATTAGCATGTAAGAGACAAACCTTTCTTTGTAATATCCACACCGGATGACAAACTGTTAATAAAGTAATGTATCTGTGAAGTGATTTTTTTTGTCTTTTCGGGCCTCATACATACACCTCAGCCCTGGTCACTGTTATTGTTATTCTGCTCTCGTGTTTGGGAAATCAAAGGCAAACCATGCTCTGTTTGGATCCATTAAGTGCTGACGCTTTGCTGCTACTTTTGTCCCTCTGCTCCAAACTAAACAGGCCATCTGTGTAAACAGTTAGCACTGATCTACCATAATAAAAAGCACAACTCCCTCACCTCGGCTGGCATCTGCCACAGTCCACAGCATGTCTCTGTCTTTATCAATCAGTCACAGCCACATCAGAAGCTGTCCCTGAACAGCTCTGCTCCACATTTCTATTGTTTCTCTTTTTTTTACAGAAATGAAAGAGTAAAAGAGAAGAAGCTCCTCCTTCATTGGAACAAGTCAATTTCTTCCTCACTTCCTGGTTCACTGTCATCATTAAATCAGCCTTATTCCTCACTTTCTGTGCCACTCATCCTGCAGGTAGTCGCAGCCACCTGCTAGGTGATGACTTAAAACCATCCTGCTGGGACGTGCTCAGACGGCCTCCAGCAGAGCGTACTGACAGGATCTGCTCTTGTCAAGGCTGCGTTCACGGTTTGCAGAGAATCTGTCGTTTGATGTCTTTCTTAATGCAGTGATAAGTGCATCACATAAACAGAATTAGGTTTCAACCATTAGTGCAGGTAAGAGTTTACACCTGGTACAAGTACAAAAACATCCGTATTAATCAAACATGCGGACGGCGATCGTACGCACATCGGTAGATAATCAGTGTTGATAAATCCCACGTTTTCTTAACCAGCAGGCTCGTGCACGTTCAGGGACATTTGCATTCACAAATGTGTAAAACAAACTAAATTTGTTAACAAAAAACCTTGTTAAAAATCATGTGAATATTTTTACCTCCCTGTAATAATGGCAACGAGAGCAAAGAAAAGGAGCGTCATAGCAACAGACATTGGAGTAGGGTGAGGTTGAATAAAAGACGGTAATAAATAAATAAACAAATAAATAAAATAAGTTCAGTAACTCTCGCGTTAAGTGAACTAAATAACTTAGCTGGGAAGTTACTTACAAAAAAAAACAAGCTGCATGAGAGAAGTTGACAAATGCTGTAGATTCTGTTGGTCAGAGGAGAAAACACTTGAAGAAGTCAAGAAGACGACGTTTGATATTTAGATCTGTGCAATTTTTTGTTGTTTTCATAACTGTCTTATTTAGTAGCTCTTTATAGCTGTTTAATCATCTTTCTTTGTATCTCCTCTAAATCTCCCTGACACATGGGGTACCCGTTTTCTTCGCAAAAAAAACCTATGAGGATCTATTACATATTCTATCACACAGTAATTAATTAGTGTGAACTGTATTGCTTCAACTCTAGCAAGTACTACTGAATAGCTTTCAATATAGTGGTTTCCATCTTCTTAGTCATACTCTTGTTTTGTCTCAATGTCACTTGTTATGTTTGTCACGTTGTTGCATCACCTAATAAAAAAAAATACAAAATAAAAAGCTCAGTGCAAAATAAAATAAAAATGCATCATGGCCTAAAAGCCAAAGTACCACACAGTTTTCATCCTTGGACAGCATTTTCAGGTCATCAGTGGCATAGCTCTCTCTGGGAAAACAATCAAGCAGTGACGCTCTCTGAACAGAACAAGCTGGACCAAACCGATCAGTGCGCTCTGTTGAAACGCGAGCACATGGTTTGCCAAATCATTTAATAATGCAAAATGAGCCATGATACAACATTTAAAATACCTGTCACAGCTTTTCTTTTAAGGTTTTAAGACCAATTAGGCAATGTGTCTGTTTCAAACTAGACAAAATCAATAATTTAGTGTTTTGAATTAAATGGTAAATGGGCTTGAGCTTGTAAAGCGCATTTAGTCTTCTGACTACTCAAAGCACTTTTCACACAGCAGGTCACACCTACACATTCACACACTGATGGAAGAGGCTGCTGAGTTAAGTGTCCATCAGAAGTAACTAATCCCATTCATACACATTCATACGCAGCTGACAAAGCAGCGACAGCAATTCGGGGTTAAGTGTCTTACCTAAGGACACATCGGACATGTTGCTGCAGGAGATGTGGATCAAACCCTCGAACCTCCGGTTGAGAGAAGACCGACTCTACTGAACCACAGCCGCACAATTAAATAAAACTCAGAACCTGCATCTATGTTTAAATTAATTAATGCATGCTGTAACACTCGTAGTGTGTTTTATTTGTAGTTTCAATGTTCTACTGTTAGATTCTACGCTGTACTTATAAACATCGCACAAAAAGTAAGGACATTTGTGTTTGGTAGATTATTTCTTTGTTGTAGCCATGCTTCTTGCTGTTTGGTATTGGTAGAGAAGGTTTGGCAAGTTTTTCATGGGCGCAACCCACATACTCAGCTCTGCTGCTTACCCCACAAATGCATGTTCCTTACAAATGTGGCACCATTTTAAATGGAAATAAACTTTCCAATGGTATAAGATTTATTGCCAAGAAGCAGCAAAGAAATAATCTACCCAACACAAATTTTTATTTACACACATTTTCTAAGTAAAAGTACAAGTTGATAACTCCTACTCTTTACTTTGCTCTGATGCACTCATTACACACACATCCATGCTTACACACTGTTGATAAATGAGGACCCAGGTATGCTAGTTTTCAGCTCACTTTGAGCCCTTAATGGGATTTCATTGTTGATATTAGGTTGAAAACAGGTTTGAGGTCTGAAACTCCTTTTAAACCAGATTAAAAAACAGCTATAACATCACTGTGTCAGAAAACACTACTTGTATTATACTTTTGATAATGTGTTTATTTTGGCGTTGAAAAGGTGATAGAATATGATTGTTGCAACATTTATCTAAAACCATTTTGCAGCAGAGTGTGAATTCCCGTCCTGGAAAGACATATTGGTTTTTTTTCAGAAATCATGATAAATTCAGCATTTTAGGGGCTGTGTGATGTTAGCAGGAGGTTCAAAGATGTATCATAAAGGGAGTTATTTTTCACACCCTCCATAAAATAAGTAAATGATGACTGTGCAAAGGCAGGTATAAAGAAAGACCTGCGAGTTCTGATCAAAGACTATAAAACATGGTCATGTAACGTCACCTATTGGTTTCTGAAGCATACTTTTGAAGCTGTCTTAAACTAACCTTTGGTCAACCCAGTAACAGGCAAAGAGCAGGAGCAGAGGCAGGTGTTAAGTTACAGTCACACCTCTTATCATGAATGAATCGTATCCTTTTATAAATTCTTAACACATAAATCAAGTGTTCAACTTGATTTTTAGAAGTAGGGGAGAACTTTCATTTTGTCCTTCCTACACCAATTTATTTGTTACTGTCAACTCCAGGCGTGTGTGTGTGTGTGTGTGTGTGTGTGTGTGTGTGTGTGTGTCTTTTACAAACACACACTGTTACATTTCCAGAGCAACTGAGGTTTAACAAGCTGCCACTTAAGTAACACAAGTATCACAGCCCTCTTATCAACCCCTTTCTCTCCTCTGT
The DNA here is from genome assembly GCF_963584025.1 of Labrus mixtus. Taxonomy (NCBI): domain Eukaryota; kingdom Metazoa; phylum Chordata; class Actinopteri; order Labriformes; family Labridae; genus Labrus; species Labrus mixtus. Next base: position 28,582,461 of record NC_083615.1, read on the forward strand.
GTTAGTGCTTGTTATTTGAGTGTTTCCTCTGTGCTTATTTCTGTGTATTGTTTTTAAAGCAGGTGTGCTCAAGGTGCATACCTTGTTAACCTATACCTGACACAGTGCCCATCTGTCAAGATGCATGAAAAACCAAAATCAAAGGCTTCTTCTTATAATTCACCAACGCCAGGTTACCATGACTTAAAGCATGAAGAAAGGAAGGAAAACAGGGTCAAATGGTCAAGAGGGAAAATAAATAAATGCTTAGCTATGCAAAAGTAAATCACATAAATATGTTCTGTTGAAACCATCCATCTGCCTGCCTTTCCATCTTTTTCTACTCTTATTGATTTAATCCAGTTCCAGCCAACACTTCTGTGAGCGTGTCTTTGTGCGTGCTGGGCGAGTGCTCCTGACACTTTGCATGTGCGGAATGAGCGAGCTGGGATTTCATTAAGTTTAAAAGGCTGACTTCATAGTGATCAATGGCCCTTCTCATCGGTCACCTGGAGAGGCCTTACTGACCACGGTGCAAAGATGGATGAAGGGTGGAAATGGAGAATGAAGGGAGTGGCAGAGATTGAGTGGAAATTGAGGGTAAGGAGGTGTTTGTGAGGACGAGTGGAGAGAAAGAGAAAGAAAGAGAAAAAGGATATATTGACCTCTTTCCCCTTTTTTATTGATGCTATGTGCTCTGAAATAAAAACACACAAATACTGTTCAACTAAAAATAATCAATGGACATTTCACTTTGGGTTTGTTTAAATGATCACATATCAGCAGGTTAAATACATTGGACTGTGAAACAGTTCACGATGAATAATGTAAAGACACAATAATTACATATAGGTATATTAACACAGCATAATTAAAGCTACCCAAGGCTTCTAAAAATTCTCCACAAGGTGACTTTTACAAAACACTTCTTGATTCCTCTTTATTATGTAGATCATTCTTGCTGTTTTCTGAACAAGTTAATCACTCTCTTTAGGTTCAGCCCGATCCCCCGCTAGATCTTGTAGATCTCCTGTGATTTGTGTACAGCTGCCATGGCTGCACTCCATTGTGCTCAAGTTCCAGGGTGCGTATGTGGAAATTTGGAGTTAGTCGTGTAGTGTAAGGCACAACTGCTGATCATGGCTCGATCAGCGGCTTTCGATCAGATGGATCATTTTCTTTATATTTTGGTCATAAGACTGCACATACTCTCACAGTGAGAGCAGAGCCACAAGCCGATTTCCCGCCTTTGGGACTTTTTTTCCTGATTGTACCTGCACATACTGACAGACAGCATCCCAAATCACCATGGCAACAGCAGGCATGTCTGTTTTATTTGTCTTTCCCTTCCTATCATAAAAAGAAACGTTGACAGGACATTTTTGTAGACCTCCAGCTGAAAGGAAATATTTATTATAGTAACCTTGTGTTTGTTAATGCAGAATGAGTCAGAGAGAGAGAGAGAGAGAGAGAGAGAGAGAGAGAGAGAGAGGGGGAGTGAGACCCTTTTTGCCAGTCGGTGTATTTGAGCAGTCCTCATAAGACAACTGAAATACACACAGTCTACTCGACCTCTGTCTGCGGGAGTTTTCTATCGACAATTGTCCATGGTCCATCTTGATTTAAAACTCGTACAGTGTGAGCACATACATCTTGAGCTTTGTTTGTGCTTCATAGAGTATTCAGGCACACAGTTTGAGCTAACATTCCCCCACAGATTGCATACAATCCGTACAGTGTACGCTGGGCTTTGCCAGAAATGTTGACCTGTGACCAGTGTTGTTGTTGACTCACCTAATTGAGTCGACTTGTTGCTCAAGTCTGAGTAGAGTCCAGAAGAATCCCAGTCGAGTCTGAGCCGAGGCCTGATTACCTGACTCCTAGTCCCAGTCTGAGGCCTCAGGGTTGAGTGTGAGGTTCCAAAATCAGCAAATTAATTAACTAATTTAAATATGTGAAGTGCTACATGGCTGATCTCCAACTCTCTGCTATCTGAGTCTTCATATTTACACTGTACCTAGGACTTAAAGGGTATGATATTGTTCAAACACAGAGCCAAATTATCGAGCCTGTACGTGAGTGCGACAAATATAGACCTGCACACCCATCAGTGTATGGCCAATGGCCTAGCGGTTAGGTCACACCCCATGTATGGAGGCAACAGCCTTCCAAGTGGGCAACATGTCATTCCCCAATCTCTCCTGATTTCCCACAATCCATCAATGTGCAAAATTCATCTTCTTATGTTTGTCCAACTTCAGTTATCGGACCCTGGAAATGCAAATGAACTCCTAAATAGTATGCTGTATCAGAGAGTGCCCTCTGAGAGTAACTGAAAAGGGTGTAAGGTACGGGAGTTTTTCATGTTGAAAATCTCCTTAATTGTCATCCTCAGTGGGGAACATTTCAGATTATGTGAACACAGCAGAGGGTAAGTTGGAGGGCATCGAGAGAAAATTTGGAAAATGTCACCCCCTCTGCTCCTGCTGCCATTGTCTCACAGTGACCTCCTAAAGACACAGCGAGGCCAATTAACCTCTCTCATTACCACTGCTATGGGCCTTCCGCTCGAGAGGATAGGAGGAGATGGGAAACAGGATGGGGGAGAAGCTGATGAGTGGTGGTGCGAGTGGTGGAAAGGGTTGTTATAGGCAGCAGTGCAGCAGAGGATAGGGAAAAATCAGCAGAATGAAAAATAAAAAAAACATAATTTGTCACACAATCGTTGGCTTCCGTTCTTCTCTATTGTGTTGCAAGAGGTGCATGGATCTACAAGGCAAGGCTTGTGCGTCGGCCCAGCTACTACATCTATTTAAATGAGAATCACAGCTTCATGAAGTGAGACCGTGACTCCTTTCAATATGCAGCTCTGCAACCGCTGTGCATGTCTGGATGAAAGGAGGGAGACACAGAGTTGAGACGGAGAGGGTGCAGCATGAGCTGATCTGAAGGAGAGAAACTAAGTAAACCGATATTTTAAGATAACTTGGCAGAAGCACAGATGGGGTTGGGAGTGTGGAGGAGGTCTGTAGCCTTTATGGGTTGCTAGGATGCACGCAATAACTGTAAAAGACAAACCCGTGGTGACAGGAAAAGCATGGACTCATTGTTGGGTTTGTCAGGGGAAGAGAGGATAATAAGAATAAAAACTGTCTCATTTACTGCATGTGTAATATATTTCATCAGATAAAGGATTCTTTTGAAAAGACAAAGTGAAATTCATTAGAAATTGCTCGTCTCTGCTGCTGTTTCAGCTTCAGATAGAGTATGAGTGGCATACCTGTGAGCTTTGAATGAATTATAAATTAAACTTCATAGATGGAACAAAATATTCTGTTAGAAACTTAAATGAGAAAAAGAGTGTGATCTTTTTTGGTATTCAAGAGACAAGGAAAATTCTTCTTTTTTCACATATTAAGGTAGTGGGGAGTAGTGGTGGCCTTGTGTATACACATCATGGGAAAATGTACAGTATGTTCCAAAAGCTAGAGAAAAAAGTCAGGATATCACTGCCTGCATCGATTTCTTTTTTGATCTAGCTGTGTTGCTCTGGAGATGGCGATGTCAGTCAGTTGCTTCTTTAGTCGATACTGAATTATCTCAAGGAAATATTGGTTGTTTGCAGCTACATTTTGTACAGACATGAATGATTTAGAAGGACAAATCCTGAAGACGCTTGTTATCCCCTCACTTTTGCTTTTAGCATCACCAGAAAATGGCCACCTTTTGACTTTAGACTATTGATCTGTGTATCACAGAAATTGGAAGACAAACATGTTCAACTCAGATTAAGTGCAATGGCTTTGGTTTCACTTTTTGTCCTTAATTTTGTTTCATGACCAGATATCTTTCAGCTCCAGCCCCCCTGAGATCCTCTGAGAATATGTATGATGGATGTATGGATGTATGGATGTATGGATGGATGGATGACTGGATGGATGGATGGATGGATGACTGGATGGATGGATAAATCGATGGATGGATAAATCGATGTATGACTGGATGGATGGATAAATCGATGGATGGATAAATCGATGTATGTATGGATGGATGGATAAATCGATGTATGGATGGATGGATGGATGGATGGATAAATCAATGTATGTATGGATGGATGGATGGATAAATCAATGTATGTATGTATGGATGGATGGATGGATAAATCGATGGATGGATGGATGGATGGATGGATAAATCAATGTATGTATGGATGGATGGATGGATGGATAAATCGATGTATGGATGGATGATAAATCGATGTATGGATGGATGGATAAATCGATGTATGTATGGATGGATGGATGGATGGATAAATCGATGTATGGATGGATGGATGGATAAATCGATGTATGGATGGATGGATAAATCAATGTATGTATGGATGTATGTATGGATGGATGAATGTATGGATAAATGGATGGATGGATAAATCGATGTATGTATGGATAGATGGATAAATGGATGGATGGATAAATCGATGTATGGATGGATGGATGGATGGATGGATGGATGTATAGATAAATGGATGGATGGATAAATCGATGTATGGATGGATGGATGGATGGATGGATAAATCGATGTATGGATGGATGGATGGATGGATGGATAAATTGATGTATGGATGGATAAATCGATGTATGTATGGATGGATGGATAAATCAATGTATGTATGGATGTATGGATGGATGGATAAATGGATGGATGGATAAATCGATGTATGTATGGATGGATGGATGGATGGATGGATGATGAATGAATGGATGTATAGATAAATGGATGGATGGATAAATCGATGTATGTATGGATGGATGGATGGATAAATCGATGTATGTATGGATGGATGGATGGATAAATTGATGGATGGATGGATGGATGGATGTATGGATGGATGGATAAATCAATGGATGGATGGATGGATGGATGGATGGATAAATCGATGTATGGATGGATGGATGGATGGATGGATAAATCGATGTATGGATGGATGGTGGAGGGATGGATGGATGGATGGATGAATGGATGTATGGATAAATGGATGGATGGATAAATCGATGTATGGCTGTATGGATGGATGGATAGATAAATTGATGTATGGATGGATGGATGGATGGATGGATAAATCGATGTATGGATGGATGGATGGATGGATGGATGGATGAATGGATGGATGGATAAATGGATGTATGGATAAATTGATGTATGGATGGATGGATAAATTGATGTATGGATGTATGGATGGAGGGATGGATGGATGGATAAATCGATGTACGTATGGATGGATGTATGGATGGATGGATAAATCAATGTATGTATGGATGGATGGTGGAGGGATGAATGGATGTATGGATAAATGGATGGATGGCTAAATCGATGTATGTATGTATGGATGGATGGATAAATCGATGGATGGGTGGATGGAGGGATTGAGGGTTTAATGGACTGATGGTTAGATCAATAGATAGATTAACAACAACAAATAAATTCAGCCTCAGCTGTACATTGTGTTCAGTTCTACTTATAAAAGCTAAACATGCAATCCCCCAAAATATACTTCCTTGAATTAGTATTTGCTCCTCTTAAACTCTAATTGTTTTTTTTGTGAGGCCACAACACAAAATAGTGAACAACTAAAGCTTGAAGGGTGAATATTTCAAGGAATTCAAAATAACTTACAAATAAAAACATAACAAATGTTGTCAGTGTTTTGCCTTAAAACCCAGTTCTAAGATCTCCACCAAGCCAATTTCCACATGGCTGACTTGATATGAAACAGATGTTTGGACTTTTGACTGCTTAATTTGTTAATCAAATGATAAAAGCACAAATATACCTATTTCAATTTCAGAATGTTACACTGCAAGATATGGAAAACTACTAAAATACTCAGATATGGAAACTGAATGCTATCCAAGGCACTATACGATGGTAAACAGACTGAACATTATAGCTGCTAACACATTAAATATTCTTTACATCCATGTCTTGTCAAGATATCTCTGTCTTCAGAGGAAAAAAGATTTGAATTTAAACTTTCCAAACTAGATTAAGGTACAAACAATGTATGTCTGAACATCTGTTTTGCTAAATTTCTTAACATCTGCTTTGTTTCCAAACTGTCAAAAGTCAGTGAAATGTGACTTGTGCACAGTAGGGGGTATTTTATTCTAGCATTGAGAGAGACAGGATGATTTTGTTCCAGACATTTCCAGGTGGTGAGGATATCGAGGACAAAAGATGAAGAGAGGAAAGGACAAATGAAGCACAATTTGTGAGTGATCATCACCTCCGGGACTCAGACTGTTTACTTGATCAATGAACCCTCCAACTAAGCCAACAGTGTGTGTGTGTTTGTTTTCTGCGTGTGTGCATACCATTGCTCTTTTTGGAATGTGTTTAACTTCTGTTCAACTTTTGCTCAAAAGCTGACTGAGTGATCAAAGGTAGCATCAAGGAGGATTGATGTAGTCTTGGTGTGTGTGTTTGTGTCTCAGGGAACCGAGACAGGAAGACAGAGTTTTCATGCTCCCATGCTCGCTTTTTAATTTGTCTGGAAACAGTATCAGGCCGAGAGTGGCTGTCACCCTCAGGTGACACCTCTGCCTGTTTACCTCGTTTGCATTCAATAAACCAATCTGATACATGGCGTCGGGTCATCTCATACTGACTAATTGCAATGGATGAAGGGGGACGGAAAATGTCATCAGCAAGCCACATTAGTTTTAATTACTGCCGATAACCAGATTTAGCAAATCTGTCAATCTCAAACTCACTCTGCAACTGGTGAAAGAGCAGGTGGAGTTTAGAGGAACCCTAAGGAGAGGAAGGAGAGAGGAAAGGAGATGAGAGAAGTAGGAATATGGAAAGGGAGAGAGAAGTTATGGTGAATTAGGAAAGAAAGAATAAAGAAGCCTCTGCCTGCCATCACAACGGAAAAGCATTGTTCAATGTGTGTGTCTGACTGTTCATTCTGAGTAAGACTCTGCTGCCCTCTAAAGGTTACACTCTGCTTAATGTGGGCACATTCAAAAAGGCAGTGTGTGTCCCTGTGGCTGTGTGGATATGTACATGTTGTGTGTGTGTGTGTGTGTGTGTGTGTGTGTGTGTGTGTGTGTGTGTGTGTGTGTGTGTGTGTCCTGATTGCTGGTAAAACCGTGAAGCTCTTTGAAGACGGGGCAGGGGATTGGATGAGGTGTGGGTACAGGGTCGGGGTTACAGGGGGGGCGGAGAGGGAGGAGAATGGTGCTGATGTGAGGTGAGAAGCATGAAGGAGGGCCAGCGACAGCAACCAGGAAGAATGGATTAACACACTTGGATGAAAGCTCCCCTCACACATACACACATACACACATTCACGCACACACACACCGCAGACACACAAACACAATCACACGAGGGAAGTCGCTGGCCTGCAGGTAGAGGCCACCTTTTAGGATGTTTTTTTTTTTCTCTTCCTCTTGGTTTAACAAAAAAAATCCCTTTTTCCTCACATCATCACCTACCTGCACACACGGCGATGAATGGACCACACTATGACATTTAGTACATGTGTGCTGAAGTCCACCGCTTGAAAAAAGGATTCAAGCTAAAAAGAAAAGTGAGATGCATTGATTTTCCTTAAATGTCAGGAGTAAGCGCTAGTATAAAATGCTACACCCTTTAAAATTTCAGAGGACACATCTTCAGCCTGAGCTGATGGCCTAAAGAACACAACAGAAAGTTTGCTCACTTTTAAAGGCTTTTCTTTTCATATTGATTCAGACACTTGGCTTTGTCCTGTAACCGGAGCTCCCCCAACCTTCAGCGAGGAGATATGGCTTAACTACCATCCAACGTCCCTGATGCCCAGCATCCACCATCAGACTGTGTCGTCCCCACAACCACCCCCGTTCTCATTCATGCACGGCCTGCTCCAACCTCCACCTCAGCGGCAAGGAAGTGAGGACAACAGGAACGAGAGGAATACAAAGGAGAAATCCCTCCTGCATATTATCACATCTCTCTCTGTCCCATTTTTCTGAACAATGAGTAAGGTCTTCAACCTGCTCTTTTGTAAAGCGTCTCGAGATAACACTTATAAATTGGCACTATACAAATAATGATTGATTGACCTGAAGAGAGTCAGAATAATATGAGGAACAGAGTGACGACGACATGAAGCAAAGAGTAATGGTTAAACTCAAACCCATAGAGCTGAAGTGAGGACAGGACTTCATTACATCGACTACCAGGAGAGCTACCAGGACTCCCCATTACTCTCTCATTTCAAGCTAACATTGGAGCAAAGACTGCATTTAAGACATGGACATAGCAACTTTCACATTACCCATCAGCTTTTGGTAGGGATGTAAAACTCTCACCATTCTATCCGAATGGATGCTACGATCCAATTCAGGGACAATTCATGAAAATACAGAAGGATTTAAAGTGTTGAAATGCAATCCTGGCCATTCGATTCAATCCGATTCAAATTGATAATTGGACCCAAATTATATCAAATTATAGCTTGTGTTTCATTTCAAAATAAAATGTACTTGTGTTCATTATTATTTTTTGTTACAAACAAATATTCTGTCATGATGGATATTGTGCAAAGTCTTGGTCATCCACCAACGTGGCAAGAAATACATTTTGTTACCGGCACAGAAATCTTAGCTCTTCTTTGGGCTGCATCTCATTTTGTGGGCTTTGTAAAGCGGTGCTTGAACTTAAAACAGAGTACTCAATTCCTCCAAGAGGTGAAGATTAAATCCAGTGTAACTATAAGGAATGAAATAATGAACAACAATTAATTACACAATTTTTTCTCTCCTTTCATGATTTCTCTGTGATTGTCACGCATGACGTTCAGGCATCGGTTGTGATTGACACAAATAATATATGTGGTAGGCTAAGCCTATGCATATTATGTTAGTTCATTTAATTGAATGTTTAGACATTTATTTCAACATTCAAATATGTTCTTTAACTGCACTTTATAAACTACTTGACAGTTTGATTATATTTTAGTATTTGTTGTTATAAATACTACTGTTAGATCATGTGTTACATTTAATGTGTTCAGACTCACTTCTTTTTGTGATATCCATTTCCTTTCTTGGAGCAGAAGACCCAAAATTAAGATTCAAAGTAAGTGAAACATGCATTACTATGTGATGAATGCATATCGATAAAGAGAAAGAGAGGGGGAAGGAGCTCAGTGTGCCAGGTTCCCCAATAGTCATGACCTATAGCAGCATAACTAGGAGCTTGTCCATGTCTGAGAGTGAGTCCATAAGCTTTATCAAAAAGAAAAAGGAAAGTTTTAAGCTTCTCTTAAAAGTAGATATGGTGTCTGACTCCCAGACCCTGGTAGATAATTCCAAAGGAGAGCAAAGGATAGCTGAAGTCTATACCTGGTTGGTGGCTGCAGAACCCACATCCCCATCCCATACGGATGGGGATATTCAACCCCTGTTTGACGTTCACCAACAGTTGTCAGTCTGGTCAGTATGCCTGCAACTGCAAGTGTTGCATTGGCAGAATGTGGCTGCTCCCCTGCTCAAAACACAAAACTTGTCATTGAAACTTTCAGGATTTTTAACCTAAGTAGTATTGAATTGTTTTTGTGGTGTATTTAAAGGCAACTTAGTTTATTCCCCATAGGATCTGGAAAGGTCAGAGTACACAGTGACAGGTTTTGAGTGCTTTTTTAAAGTTCAGAAGGAAAAAGGTGATGAGGACGGTTCAGCAAAAACACATCATGTTCACATGTTCTTGCATTTTAGAATTTTTGGATGTTTCGAGATTTTTATCTGCTGATTATTCTGCCTTTGAGGACACAAATACTGAATTGAATGTGAATCATGTTTGTATTTGTCTGTTCTTTTTCTCAGTGGCACAGAGATTGCTGTTTGGATTGGGTTGTTTGTGTTTATACTTTAGCACATGGAATAAATTCAAATGAAGCAAATCCTTATGGAGAAGAAAAAACATGCACAATGTTTGATTCATTTTTTAAGCTTTACAATATTTGTTTTATTGGAATACCCACATCTTTCATGGTTTGTAACGTAATATTCTAGATGAAAAACAAATAGGGTTTATCAGTGATGCACGCCAGCACTTTTGTTAAAGGTCACATAGTATTCTCCTTTTCAACCAGTTTAGATAAGCCTCCTTTAAATAAGCTCCCCAAAACATGTCTGTGAAGTTTCTTGTTCTAAATCCACTCTGATCCTGTATTTGATCATGCCTATAAACCCCTCTATTTCAGCCCTGCTCAGAACAGGCTGTTTCTGTGTCTGTACCTTTAAATATGTAAATGAGCTGTGTCTGACCACGCCCCCTCTCTGGAAGAGGATGCTCCTCAGGTTTTCTCGCTCCATGCTCTATTGTTTACAGTGAGAAGGCAGACTCAGAGGGCAGAACAAACACCTATCTGTGGGAGTGTCACCCACCTGGGGGAGGGGTTACTGCCCTTTGTGATGTCATGAAGGGAAAATCTCCAAACAGCCTGTTTGAGCACACATTTTCTGAAAAGTGGAGCAGGTAAAAGACAGAGAGGATAGACTTTTCTCATGATTGGGGGTTTGAAGACAGACTAATGACACATATTAGTGTTTAAAAAAACACTGTATATTGTATTTTTCACAATAAGTGACCTTTAAAGGCTGTCCCCATGGAGACAAAAGGCTTTAATATCTCAATCTATTTAAAAATGAATCAGAACCTGAAAATGATGTGGCCCATCCTCTCCCATCTCTCCGTCCACCGTGAACTGTAAAAAATGGATTAGCTTCATTTGTAAGGCAATTTCCTCCGAACGAGGGGCAAGAAATGAAATACACCATCTCCACGCACACATACAGCTCCCATCCTCAGAAAAAAAAGGATTGTCTGAATTACTGGATTTCTTTTTTTGTGAGGCATGATTTTCCGCAGCAGTCACTCTCTAATCAATTTTAATCAGGTGTTTTGCAGCTTTTTTTAGAAAGTATTGAACCTGAGACGTGTCGGAGAACGGAGCTGCTGGGTGTTGAACTTGGCTGTGAATCCATTATGTGCCGGGCAGGAAATGTGACAAAACTGCTATCTGATCGCATACCAACGGAGAGCGGTCTAAGTACACACGGTTTGATTGTGGAATTTGTGAGTGATCAGAATTCTTGCTGCTATGTTTGCCTACAAAGAAAGCTCTAACGCAGATATCCAATTTCACTGCTGTTTGATCACTGTAATAATAGAATCAAACACTGCCTTTGTCATGATGAGCTTTTTTTTTCTACAATAACATTTTCAGACTCCACTCCTTTGAACAGTAATTTTCATTTTAGCTCCATTTAACACATGAAAACGGGGACTTGATTAGAGCTTTACCATTTTAAAACAATTAAACTATCCGGAGAGATATGAGAGCAGCGCGGTGCTCTGAAGTCTCTGCTGAGGAGGTTTTTTGTCATTTCATTTAACGCGTCTTGATGTGTGTTCATATATCAGATTTCAGTTCTGGGACTTCTTTTCTGTGGTAACTTATACCTGACTGATGACTTTGATAAAAGTCATTACTGTTCTCTACATTACAACTTCAGGAACCCTTGTAATTATTAAATGCTGTGGGAGATTTAAACCAAAACTGCACTCCTGGGGAGAGGCGAGTCAAAAGTAGCCCTGGCTGACAGCAGCCACCAGCAGGTGTGCAATTTATCATTGTTGTTGCCATGGCGACTCATACAGCCATATGCGTCAACCTCAACGGTGACATGGCGAGGCAGTCACTCTTCTATACGTGCGCCCTCCACCCACATCATGCAGACAGAAAGGGAGGGTCTTTTATTGTCTTTAATATCTTCAGTGACTCTCACGCTGTCTGTGAAGGGCATCCTTTAAACAACTGTCCTTTTTATGCTTCTTTACTCCCCCCCCCTCCTTCCCGTCTCCACAACTGAACACCATCAATCTAGCCATTTACTTTAACTTTATTTCTCACTCCATTAGTTTCTAGGACACCGAGCGGCACCGGGTGTTGGAGGGGGAGAGATAGAGAGAGTGTGGGAAAAAAATGAAAAGAAAGTTTGGCTCCTTGGAGAGATAAAATGTAATTTCACAGTCAACTTGCTGTGATATATTATTTCACAACAATGGGACGTGGGCTGATATGAGCCCTGCTTGGCACCTGTACAGAACAGTTAGAACATCAACGATGGCTCTCTGGAGAGGATAGAGCTGTGTGTGTGTGTGTGTGTGTAAGGCCTGAATGGAGGTAAAACGAGGGTCCAGCGCAATGGATCAAAGTGAGCATCAACTCTAAAATAGGTTGCCATAATAGGCAGAAAATTTCAGTTTTGTGTTTAGTTATTTAGTATGCAATAACATTTCCAGTCAGTGATTTCATGCCTTTGTGTATTTGAGCTGTAGAGGGAGTTAACAATTTAACAGCAGGTGTTTATAAAGCCAACAAGATAAAAACCAATCCTCTCCTATTGTCCAACATGTTTGCAAGTGAGTCTGTTCGTCCTAATGAAAGAATCTCAGCATCCTTTATTCTCATCGCTCCTGCTCCACCATTACACACACTGTTATCCAGGAACATGGCACAGCATTGATAGATGCCTCGTGCTTCATTAGCCACAGTCTCTCAGCCTGCAGAGCACTAACACATTATCAACCTGCTTCAACCAGAGGCCTAATGATGCAGAGAGTCTAACCACTGCACGGCAATACAGGAAGAGGGAGGAGACATGCTGCGTGATAAATGCTCTCATTTCAATTAAAAAAATATTATCATCTGACGTCCTTCAGCTCCCCAAGCTGTTCTGCCTATTTAACCAAACATGTACACTCAAAATAAATTACACAGATTACGTTTCTAAATGTTTGAATCAAAGTGCAGTCGAACAGAACAGAGGTGGTGTTGAGGGGCGGATCCTTGTCTCACAGTTTGCTGTTCTTCTGAAACTGGCTCACCAGTCCCAGCACCTGCTCTGAAGTTGTGATGACTTTGTTGTGCAGGTAGAGGGCGCTGTTTTTAGAGGTCTCGTTCAGGAAGTAACGATAATTAACCATGATGCCGCAGGAGTTCGCCACCCCCCTGGGGCTCGTATCAGCGCGCCAGTTGAGTCTCCACATAGTGGCGCCGTTTTGCAGGTGAAAGTTGGCGACCGGGTTGAGAGCGTAACCCCGCCTCTTCTCCCCGTAGAGGTACCAGGCGCAGAGACGCATCAGGGCGGGCTCCAGGATGCGCGACAGCCGCTCAGAGTGCATCCACTCGCTGGTGCCGATCAGCTTGCGGAGGGCCTCGATGGCCGGCGTTCCCGGCGCCGAGTCGGTGGCCTGCTCCACCTCCTTCCACTCGTGCTCAGAGAGGAGGTCGGAGCCCCGGCTCTCCTTCTTGTACTGGCTCAGCAGACCCTGGAGCCACAAGGAGAAGCCCGGGATCGGAGACAGGCTGGAGAACTGGCCCATTTGGGGGAACTCACTCTGAAAGACATCAGGAAAAAGAGTAGTTTAGCTCCTAACTCAAGTCAGGGCGTCACAAAGATGAAACTGTTAAATATTCTAAAGATGTTTAAGGGTTTACTTTTATCTGTGCTATAATGTTTCTTTATTTTGCCAGTTAAACTAAATGGATGATTATGATGGCACAGCAGCATCGTTTCAGACACACTGCAGTTTGACATTTGATTGGATTTGGGATCATTTTATATCGAGTCTGAAATGAAGATGAACCTGAAGCCACTAAAAGTGAGGATTATGTTTTCATAAAAAAAAAAAAAAAAAAAAAGGAAAAGAGAAAAGAAAAGTCACAGTCAGATAATCCAGAGGCAGAGATGGAGCCTCTTATAATAATGCTAGCTGAGGGAGCGCTGATAGCCTAGCGGGTATGTTGCTCGCCCCATGTACAGAAGCTTTACTCCACGTTGTTGTGTCCGGGTCCTGCCTCAGTCCTCTGCTGCATCCTTCACTCTCTCCTCCCAACATGTTCTGCCTCTCTTTAGCTGTCCTATACGATAATGGCAAAAAGGCCCCAAAATGTTTAAAAAATGTTGGCTGAGAGAGAGGCCGTGGTCTTTACAGAATAATTGTGGTTTGGGGAATTTGTTTAGCACAACCTTGTTAAGATTCAAAAAAGTTCTGGCATCTTAAAATTACCAAGAAGACAGCAAGAAAATGTTTTTTTCATGGGTTGAGTATGATTAATGGTTGCTTGGAGTTTAGTACTGCTATTTGAAATTGTATCTTAAATTTAAGAATGTAGAAGGGTCTTCAAAAAAGGTACCATTTATATATAGGCCTATGAGGAGACGGCTAAACACAGAATTACCTCAAGTGGCTTGATGAGAGACAGAAGAAAACAAACCCAAAACAGAATAAAGAAAAGGGATAGGAAGTGGAACACACTGTGAAGGTATAAAGAAAACAGACGATGCAAAGGGCTCCAGCTTCGCAGCAGCACACTCAACAGCAGTTTTAAAACATAAAACTGAATTTTCAGTTCACCGACAGTGAAGATGTTTCAAATAACCTCCACTGCTTCACAATGCTGTGTCACTGATGGAGACGGATGATCCTCACTCTCCTCCAGCCCTCTTTGCTTACTCTCTCGCCTTTAAAACCCAACCTCTCCTTTGCTTCTCCTCCAAGGCTCGACTCGACCACCCATACACACACAAAACACCCGCCCACCATCCCATGCGTTCTCTGCCAACACTCTGCTCTCGCCAAAATCCCCCGCTTCCATCTCTGCCCATCTTCTTGCCCTGCCTTCTGGCCAGTGAAAGGCTCCTGATGAAAGTGGAAGTGTCAGGCAGCTCCTGTAGAGACCCAGAGCTGCCTGTCAGCTACTGTAGAGACCCAGAGCTGCCTGTCAGCTCCACAACATTGTTTCTCTTACCTCCTCTTTGATTTTAATCCCCTTAGAGCCTTCACATGTACCACTAGTTAAAACTCTGTCAACTGTATCCACATCTGGCCATTATCAACATGACCTCTTCTTTTAACTACTAAAGCTCCCCATGTCAACAAAGGTACACTCAATAAAGACGGCTGAATTAAGAACAGAGGCGGGAAGGGTGAACAAGTATGAAGAAAAAAGGTTGGAGAAAAAAAATGGAGCCATGCCAGAACTGTGCTCCAGGGTCCAATCTACAAAGACAAGCAGGACCTCCTCCCTTCACCTTAAATCACGAGTGTGACCTTTTCTTTTCCACTCTATCATCTATCCATCATCATAGTGGTCCCTCTGTGGGCCGCCTGCCTGCTCCTCTTCACCTTTACGTGAGGTAATGCCCTGTCAGACGGTCTGGGCTGCTGCATAACACCACTGAGCCGAGGTTTTCTGAGGCCCTAATGGTGCGGGCCTGCGCTTACTCTGCCGGGGTCAGGGGTTCAAATCCTGTTAGGCTCTTAAAAGATAATTGTGCTCATGGTGAATTCATTTCCAAACAGTACCTAAAAGTGCTTTACAAAGTTTAAATGAACAAGTTGGGTTAAGACAAAAAAAAACAAAAAAAACTTCATCTGTTTGTAATTGAAAGTATTACATTAAAGGAATGTTTAATCTCTGTTAAAATGCAATGACTGTATAAAACCTGGACATAGTCTTGATGACATCATCCATTGGTTTCTAAAGTGGAGTTCTGAAGCCCAACGATGGCACTCATCATAATAAAAAATACTGACTCTAACTTTTTATCAATCTAGAAAGAGAGGAAGAGGTGGAGCTAAATAAGAGGCGGGACTAAAGACTCCTGACAAACTGCTACGACATGCCCTCCTGTCAGCCACCTCAGACACGCCCCAAAGTACACAAATGTAAATAAAATCAAAACAGGTGACAAATCGAAAATCTCAACCCCTGAACAGTTTAACATTTATACAAATGAGCTATTGAGCTAATCAGACATATTTTGAATTTCACGTTAATTTCTGCTTTTTTGAATGGGTGTGTATGTGACTTCAGGTGCTTCTGCAGTCAGCCTCAAGTGGACACTCGATGAACTGCAGGAATTTGCACTTCTGCATTTGCTTAATTTTTTACCACCGGATGTTGCAGCTTGGGAGCAATTTGCTTTTGGAGCTAGCCTCAAGTGGACACTTGAGGAACTGCAGTTTTTTTGTACCAGGCTGTAAACTTGTTTATGGAGATTGTAATATGGGACACCTCATAAGGATTGACGTGCTTTTGGAGCTAGCCTCAAGTGGACACTCGAGGACTATTCTGCATAGTTCCTTTTGCCTATTCTTTTCCTTTTTATCACTTGCCACTTGGTAAAATGTAGCTCTGGTTTGCTCATGTGCTCTTGAACCACCATCGTATCCATGCTTTCAAAAGATAAGCAATGGGATTGTTACTGGTTGCCTTGGCTAAAAGGACATTTCGTTTGCCAGCTTTAATTGCTGCAACACGTGTTGGTTTGCTGTTTGTCTGGCAAACCCAGGGGTGAGGGGCAAAACGGCCATGTGGGGGTGCCGCCTACTTCTCTGGTCAAAACTACATACTGACATACTGGCTGCTGCATTGTTGTCAGAGAAGCCAGCACTTCAACATAACATGTTTCCTTAATGTCTGATCATATAGTAAAGTTCATTATATCATTTAATGCAGTAGATATCTTACATATTGGACCTTTAATTACACAAATATACACTAATGTCTCAAACCCATGAAATGGTTATGGTTTATTTAAGTAGTTCAATGTGTAGAAAAGTGAATATTACAACCTCTTCTTCTGTTGTGCAGTTAGTTGTCACTTTTTCCCCCAATATCACTGATTTCTTACAGCTCTGACTAAGAAGTAGCACATCTACTTTCTTTGAGCATATTTGCATAAAGAGAAAGAAGAGAGAAGATGCTGACGTGCAAAGGTGGTACAGACGACATAATGAAGACATTATTCCCCACCTGTAAGTCTCCTACACCGCAGTGCAATATAACCCACGTCTTTATATGAAAGCACAAAATGCTAAACAATACCCGCTTCACTGAACTGAATGTTGACATTAATAAAAATACCAATACATGAAAAGTTTGCAGCATTGAAAACAGTCCTGTTGTATGAATAAGTAGAGTGGAGGCAGCTTAGGGCACTGAAATCTGATTTTAGGATACACTACAAAGAGCTTTTTTCCCATCTGTTGGGTAAAGTGCTTTTGATTTTCTATTCAATGTTCCAATCATTTAACAAGTGCTTCCTGGAGTGGCCCGACATGGAGGGCTCTTCTGCGCTTATTGAGAGGGATGGATGAGATTTCATTACTGCCTGTCTAGTGACTGCTGCTCTGTTTATGTGTGCATGCAAGCAGCAAGTGCTAAAACAAGTGGGTAATTTATGATTCAGCGCTGGCACTTAAATAAAAATGAGAACTTTTGGGAAGCAATCAAACAAAAAAAAAAAACTAAAAAAATCTAACACATCACAGCTATATTCCCCGCTGGAAATGATGCTGTGCCAGCTGGGCCTCACCTGAAGGCTACCGCAGGCTTTAATTGAATCCAGCATGTGAGATGCACAGAGTGACACGCGCCGCTTCAGCTTCAGGGGAGGAGACAAACAACACTTTGAACAGCTACAGCATGGAGGAGGAGGAGGAGGAGATGATGAGCTCTGCAGGAGTTCACAGCTGTATCTGTACATGTGTCATAAGCGCCGTCATGATAAGGTGGTATTATCTGGTTAGAAGGAGACGGCACTTCTCAAAGTCTTCACTGATAAGGTGCTTGATAGTTATTGTACTGAGTTTACCTCAGCTGAACCCCGGCCTAGTAAAGGGTCAAATTTAATCTAAGTCGTTCTTCTATTTCAATGCACAAAGTGAAAATGTCTTCATTAAACGAGGTAACATTAAAGAAGAGTTTTAACCACATCAAACTTTCACGACTTAAATCGAAAAGTTTTTTTTTTGCACAATCCACAAGGCTCAAATGTTCTATAAATAGCAATATGATTTTTTTATCCATGGATCCTCGTCTTCACTGATTAGGTTGAACTAATTTATTCAGAAACATAATTGGAGATATTCTTATCTGATTAGCTTTTAGCTGGATTATTAGTTTTTGTATCGACTAAAAATCAGGGATTTGATTGGCATCAGAAAAAAAAACAGATAAAAGAAGCAAACAAGATCATCACACCAAGGAGCGCCCGTTAAAAGGATTTAATGACGTTAAGAGACGTTTCGAGCCAGCATGCATTTCCTCAGACTTGAAGTTTTAAGTGTGTGAATCTTGTTTCCTTCTTTTGTAGTTTAGTTTTCATCATTTAACTGGAATTCATAGTTCCATTTTGCATGAAACAGAGAGAAAGAAGCCTAGAGAAGCTACGCAGCTGAATCATTTAAATGACAAAAAAGCCTAATGTTTCCCTCCAACTTTTCCCAGACTTTTTCCTGCCGGCCCCCTAGTAAAAAAATATCTACTTGAAGATGGGCTGAGACAAGCGGGTGTGAATTTAAGTAAATATGGATGATTTATATCACATGACCAGTGAGTGATGGGTATTCTAGTAGGGGGCGTGTCTGTCAGTAAAAAGACTTCCTTAAAGTCTGCTCTCCTGTGTCCTCGCTCATCGCTCCTCAAATCCCCCTGCTCTCTCCTCGATTCTCTCTACTCGTTTCGGTTATAAGAGCTTTGGTATGCTCCTTAACATGGCGGGCCTGGAACTATTTCCTGTTTGGCCGAGGAGCGAGGAGACAGCATTTAAGAGAACTTAGATGGAGAGCATCATTTTATGTATGTATGAATCCGTTTCTTTACTTTATAAATATATAAATGCACTATAGTGTATATTCTGCATCGCACCACCTCTCACCTGTAGTTCCCGCACCACCCTCTTGATGAGGTAGTTTCCCAGCTCCACCCCTTGTAGGCCCGCCTGCGTGGAGGAGATGGAGTAGAAGATTGCTGCGTTTATCTTGTTCACATCCTCCTCGGAGTCGAGAGTGGCAAACTCACGGACGATACTCTTAAGAGAAAAAAAAGAAAAAATTTTTGTCAAGTACAAAAAAAAAAAACTTCTGTTTTCCTCTCCCTGATAAAACCAGATTCTAGGCTACAGAGCTGCAGCTGCAGGAGTGTCTAACATCTATTTCAGAGCTGTGAAAATGTTGCTCTATTTCACATGATGGAATAAAATTTCAGTGTTGTCAAAAGCACCTTTTTCCTCTCTGTAAACAATAAAGAAGGTCAACACAGTAAAGGTTGCTCCCAGAGGGCTGTGTAGTTTAAAAGGTCTCTGTATTGTTTTTCTCACAATCCATTTGTCAGCCAAGAGGAGGAATAAAACAGTCACTCCTGGGAGTTCAACTATCCACACAGGTGTAGTTAAGAGAGACAAAGCATTACAAAAGCCTGCAGCTAGTGCTTCTCACCTGAATGTTATCAGATATGTCTTCGGTGAGCGCCACGTGTAGAACAACCAGCGGCTCCCCTGGCATGGCCGCATGGGTGAAGGCATAACAGCGGCGGTACGGCCCCACTCTGCGCTTCAGGTCAGTCCAGTTCCTTACAGGGTGCACGGCCTCGTAGCTGGAAGAGGGCCGATAGTTAGACTTCTGTTCGACAGTTTGCTACCATCACGCCCCTGAATAAGGCTACCGGTTCTGTTTAAATCAAACTTTAGTGTCACTATCCCACCTGGACACGCCCCCTCTGTTGAACTGAGTGGGAAAAAACAGGCTGAAACATGGCTGTCTTCAGTCGGAGAAACGACGAAAATGGAAATAAAACAGACCAAAAAAGGACATCTGGACTCAACAGAGATCACTACAATTTACTATAAGTACTCAGCAAATGACAGCATGCATCGAACCGTGACAAAGACTAATACGAATACTATTACACCCCTACTATGTACATAAAATAAAGTTTAAAATCATGAAAAAAGAAGCTCTTCTCTTGGATGCTGTGGGTGAATCTGAATCTCTTGAATGTGTCAAATTCTGGCATCCAGAGAAGATGCAACTTGCAGAAGGAAGGCATAGCTCGCTCGCACAACTGCAGACTGAAATGCTGCATCTTGTACTAACTTGCATCTAGTGAGAAAACCAAAGATGATAAAGCGTACATCGCTTTTATATCGTTGTAGCAATAGGGGGCGGGATTATTCTAAGGAACAGTATATCATCTAGCCACACATTTGGCCCCACCCCGGAGAAACTGAACCTAAAAATTATGAAAAAAGTTCTCACAGTCTAAATCCATCATTCAGTCAAACATAGTCCTCAGTCTTTTCTCATGTTTACAGCCACTTTGTCTTCACTTATAGTAAAGTGTGTCTAGAGACCAATGTCTGATTGTGCTTTACACAGACTTCAACTTAATTTAGACAAACCCAAAATGTTCACTCTAACTGCCAATTTCCACATAATTTGTGCGCCCCTTTCTGGAGCGTTAGTGCAGCCATGCTCAGCTGTTCACACATCACAGAACTACAAGATCACGCAGCAATGCAGAGAAGAACGTGCAAACAACATGTTGTTTTGTCTTTCTGCGGTTGCTTTGTTGTTCTTTTGGTGACTGTTTTGATGTAATGTTGATAAAGTGATGGGAAATTCGATCGGGAGTCCTTATATTCTGTTTTATTTTGAAATTGACCACAACTGCCACTCTTGTCTTGTTTTCTTGTCTGACTTCCTGTTCGGGTTGTTCTATTCTATCCAGCTTGACGTGTGCTTGAAGTGGGTTTCGTACAAAGTGACTTGAAATGGAGCAGAGCGTAGAAGCGCAGATGGCACGAGCTGTGGAAACAGGATAAATGACTAGAGTGGCAGTGAACAGCGGCGTAGTGCGCGGCGCTGATGGGCCGTGGCGCGCAAAGGAGTATGTGGAAGTTGCCAGCAAAACAGGTGACCAGGGCAATCTGTAGGAGATGTCCATCTGCCTGTTTAAAGTTGTTATACTATTAGATCGACTTTGAACGTACTACTTTAAGATGGAAAGTTTCATATTGTTGCTTTCAGCTGATTATCGTTTGTAGCTAAGGTTTAAGCAGATAGATTAACCTCTTTTTTTTCATTTTTGGTTTTGGAAAGACTAAATAAAAACTCTAGAAATGCAGAGAATCGCTCCTTCCTTATAGTCAGTGAGCTTGTGGCAGGTACAGAAATCCAAAGCTTGACATGTCTGCTGTGATTATTTTCAACTGGTAAGGCTTGACTTGAACTTCTCTGATGAAAGGCAGGTTAAACAAACAGCATATTTTCATTATGTGATGTGTCTTTTGTTTGTAAGGTAAAAGCATGGACAATGACATGCACATCCTTACTGGCTGATCTTCTGCAGGATCTCACAGGGGGACTGCCAGGTGATTCTCTCCAGGCGGAGCAGACCCACAGAAAACCACTCAGACAGCAAACTCTTCAGCGTGCCATTCAGGTCCTAACATAGAGAAGGGTGCGGGTTGAGAATTAACATCCACATCAAGCTGGTCATAGTAAATTCAACATGTTCTACACCTTGAATCTGAAGAAGACGCAGTGCATGGAAACGTTAGTCCTTTGCACCTTTATTAAATGTGCCTTCAGGGATTTGTGTGCTCCAGTATTTTCTTTGGTTCCTGTCTTGAAGAAGGTAGCCACTGAAACATATATTTGGGTAACCTGAGTGTCTACTGACCCACAAAATGTGAAATAAACCCATCCAGTCCTTTGTTTGTGGTCTGCAAAAGTCTTACAACACAGAGAAAAATGCTATGTTTCAAATGTGTTCTCCTTGTGATGTCACAGTGGGATTCTGGTAAAAAAAAATCCCCTCCCTCTCCACCCATGGACTCCACCCCCAGCCTAGAACAAAACTTTTGCGCAGGTCCGCCATTTTTATTCTCTCTACAGAGGAGTGATGTCTACTGGGAAAACTCAGCGGGGGGCTCATTACATTTAAAGAGACACACACACCAAAACGGAGCGTTCTGAGAGAGCTGGTTTATACAGGGTCACAAACCTCCTCTGGTGATTGATTCATGTTACATTTTGACCAAAGCACAGCACAGATGTTTCATTTAGACCACAGGGGACTGTTTGAAAAGGTGGAGAAGGGGGAGAATATAATGGTATATAATAATATACCATCCCTGAGCAGCTCAGGCATGAAATAAAGGCAGAATGTAGACTTTGTATTTCATAGAAGTATTGGGCATAATGTATGAATAAAATAAATCAACTTGAATAAATAAGAAAACGAGGGTCATGAGGGATATACTTTAATTATAGCTATAAATCGTTTATCTTTTATATAGAATAACAACATAAAGGAGTCTTTAGAAACTGCCGCTCTGTTAAATACTAGATAAACACGGCGTCTTCACAACCTCATGGCCCCTTTAATTGAGAGAACTCAGAGGCTCCAACTTATTGAGTGACAGCAGACCTGCTTAAGTTTTTTTCTGTAGGCAATCAATGATTCCATACCAGCGTCTGGCACACCGCGAGGAGGTTGTGCGCTCCCCTGGGTGTCTGTATGCTGTTTGAATGTTTTCACATTATGAGTAGTGATTTGTTTGAGCTTGCAATGGGTGTGGAGGAGGCACCTCAATAAACAACTTGCCATTTCAAAGCAGGCCTCTCCTCCTGCAAAGGTCAGACTTCATTTAAAGCAAATCTCTTGCAAACACACAAACAAACACACACGGCGCATGCACACAAAGGCAGTCAAACACATAAATACAGCTCTTATTGGCTGTTCCATAGGATGACTTCACTACAGGCTTACTTTATTGCCAGCTTGTCAGTCATTATAGAGACAGTCTGGGTGTAAAAGACACTGAAAACCAAAAACTTTTGAATTTCTCTCCCACGCATATGCGATACGCCCTCCATTATGCAGCTTTATGGGCGAGAGGTTTCACACTGGAATAATATACAGACTGACAAGCAAATCAAAAGTAACTCTGCAGAAAGAAAAGTTCTGCAAAACTTCCTTAAACCATTCAAGCTGCCTGGGGAGAATTAATCTGCAATGGCTGATAATCCTAGCCGGGCATTTCTGTGGAAAACGCAGCACATCAACAACCCCCCACCCCCACCCCCCTCGGAGTGTACAGCGGCTGTGGTAGCAAATTCTCAGCCACACAAAAGGAAGGCCAAACTGAGATGTGTTTTCTATTGACCTAGCTGAAAATAAAACCTTTTGAAGCGGAGGGGGCCTTGTATTTGAAAAAACCCAGGTCAGGAGAGGCCGAGAGAAGGAGGCCTGGAAAAAGGATAAAATCCTGAACTCCATCAGAAAGAAAATAAGCAACACTTCTCGGCTCTGGAGCTGTATCAATGCAGCGCGGCGCCAATATAGTGTGCCGATTCTTTCGCTGCTACCTTGAGCTGTTGAGCAGTTATAATGCCATTATACAGAGCAATGGAGACTGCAGTGCCTGGAAAGAACACTCTGTCTATCCAACGACCACACACTGCCAAAGTGTACAGAGGTCAAACTCGTGGTGTGCCAATACCTCTTCTCCAGTAGGCTGCATGCCACTTGTCAGCCTGGCGGTCTGTGTGTGTGTGTGTGTGTGTGTGTGTGTGTGTGTGTGTGTGTGTGTGTGTGTGTGTGTGTGTGTGTGTGTGTGGTGGGGTGGGGAGAAATAGCCTTGTGCACACTCTGTGAAATCCCAGACAGCCAACTCAAATTATTTCATTACATAATTCACCTACTCAGTTTGTGGACGTGCAAACAGGAAGGAAAAGGCTTGGGGGTAGGAGGAGCAACATCAAAAATCAATTACTCAACCGAGAGAGACTAATCTAACGGAGAATTCAGAGGGATGCTTCCTGCAAGACCAGCAATAATTGCAGCATCCAACTTTCATTACTTCAGTAATTATAGAAAATGTATCTTTTCTCTCTCTCTCTCTCTGTGTTTCCTCACGATGTCAATTGTGTACATTTTTTTGATTGCGAGTACTCCCCTCCTCTGCTTCGTATTTTTGTGACCTTTCCACATTTTCAGCACAAAGGATTCTGGCAATAATAACAAGAAAAGACATGAACCCACAAGACCAAGGTGGTCAGCAGTCAGTGCGTTGAGAACTCTGTTGGTAGCTCAGACCTTTCTAAGCCACAAAAAGTCTCAGTGGGCCCTGGTTATTGGGATTAAATTCCTCTGAAGCACTTCTCAGCTGGAATAAAATAGATTTGGAGGTGGAGGGAAGAGGTTAGAAATCCTCCGGGGGCAATGCAGTTGAGAGTTTTTTGGGAATCAAGTTAAGCGATAGCCCTCAACAGCTTTATAATAGTGCAAGGGAAAATTCAACCGTATTCTTAGGACGACAAAAAACATTTTCACACTCTGTAATGATAAGAGTATCTAAAAACATGGTCAGCTGCATGCATGCAATAGCCCGAAATGAAAAAGCAATTAAGTAAAAGTTCAGTGCAGCTTTTTATGGCCCCTTAAAGGGTTTTGTCTCATTGATTTTGTGATCTCAGCAAAACAAATGTCCACTTCATCTCATGTGTTTGGGTAAAAAAAAGAACAGAAGCATAATTGGCATCAGATTCGGCCACTTTATCAATAAATGTGTGTTTACCAATCCAAAAATACAGAACCAAAGCAAAGAGAAATGTGAGTGCTTTTATGAATTATGTCTACATGGTCTGTTCCATCTGGTCTGAACGTCGTCATGGAGACGATTCGAGGACACTTCTTACAGTTCAGTCTGAACGTCTTTAGAGTGAGACTGTGCGGGCTGAGAATGTTTGAAGTGCCCAAACATATTTCTTGATCTGTGATGTTGATCGGCACCGTCAGTCCGATACATAAATTACTTCAATATCGGACCCGACATTAGATCGGATCTGTCCCATCTCTAGTTGATATCAGTCGTTTACCTGTTATCATAAGGAAACCAGCACTGCTACCTCGAGATAACGACATAAATAAGCCAAGATCTCGAGAAAACAACTGGAAATGACTCATTATGATGGGGAAACTGATTAAATGGATGGATGGATGTCTGCTTAGGGCTTCTGTACTTGTACTGGATTTCTCTATTGTCTCTCTACTGGAAGCAGGCTTTGACTCCACAAGCTGAACCGATGGACAAGTCAAAGGCAACTTGATCAACTGGAAAACCAATAACAACCATTAACGTTCAATTCATTAATGAAACTTTTGTATATGACAGTATCCTTAATACTCATCTTGAATATTTTGTTGGTCTTGGTCTCTAGAAATCAGGGTCAGGATTTTTGCTTCACTTTCTGAATTATTACAAACCCAACAATTAATTAAGCAATTAAAAAATCGTTTGATATTTGGTTCTTCAGCAGCGAAACAGTTTCAGATAGAAATAAAGATCTGGAAAGTGCATCAGTCTAAGAGAAGGAGCCAAGTTCTCGAACAAACTAAGTGCATCAAATTAACTTGACACTAAGCGTGCCCGCTGACAAAACCTGCACTCTTATTTCAAGGTGAACATTGAACCTCCTACACTGCAGTGCTGAACATTGTCATTTATTTGACTGAACATGAATAACTAGACTATAAGAGGTGCAAGACAGACTGGAAGGGGTACATTTACAGAAAAGGAAACTTCCAGAACTGTTCCATTAGTGGAGCGAGAAGAAGAGAAATAATGCCAGGTGTGATGGAAACGTTTTTCCAATGCTTACTTTTCCTTAAGTTTTACTTTCAACTTTTCTTTAAAATTGTCAATCTAAAATGCATTGAATGCCTGATTTATATTCTGCTCTTTTTCACTTCCTCATGTTCAGATTGAACGTTGTTACAGCACGGCCTTTAAACATAAGAGCTTTTCTACAACAAGGGAGAAAGCTGTGAAAGACACTGCAGTTCACCTTACCACCAAAAGAAAAGAAAATAAGCCTGGAGTAATCATGTGCAAAAGAAGCGGCTCAATTATAAGGAGAGAGCTTAATAACGTATCACAGTTAGGGAGGGGAGGGGGTGTAAACTGGGGCAAAGGTATCAGCCATTTAAGCAGTGATGAAATGTGAACCATGTGAGAGGGGGGCTTAGTAAAGGGTGCAGTTTAGTGTGGGCTGCTGGTGTATTAGAAGCCTTCAGGTGACTAATGTTAAAATACAACCATCAGAATTTATATTTATCAGGGTTACGCTATCATGCAACGGCCCCAAATGCATTTACGCGAATTGCACTGTTTGTCTCATGCGAGCACCCGTAAAAAAAATGTAAACAAACGTTTTTTTTACCCTGATGTGTGCGCTCTCGCTAGCTTTGGAGGCGATTATTTCGAGTATATCGGCTCTGAGATCCACCAGAAACTTCACTCCGCCCTCGACCCTGCTTATATGATTAAGCAGTTGTTTATAGCGGGGAGTCAAACTGTAGCGCAGTCTGTCTTCAACTTGTAAAATGGTCGCCAAGTCTCGCAGCTGGGTGTCCAGGAGCTTCAAAGCGAGCTCGGAGACGCTCTTATGGTCTACTCCAAAGTCCTGTGAAAGCTTCGTCAGGACACTGAGTTTGTCTTCTTTGACGAGGCTGCTGTAGAAGTGCATGAACTCCAAACTGTTTGATTCAGGGGGAGGGGGGGACTTGTCTCTCGTCTCGTATGTGGGTAAAGGTGCAACGACCCTCGCTAGGATCTCCTCCATGCCCGTGACTCTGACACCAATTGGGGTCGAGTACCAGCGCAGACCGCTGACGTCCAAAGCCCGCTGAGTAGCTTTAGGGAGAGTCCGGTGTCGCAAGCACCTCACACTGCTGCGAAAAGCCCAAATAACAGGGTGGGATAACATCGCCAGGAGGTAGCTCAGCTGTCTGGTTCGGGACCCGTGACTAGTGGACACACACGGAAAGGAAGCGTTTCCGGGTTTCTTAAAGAGACAGTACCGTTTTTAAACTTTGACCGGAGGATCAGCCGACATAAAAACAGGCCTATGGAAAATCTTCATGCAGTGTAGCATGTTGCAAATTTGAATTCATGGGATAAAAAAAAAAGCCTATTTTATGCCGTAAGAAACTAAACACAAGATTTCCTATTGGCAGGCAACTCGTAATGACATTGTTTAAACAACACTTTTATTTGAAGATGAGACAGACATTTTAAAAGTCGTTTTAGGAAATAGAGTCAAAGAGGCTCTTTCAATATAGCCTACTGCATGCCTTTAAGTCATGTAATGAACTCAGAACTCTGGAGAGATATTTGTCATTTTGGTAAAGAATATGGCTCATGTCATTTTGGTAAAGGCTATCACTCTCAAAGTCAAAGGTTGCTGACTCTATAAAAGGGTTGTGTTCCCAGGAAAATATTTTCAGAATCACAAACAAACTTTAAGGCAATCAAACAAACCAATCCTGTGTTGTATGGAGGTTTGTTTAAAAATTATATTTTGTCATTTTTATGCTTACAGTTAAATGGATATTTCACCCATTTGCATTAATCTTTGTATCATTAGAAACCTGGTAGTATTTTTGAATGGTCGTGCATCCCGTCCTCATTTTCCCCTGAGATGGGAAATCTTTGTATTTCTGAGTCTGAAAAGGAGCTTCCAGTGACGCAAAATGACGATTTTTGTGTCACTGGAAGCTGTTGCGGTTAGCGGGGTGAAACTACAACGTTAGTTCCTCATATTTTCGACCACTGAAGCTACAGACCAATCACAGATCAGTGGGTGGGACCTCACTACCAGAATCAAAACTTAACGTCCGCCATATTGCTTGGAAGCAATGCTAACAGGCTCTATGGAGAAAGCTGATAATGGAGAAAAAATATACATATAGCGGCGAGACGGCTGCTGCGACAGGCCGGTCTTGTGTTTTGGCTGCTTCGGCCGCTGCCCGCCGGGGCTGCCGCTGTCCGCAGCAGCCAAGAAACAAAATCGGCCTGTCGGCAGCAACCGTCTCGGGGCTATATTGCTATATTGCTGGCCGCCTGCCTGTCCGCGGCGGTGAGGACGAGGAGCCTGCGCCGGCTCGAGCTGGGGTGGACTGGTAGTGTCTGTGCTCTCACTGTTTCCCTATGGACACAGACATAGAGTCTGTTTTCTGCCAGGAATTTACAAGATGCTAATTCCTTCTGGAATAAATCTCGGAATCAGTTGTGTAAATGGCCTTATGTGTTGAAGTAAACATGGCCTGCGGTGCTGTGCATTCTGGGATTTGGTGTCTTTCATCCACATGAGCCAAAAAGACACTTTCTGCCTTTTCTCGCCCAAGAAGACACCAACTTCAAAATGTATTTCACATTTCTACATATATGACCCAATGTCAATACAGATTCATGTTTCAACAGGTGAAGTATCCCTTTATAGGTTTCAAGTGGATGTGTTCTTTTCCGAAACCAACAATCTCAAATGCAAACAATTAAACATTCAGCCACAGTGATTTGAAAACCCAAACGTCTGCAGATATCCTAGATTTGAATATGAATAAAAAATAATATAATATAATGCCTTTATTTTCATTGTATTTTTGTCCAATGTGCTGTGCTTCTCAATAACAAAAGTAGTTACGTTCGTCAAATTCAGCCATACCATCCATAATAGTTATAAAAAATAAAATAAAAGATTAATTAAAAGAAAAACAATTGAGTTAATTAATTTTAGATCTGTGGATATTTTTGCACCACAAGGATAATATGGCACATTAAATGTAATGCACCATAAATATCATTACACATGAAACATTACCATTACAGTAATAATATTACACATTTAATGTGGAAAATAAAATGACATTTTAAACATTAATTCTTGTTGCTGCATAAAAGCATTAAAGCACATTAAAAACTAAAGTGGTTTTGGTGGTTGTTGTTGTGGTTGGGGTGGGGGTATTGGTGGTGTTGGTGGTGGTGATGGTGTTGGTGGTGTTGGTGGTGTTGGTGTTGGTGGTGGTGTTGGTGTTGGTGTTGGTAGTGTTGGTGTTGGTAGTGTTGGTGGTGGTGTTGGTGTTGGTGGTGGTGTTGGTGGTGGGGGATGTTCCCATTCCTATCAAGTTCAGTTGAGTAAAGGCTTCCGTGATACATCACATGATAAAGGGCTGTCATGGAATTGGACCTCTTGGTAAGTGTGAGAGTTATTTCAGAGTAGTGATGTCGTATCTTCTTTAAGGACAGCCAAGTATTCCACCTTCACTCTGTTTTATGTTGCAGCTGTTGAAGCTATTATTGGTGTTGCTGTGGCTATCAGGTCAAAAACAGTCAAGCAGCCATTTTCTCTGATGCTATTCTTAATAGTCTAAAACCTTTGGAGTCACTGGGAACCTCCTCCAGTTATTCACTGAATAAATGTATAGAGGAAATAAGAAAGCAGTCAAGGTTTTTCAACCTCTCATTGGTGCCATTATTTAAACCTCAATGCTGCTTTTGTGTTACTCAAATCATTTAATCTGAGGTGTTGTTGCAGGTCTCACTTAGAGCCCATGGTTTGCTCCCCATACTACATTTAATGATCATATACTTATAGAAAAACTGTCAATTTCCTGCCTGTTTATACCAGAGGCCGTTTTTCCTCTGCTGGACTGGTCACTTAAAGAAAAAAAAATGTAGGGGATTGGGGGGGATTTAAGAGTATACCCACTTCTTAAAGCACCACTACACTACTGACAGATGTTGTTTATCAGCTGCTGGATGGGACACTTAAAAACAAACATTTGGAGGAAAAATTAAGACTACACTCACTTCTTTAGGCGACACTATACCCATGTTACTACGTCACTGCCAGACCAATCAATGCAATAATCTATAGTCCCAAACCTAAAAGTAAACTCTAACCACAGGATCTGATAACCCAATCATGCTGCTCAGACCAAACAGTTCAGAAAGGTCCTCTTGCATTCACGTACGTCTCAAGAGCTCGGAGTTCCCATTATACTAAGTTGTTTTCCGTCTCGATGTGTTAAGGAGCATCTAACCATAATGTGAAAACATAATCGACGCCACAAAATATTCCATTTATTGTTTCCTTTTGGTCCGCCGTGGACCTTTGTAATATAACGTTAGTTCTGTCAGTTCTGTCCCTGTTGGAAGAGTCGGAAACTAATTTTTCCAATTTTCCTACAACAATTAAATGCACAGCGACCTAGCCAATCAGAATTCAGATGGATTTGACGCCCGCCCAGCTGAGAGCTAGCTAACGTTATCCCGCTGCGTCAACCGCCTAAAAAGTTTGTATTTTACCATGATAGTTGTTCATTTTTATGTACGCAGTTTAAGCGGTGAGCTAGTTTAATGTCACATTTGATTTTCACAAGACAACCTTACATACTAACGTGGTCATTTTTATTGATTTGATACGCAAAGGTGACAGGATAATTTAATTGCTTTCACCCGAATCGGTGACTGTGCAAGCTAAAGTTAGCTAGCTAATGTTTCTGACTTTCCAGGGCCGTGCACAGGTAAATGTTAATGTCCGCGCTTTGCTTTCCCTTTCAAAGGTACATGTGAGCGATGGGAGGAGAGAAGAACGCCAAAGGAGACGAGAAGGCCAAACACAAACCAACGAAGCTGAAAAGGCTGAGTGGTCAAGAAAGCGCTGGCGCTGCTGGAGATAAAGCTTCCACCAAGAACAGGTCTGCGCATGCGCTTATGTGAGACATTAAATATTGAAGGAATTTTCATATATTTGTTTTTATGTTTTTTATTTTTTATTTTTTTATTTATTGCACAAAAAAAAACATAAACATAATAGATCAATGGAAAAACAGACAGTACATAATGATTAGTTAATTAACAAAATATACATTTTGAAAGAAATGTGCTGGAGGAGCCAAATAAACCCAGAGGGGCTTGTTGAGTGGCCCTCCTAAATAGAAACATGTAACACAGAGACATATTATTAATGTAGTCCAAGCAAAAACTAAAGCTAACAAGAACACATACTCAATAAGGTGTAAAAGAAAGCAAAACAAATTCGACAAATTAAAGAAGAGGGGAAAAAGGAAAATAAGCTCTTATGGCAGAGAATGATTATGATGGCGCATTGGTTAATTGGCCAAGCAGGAAATAAATGGTTTCTTTTTTAAGTAAGTTGAGGCTGGTGCTGTTTCTAATATGATTGGGTAAATTGTTCGAACAATGAGGTCCTCTGAATCTGATAGAGAATTGAGAAAACAATGTGCTGAAAAATGCAGAATGAAGTATGTTGACAGCGTTTAGATGACACGTAATCAGTATTTCACCTAGAGCATGTCAAATGCCACTATCAAATATAAGACTCCCTGAGAGTAGCGAAGTTTAAGCATCTCCATAATATTAAATAAATTTGACCTGTCTGCCACACATCAAACATCTGTTAGCATAGGCTTACTCCACACATTACAGATTTTTAATAGATCATGCAAGAAGCATCGCTTTTCAGATATTTTGATAAGTGAGGATGCATTGATTTGGATTGAAAAAATAAATACATGCAATGATGAAAAGCCAGATAAGTGAGAGCCATATGGCAGTGTTTGTGTGCCGCTAAAGGACAGACACAATGAAGTGTTAGTGAGAGAATATTGTGCTGGCTGAGCTGTCGAGCAGGCCTGTGGTGTTGACTGAACGCTTTCATTTCACTGAGTACAGTGCATACTCCATCTTCATATGAATAAATTAATTTACCTTGATATCTGATGCGTTTATTACCATGCATATGTGAGCAGACAAATGAATGTGGAGTGATCTGTCATTGGCTTGTGTAATTGATGAGAGTGGGGAGATAAATAGACACCTGTAAGTGCTACTGGCAGCCAAGCAGGCAGCTTTCTGTGACAGCTAGCCTCATGTTATTTCATGGCACACTGACTGAATTACTGATTAAGGATCAACTTATCCTCATCAGCTACAAGACTCATGGAACTAATTTTCCTGAGCATGACTGATTTAAAAGATGTGCTGCCTTCAGTTTGATGCTTAAAATAGGCATTTCTTAATATAAAAAAAGCAGAGGAATACTTGCTGCTCACTTTCATGTTACATCCAGCCTTGAAGGGTGAAAAGGTCACACTGAGAAAAAACATGTTCTTAGCTGTAGAGTGATCCTCTGCTTGTTTGAATTTTGGCATTTTAAAGGATGATACTTACCAGGCAAAGGCATGATTTCAAAATCATCCTAATATGCTTGAAAAAAGTGCAGCTCTAACTTTCTGTCAAGGGCATATCCAGTCATGTCTCAGTAACCCCAAATTTCCACATTCTCCGTTTGCTCCGTGGTGCGTCAGCGCCACACACTGCGGCCTAGTTCGCTGCCACTATCGTCAATTATTGTGTCTGCGGCGTGCACAGAGTATGTGGGGATTGGGGGTAAAAGTGGAAGCAGCTTTCTCCTTGCACTCCTTGAATATTTCTCTTGTTCATGTGCTACAAATGCTCTCTCACTAACAAGCATGTTCCTTTCTTCACATTTTCATCTGTTTCATCCTGACACCCTGATGGACAGTGCAAAGTCACCCAAATCTACAGAGAAAACTCACAATGGAAGGTCTCAAATGAAGGTAAGTCACATGAGCACATCCATAAGTCTGTGAGTGAATAGCATGTGAAACACTGGGGTGAAAAACTGAAGCCCCAGTCACCCACTGACCCCAGCTCAGAGAGTGTCATAACTACAGTGTGTTCAACAGCCTGTCCTCGTAGGTAACCTCTATGATATGTGAAACCAGCAACACTGACAGGATTACATGCATACCAGGTCAGGGGGGGTGCCGGGGATCGACATACTTTTTTTTTTCTTACTCTTACCTTAGGGTTTATTTTAATATTAGGTTTGCATTTGTATCAAATGTGTTTTTCCCCTCTAAATTAACTTTGTTTTTGCAACAAACAACTTCAATCTGATCAATTTATACAAACACCAGGACTATTCAATTCAATTCAATTCAAAAAAACTTTATTTGTCCCCGGGGGGCAATTCAAAGGCACACAGAGCAGTAAATTAACAACAGTGCAAGTAAACGAAACATTTTAACCTAAATATAAAGTGTCAATTTAAATACAACTTAAAGCTTTAACTTAACTTAAAAATACAAAATATAAAAGAGTAGATATAAGTGGACAGTGATCGGACTAACAGATGTAACCATAACTATGTGCAGTAGTGACCAGATGTAAACAGAACTATGTGCAGTAAACGAGAAATAAATATATATATACAGAGCTATGTGCAAGTAGGCAAATACTAAATGATAAGTTATTAAGGTGCATGGTGAATAATGGAACAACAGAACTAATATATACAATATAACTGTAAAGGTAAAAATTAGATAAATAAAGTGACCGTAGTGCAATGATGAGATAAGAAACAACAGGAATAAAGTAACCAGAACTGTATGAATACTGATATAAAATAGATAGAATAAAGTGATGTAGTGCATGAGACCAGATAAAGCAGAGGCAGTTAAGGTGCATGGCAAATATAAAGGAAGTAAAAAACAGCAAAGTTCACAGCTGAGAGTCTGCATTGGGTGAGAGGTGTTGGTGTCTGTTGGGGGGGAGGGGGTTAGGAGTTGAGGAGCTGGACAGCCCTGGGAACAAAGGTTGCTGCTCTTCTCTGTGTCCTGCAGCAGGGACAGCGAAGCCGGCGTCCTGAGGGGAGCCACTCATACGCTGGGAAGAGAGCGTGTGATGGGTCCTGCATGATCCGACCTGCTAGCCTGATTGTCTGTTGCTCATAGATCGATGTCAGAGTCCTTACAGGTAGTCCAATGATCTTAGAGCAGACTGTGACTGTGCTCTGCAGGCGGTTTCTGTTCTGGAGGGTGGTGGAGTGGAACCAACAGGTTATAGAAAAAGTAATAATGCTCTCAATGAAGGAGTAGTAGAAGGTCAGGAGAATGTTCTTACTGACTCCAAAGGAATTGAGCTTCCTTAGGAGGTATTTTCGCTGCTGACATTTCCTGAGAATCTCCTCGGTGTTGGAGGCGAATTTCAGCAGGCTGTCGAAGATGGTACCCAGGTACTTATACTCCTCTACTAGTTCAACAGGATTCCCATGGATTGTGGTGATTGCCGCTGCAGCCAGTTCCCTCTGCTTGTTGGAGAAGGTCACCACTATGTCTTTGGTCTTGCTCACGTTCAATTTGAGGCAGGAGCTGTCACACCACTCCACAAACTCCTGAAGAACTGGTCCATGGTGCTGAGAGGGGCCTGACAGCAGAGACAGGAGAACTGTGTCGTCTGCGTACTTCACCAGGTGACAGTTTGGCTGTGTGGTTCTGCAGTCATCGGTGTAGAGGATGAAGAGCAGAGGTGAGAGCACGCAGCCCTGAGGGGAGCCAGTTGAGGTGTGTTGGAGGTTGGAGAAGGTGTTGCTGACCAGAACTCTCTGTGATCTGTTGGTCAGAAAGTCCAATATCCACAGGATAAGCTGGTCGTTCAGATGGAAGCAAGTTGAAAGTTTGTCAGCCAGGATGTGAGGCTGCAGGGTGTTGAATGCAGAGGAGAAGTCTGCAAACAGGAGTCTGGCTGAGGTGTTGGGGTGCTCCAGGTGTTTTTGAACAGTGTCTATTATGAATGTTTTTTCATCATCGACACCTCTGCCTGCACGATAAGCAAATTGTAGCGGGTCCATCTGGGAGTCGGTTTCTCTGATGATGTGTTGTTTTATGATCCTCTCCATGGCCTTCATCACCAGAGACGTGAGGGCCACAGGCCTGAGGTCATTCAGTGATTTGGCAGGGCTTTTCTTGGGGATGGGGATAACTGAGTGTTTCCACAGCTGGTGGACTATGCTGCTGTCCATAGAGCTCTGGAACAGGGTCTGAAACACGCCCCCTAGCTGCTCGGCACAGTGCTTCAGGATGCGGCCACTGATGTTGTCTAGACCAGGTGAGCTGCTCTCCCTTGTCCTCCTGAGGGCTCTCACCACATCCTCTCTGCTGAAGGTGAGTGCAGAGTCACTGGGCTTGAGCATGGACACTGTTTCTTCCAGCTGTGTGGTGTTGTCCTTCTTGAATCTGGTGTAGAATGAGTTGAGATCGTTGGGGAGAGAAGTAGAGCTGCTGCCTGCAACCTCGATGGTTTTGATGTTGGTAGCAGCAGTGTTAACAGCAGCCAAGTTTTTGAGGCCCTGCCAAGCTGAGCGGAGGTTCCCCTGTGTGAATTTTTCCTCCACTTTGTTCTTGTACTTGAGTTTGGCAGTTTTTATGGCGTGCTTGACTTCTCTGTTTACCTCCTTTTTCTCCATTTCAGAGCCGGTGAAGAAGACCCTTTTCTTCTTGTTGAGGACCTCCTTGAGCTCTTTGGTGATCCAAGGTTTATTGTTGGGGTAGATCGTGACTGTTTTGGAGGGGATGATGTTGTCCACACAGAAGGAGATGTACGATGAAACAGTGTCCACATGCTCATTAATGTTGTTGGAGGGGGCTAAGAGTTTATCCCAGTCAGTGGATTCAAAGCATCCTTGTAGTGTAAGAATGCTTTCGTTGGTCCACTGCTTGATGTTCTCAACAACTTTCTTAACCCTCTTTATTACAGGAGTATATGCTGGAGCAGCGGCCATTGTTTACATGTATATATATGTACTTATATATATAATTCATGTGTACATGCTAAATAAACGCTAAATAACTGCTCTGTGAGCCGGCCCGTCTTCTGTGAAGTTCCACTTGATATTCTGTTATTTATGAGATCAGAACAGCTTCAGCAGCAAGCAGCTGTACATTAACATTTTTAAATGAAGCCATGAGATGCTTCAATTTTAATAGGAGCAAGGGCAAGAGGGGTGTACGGACAGTGGACCTTCTCTTGACCTCTCTTTCTTTCTCTGAAGTGTGATTCTGCTCTCTTGGTTTTTCTGTGTCTTATCTCCCTGCAGGAGTCAAGAGGGAAGCTTTTTTGTAAACAGGAGTTTTGTTATGTTGCACGGAGCCGTGAGGTTCTCGCACGCTCTCTCTCCCTGCTCTCGTGCACGCAGCAATTTATGAAAAAAAGAAAAATTTTATAAAAACAGGTCAGAAATATACTAAGGCAGGTCCAGGTATCATCTATGTGTGGGAAACACTGTTTTATGTATTTCTACTTCCTCAAACTACTTTGTTAACTTCATAAATAGAAAAACGCAGCAGAACTATGGATGTTATATTAGAATTATACTCTCAGATTCTTACCAAAGGCTTAAGATGAAGGGTTTGGCTGATGTGTTTTTGTGTGTCAATAGCCAAAATATGATACGCAACAGATGTGCTTAAATGTACTCACCAGGACTCCTAGAAGATATGACCTCATGTGTTAGTGTTTCAAGATGAGCTCCATACATTGTCCATGTAAGAATGAAGTTACTGTGCACACTATTAATGTATGTTCTTTTGTTGCATTTACTGTATGTTTATTCTTGTTTTCCTCTAAGGGCAAGACTCCTAAGAAAGACTCTGTGAAGACAGCCAGCAGCCCCAGGTAGGGATGAAATTATAATTATTGATTATAAGCAGACAGCCTTCTATGGATGCTACCTCTCGTCTCTTTGTTTCACTTCATACCTCTTCCCTCTTAAAGTGATGGAAATGAATTCTTGTGTTTCAATGTCAAGGCCCTGGATATAGAAGCCATTCCTATTTTATACAAAGTGTTGAAAATGAATCTGACTCTGTGCTGAAGACAAATATATGTAGCATGTCAGAAAAGTAATTCATGAGAATGCATAGTTAAATGCATAGCCTGCTTTGTCAAATTTACCTCACAGCAATTTGTTTTCAAATTTCAAATAAATTGGTAGAAACACTGAAAGCTTGTGACACGGTGGGGTTTCTGCATTCTGTCTTTGTTTCCTGATGGTCACTACACTCAAAGCCTCGTCTTTGGCCTTTGTTGTGTTTTTCCAGCATGATGTCTTCTTAAAAAATGCGGTGCAGGTTGGAATACGCACTCTTTAGTCTGAGTGGCATTTATTGTAAGTGCATTGAAGCCTGGAGTGTAATTATAGTGGCATGCTGTTTTGATCTGCAGATTGCTGTGAGCAAAACCTGGAACATGAATTAATTTGACTATTTGAAGCTTTACTGTCCTAATGGCTCGTTGATACAAATTTCAAAAAAATGAATAAAATGGAGTATATCCAGAAGTGGATGTTAGAAGTTTTAAACTAATTTTGAAATAGTCTCAAATTAGATTATCAGCAGAGGTTATTTTGTTGTACTCCATCGTAGGTTGTGATCTTAGATTGTATAAAACATGGACTTAAAATGCTGTCTTAAACTATCTTTTCCCTCAACCTAGTCACAGGCAGAAGGCCTGTCAGTCAAATCAGCCATAGCCTTTAATATATACATATATGCTAAACTCTTAGCATTAATATAACCAAAACAGGTTTGCATCATTAATGAAATCGGCCAATCAGACCAAAACCTGTTTTTGAACCAGGCTGTAAACATGGTTATTCTGCTGTCAAAATGGGCATTTAAATATGGGGTGTGACTGACTTCTGAGGCTTTTGCAGCCAGCCTCAAGTGGACACTCGAGGAACTGCAGTTTTTTTGCACTTCGGTATTGACTATTGTGGTTGCCGCTTGGATGGAATTTGGAATCAAAATTGATTAATTTACAGCCCTCAGGCCCCTAGCTGTCAAAGTCCCGTGGTGAGAATTATTGGTTTTTACGTTCTATATTGTACTTACGGTTGATATTGGAGCAGGATAAGGAGAAAGTTGTCCAGTAGTTTACTAAGTCAGAGTTTAAAAAGTTCTGTTTTTGCCACTTTATAATTAGTAACCTTATGTAGCCCCAAATACAGTGCATACATTATGTTGTCACTCTGCATCCTGCAAAAAAAAACATTATTCAACAAAGGTAGAATTAAAAAGCAAATGCATATTCCACTCAGTTGCTTCCAAAACAAGTGCATGCATTGGCAATAGCAATGTCCTAATGTCATTGGGTGATAGTGCTCATGGGAAATGCAGTTTTCATCCCAGAAAAAACCCTACAGAACTTAACCGAAGGGGTCACCACAGTCATCACAAAATGAAAAAATCCTCAAAGGGGCTTTAAAGTACAACATGTATCTTATGTAGAAGTTCTGTGTTTCTGTGTTTTAAACCTGTTCTTGAACAGTAGCAGCATTTACTGCAGAGGGCTCATCACGCTCAGTCAGTCGCCATCAGAGGCCGTGCAGTGGAGGTCCATTAGAGTCATAAAATGTGATGTACCTGCTACCTCATCGGATAATAATTTGGAGTCAGTCAAGGCAGTTTGACAATTATGTGCTACATTTGTGTCATTTTCCTTTAACTAACTGTTAGTGAAGGAAAGGGGAAACACAGTTTTTATAATTATTAGCAGTCTCTCATGTGTTGATTTCTTAATTTGGATAATTTTCCTTCGTACCAATTCCTCACTCTGCAGGGAAGAGCAAGCTTACAAATGTGAAATGATCCTTCTTCTTTTCAAATTGTTGCAATTATGTAATTATCATCAGTGTTTGGATAATGTTGCGTCATTACTATAATTATGTGATTTCTGGTGGTCAGGGTGTCACTGTTGGTTGATTTTTTTTTTTTTTTGATCAGTTCAACTTGGAGGGTCATTTTGTCTGTACTCTGTAGCCAGTAGGGTGGAATGCGGCAGAGAAAGCAGCCATTAGCTTTTTATTCAGCCTTTTATTTGTTGAAAAGTAACTTATTCAAAATCAACAACAATCAACATCTTTTTTAAAAGATAAATTTAAGATAAATCCGAAGTAAATGATATGATACTATAAATGTGTTTGTTTTTACTGTAGTCAAGAGGGTGACTGAGCGCAGCCTCAGACCTACAGTCCACCATGTGCTGTGAGTTAAAAGATACTAAAACAT
This sequence comes from Labrus mixtus, assembly GCF_963584025.1. Taxonomy (NCBI): domain Eukaryota; kingdom Metazoa; phylum Chordata; class Actinopteri; order Labriformes; family Labridae; genus Labrus; species Labrus mixtus. Next base: position 28,621,090 of record NC_083615.1, read on the forward strand.
TAAACACGATAAGGACAACAGAACAGACTACTGATTGAGTTGTGGCAGTGACAATTCTGGAGTCTTTTGGGGTCCAAAGCAGGAATCAATTGGGAGGCCCTCAAACTAGCGCGCATCATCATCATGTCTGCTAGTGTCCCGACGCTCTTATTTCTCTCCTGTAGATGGATAATTTCTCTTCATTTGTCAAACTTGTTTTCACAGCAATAATGCAGGAAGTGCTGTCAGATGGGGCCCCTTGGGGAGGTTTCCTACAGTCATTGCAAAATTTGCATATTTTGGTCCACTGCTTTGTTTTAAAGTTTGTGAGCCCTCAGGGCCCCCCCCTACTGATCTGGGGCCCCAAGAAGTTGCCTGCCTTGCCTGTTGACAAGCAGCGCCTCTGACTTGAGGTGCACAGGACGATGACTGTGCGCTGTTCTTTTTGTCATTCAGTGAAGCTGTGAAACAGGAGCAAGAGGATGACGACTTTACTACTAAACAGAGAGGGTTGAAAAGGAAAAGAATTAAGGATGAACCCATGGAAGGCCCTTCACACTCCACTGCTACACCAAGGTAAGTGTGAACAGGCCTACGAGCTCTGCTTTGAGCTGCAGTGAACATTTTACATGCAGGCTTTACAGATCATTTGTTGTTTTGTGATACATAAATTCAAAGCTCAAACTAGGGATGCACCAATGCTGTATCTGATACCTGGGCTTTGGGTATCCACCTAAACAAGTACCAAACTGATAACCCGTGTTTAGATTAATAACATGTAGGGATTTAGAGATTCATCGTTAGGCAGTCAAAAATCGATTCAAAGGTGTCAAGGTTCACATGGGTACTCTGAAAAAATGAATCGCTTCTCTTTTTTGACGACATGCGTCTCGTGTGAGCGTCAGGAGCTGTAGAGCAGAGGCGGTTGGTTGTAAGAATCAACCTTATCATGTCAGCTGCTGCGCAAGATTTTGAAATTGAGGACGCACCACCGTCTTTTAAATCGGAGGTGTGGAAGCATTTTGGCTTCCCCAAGACAGAAAATGAAAGAGGTGAGAAGAAAAACAGACGAGACAAAAACTGTGTGCAAATATTGCAAGAAGACAGGAAACTACATAAATAGCACGACCAACATGATGCAGCATTTAATCCACACCACAATGAGAAGCTTCAATCACCTCCCCTTGTTGAGAGAAAAAACATCAAAAGGCCCAAACCACACAGACAAGCGGGTTTGCAGAGCCAAAGAGATTATGAGGTGCCTTGATGTTTTCATCAAAAAATTAAAGGAATCTTTGTCAGTCATAATTTGTCTTCAGTCTCATTTTGTAAAATAAATCGAGAGAATCGTATCGTATCGTGAGTTGAGTGAACCGTTACATCCCATAATAACATGAATTTCTCACTGGTTATTTGTAATATTACATTTGGCTTTCCAAGCTTTCTAAAACAACATGAGAAAATAATTCAAAATATTCTGTAGGGCTGCATCGATTCGTCGACGTCATCGACAAAATTAGTCGCAGATTAATTTATAGTTGATCATTAGTCGCCATGTTTTTACACAGTGCACAGATACAACATTGTTTTCCAGAGTCGAGTTGCTGAGTGGAGTGAGTCATCTTGCATCCTTACTATTTCTGCTGAGAGTTGCATATGCAAAACAGCGACCAGGAAGTGACAGGAAAACAAAACATAATAAGCATAATTTGCACTGCAGACGTAACACCATTGCGGTCTAAATCTTATAAACTCTGAGAGCAATTCACCTTCGACGCTGTAAATTAAAGTGTGAACTTTTCTTGCTTTAGAGTCCTGACTGTAGTCAGAAAGCACAGGGGAGACTTATTGGTCTGTTCCAGGGTTGAGGTTGTAGCTAACTTCAGGGCTAACCCCCCGTCTCTTTAAAGGGATACTTCACCCGTTGAAACATGAATCTGTATTAACATTGGGTCATATATGTAGAAATGTGAAATACATTTTGAAGTTGGTGCCTTCTTGGCCGAGAAAAGGCAGAAAGTGTCTTTTTGGTTCTTGTGGATGAAAGACACCAAATCCCATAATGCACAGCACCGCAGGCCACTCCCACTAAGGTCCTCTAGTTCAGAATCAGAAATACTTTATTAATCCGAGAGGGAAATTGGATCGATACAGTTTCTCCAAAATATACAGTATAGCAGTAGAAATATAGTAATAATAGTAATAGTATAAAAAACATTTACAGACATATTTACTTCAACACATAAGACCGTTTCCTCAACTGATTCAGAGATTTCTTCCAGAATTGATCTTGTAAATTCCTGGCAGAAAACAGACGTCAAAAACAGATGTCTGTGTCCATAGGCAAACAGTGAGAACACCGACACTACCAGTCCGTTTAGATTCTGGAAGTGACTTCCCACCCACTGTTCTGTGATTGGTCTGTAGCTTCAGTGGTTGAAAATATGAGGAACTAACGTTGTAGTTTCACCCCGCTAACCACAACAGCTTCCAGTGACGCAAAAATCGTCATTTTGCGTCACTGGAAGCTCCTTTTCAGAGTCAGAAATACAAAGATTTCCCATCTCAGGGGAAAATGAGGGCGGGATGCACGACCATTCAAAAATACTACCAGGTTTCTAATGATACAAAGCAGTAAGAAACACACGGGAGCTGGTGGAATTGAAGGCGTTTATTGTTGGACGCACAGCTTTAAACTGTAGGCTACATTCATCTGACTGTTTCTTACAGCTACCCATCTCTCCTCCTCAGCTATTCAGGACAACATGTAACTCTCACACACACACCACTTGACTTTCACCTCTCCTCACTCGCTCTACCAGCTTTACTATCCAACCCCCCCCCCCCTCCGTATAAGAAAAGGATTTATAATCTGGACCTTGCTTGTCATGGGAGCATGTCGGTAATGTTCGAGCATGGGAAGAAAAGTCACCCTGGACGTCTGTCGTTTAAAAATCCTCAGACATTCATCTTCACGGTCCAAAGTTTCAGCCATGCAGTCGTTTTTCTCTTATTTACATTTTCAGTCCCTCACCTTAAAACCTTTCCCTGAGAATGCTTAACCCCTCCCCCTTCTTCTTTCTCCTTCCAGAGCTAATCCTGACCGTGTTATTCTAGTTATACTGATTGAAAAAGAATTGATCACTCTTCCATTAACATTAGTTAAGTTTAAAGCCAAGACAAAACTATGGCTGCATTCAAGACTTTTCATGGCATAGTTTGAGGAATGTAAAATTAAAAAGTTAAAGGGGAAAGTTATGTAGAAAGTCGTGTTAAAAGTAGAGAGATGTTCACTTTTTGAAAAGGTCGCATTCAAACATGCAGCGGTTGAAGGTGGTTTGTCCACTTCTGGATTTTGGCTGGATTAGCTTGATACCAGATCAAGCTATTTGAGTCAGTATTTGACCAAAATCTAAGACCAGGATCTGATCTGTGCATCCCTAGCTCAAGCCATCACTCTTTGTCATATAGTGTGCCCTTAATTTTTCTCTCTGTCTTTTGTGAAGCTCGAGCTCAAAGAGAAAACGAAATCAACATAGGCAGGAAGAGGAATGTGACGAAGAGGCTCCGAAGAAGAAGTCAAAGAAGAAAACCGAAAAGGTAAACATCTTCAACCATGAATCAATGTAATTTATGAGTGCACACATTTTTAACATCCATGCGGTTTTTCTCCGTTCAGACGGTAAAGAAAGAGGAAGGGGAGCACCTCATCTCCAAAAAAGCTAAGAAGACAAAGACGGAGATTGAGGAGGCGAAACAGTTGAAGATCAAAAAGAAAGAGGAGGAGGAGCAGAGCCGCTGGAGATGGTTCGCTCTCTTCATTTCACATTGATCAAACCACATAGACACATGATTTAACACAATAAACACACTGGGAACATGGAACAGCAGTTTCCACCCTCTCAGACACATCCTCATGTTTTCATCATCTTGCTTTCTTGTCAGGTGGGAAGAAGAGAAGTATGAGGATGGGGTGAAGTGGAAGTTCCTCGAACACAAAGGACCCTATTTTCCTCCCGAGTACCAGCTGCTGCCTGACAACGTTCACTTCTATTATGATGGTCAGTTGAGCAGACACATTTTGGGAATAAGACCCAGATAGGGTTTAAAGGGTTTTTAATGGTGCACTCCACTTACTGTACTTTCTGTCAGTACAGTAATTCATGCTGTTTAAACAACCAAACCAGATTCAGGACTTGAGCCCTGTGGAGTAACACACCCGTGTTTTTATTCTCTCATGTAGACAACAGTTCAATACATTAAAAAGTACAAAACATGCATGCACTTACAACCCTGTGGTCCAAATGTAAGACGACCCTTATTATTCGACGATCCCCCTTTTCAGGACTCAGGACTGGAAAACGTCTTTGTGAGAGAAAACTGTTTTTTTTTTAAACAAAGCAAACACAAAGCAGTGAATAATACAAAGTAGGTTGTTGCTGTGAGCACTTTTTAAAAATGTTTTATACTCTTTATTGAAAATTTCAATACAACACACAATACCCCCCCACCCCAAGTGACCAGACAGTATATTCGATTAAACAGAAGAATGACAGAATAATATAGAAAACAAATGAATAATTATAAAAAAATAGCAATGTAAAAAAATAACTAAAAAAATATATATATATGTATGTAAATTTACATGCTCTTACACTCTTGCACATATACATGTATATACACGAAAGGAAATAATAATAAAAAGAGATATCAGACTTCAATTAAAAAAACAACTACAATATCATAAATTTATCTTATGAATTAAAAAATAAATAAAGTGAGCACATTTTTAATAACATTTTGGATAAAATTGGCATTTACATTGAATAATCACATGATTCAGTAATTGCTAGAAAACTCCTCAATGACAGATTTCTCATCTTGTGTTCAGTGACAGGTAATGGCTTATCATAAAATACAGGTGGTGTTTGGTCAGCGTCTCCCATTTGACCAGGGGATAGTTAGATGAGATTGACCTCATTAGAAAGAAAGTCAGAAAGCAAGTGGTGACACATTGACTGGGTCAGTGCTTCAGCAAGCAGCATGAACTTTATAATATAAAATAAAATAAAATTTAAGAGCCTGGCCCGATGCGAGCCCGAATTATGTATTATTTCATTATTTGTAACAACAAAGCCCTTCCTGTTCTGCCCCCGAACTCAGGCCTCGGCTTCCATAGGGCTCGGCTTCTTCTTCTTAAAATGGTGTATTTGTGTTTGTGTCTTCAGGTAAGAAGGTGAAGCTGAGCCTGGCAGCTGAGGAGGTGGCACTTTTCTTTGCCCAGATGTTGGACCATGAGTACACCACCAAGACCGTGTTCAGGGAGAACTTCTTCACTGACTGGAGGCAGGTGAGGCCGAAACACATCATGGATCTTTCCAGTTTTTTAAGAAACAGAAATCTTAATCGTGACCCCTTAGGTGACTCTTTTCGCCCACAGGTATGTTTGAATGCTGGGGTTCATTAAAGACCTAATGCATCATAGTAGAGGTCAAAGTCTGTATAATTTCTGAGGCTCCTTAAAATGCAGCCCCAAAAAATAAGTTTTTTTTCATCATCAACACAAGCTTGTGATAGGCTGCGAGCACAGGACATGTTCTATTAAATGGGAGCGCTCTGCTGTTTTTAACACTTTATTGTGGCAACAATGACAGTCATTCACAAGATGTCCCCCCCTGTTTATAAATGTTTTTCTTAATTGTAAATAGAAATGATTGGCTGGTCAATCAGATGTCAACCGCGGCCGGAGTTGGCCCCTGGGCCGCCAGTTGAATAGGCCCGGTTCTAGACTGTCTAATTTCAGATCGACCCGAGCAGGCCTGGGTCCTTTGAAGGATGCTACTCCTGAATTGGGATTCAGCTCTTACATGGCAACGCCTAATGACACCTGACATTGGCTCAAACCCCCTGTGACGCCTCGCAGGATCGGTATTCAAACGGTTTTGTGAGATTTCCTAACGAAGAACCATTGTTGGTTTTGATGCTGGAATGATTCTGATGACTTGCAGATGTGGGTTATTTCCAGGCACATTAGTACTCAGCTTCTTGTAACACCAGCTTCAGTTTCAGAACTCTTCTCTTACAGTTTAAGTTGATTTCCATCCAGCTTCGAGTGTTAGTACCTTTGTGACAATTGTTTGAAAACCTGCACGCTGTGCCTGTCACGGCGGCCTCTGCACAGAGAAAACCGCCGTGCCAACCCCCGAGGCATATCATGCAGAATTAATTTTGCGCTGCTTAGTGCTCAATGCACTTGAAAATACGATTTGTGTGAAGGCATTGATATGCTAATCCATACAAGAAGCTCCCCTGCATATGAACAAATCCAATTAAACTGTTTTATTATAGCCGGAAAAAACTCTCCTCGCTCCACTGCCCCCAGTGCCCGCCCACCGCCGAGTGTCAGTCATGCTTAGACACAGACTGATTCTGTGTCCGTACTGTCAGGGAGTTTCAGGATCACGGTGTGTGTGCCAGGGTTTGCTGATTTAGAGAGAGGTTTTTGCATCTCAGGCCTTCTGAACCTTGGTGACACAACCACAAACAGTCTGATTAGCTTGATAGAAAAGATAATCCTTTTTTATCAGTCATTTAAATGTTTACGTTAGATAAGTGGAGAAAATCTCATCAAGATTCTAGCTTATTGAAAGACCTGTACATCGTTTACCGTTAAGCTCTGCCATCAGAGGCAATTATGACTTAAACACTGACATCTCTTATGGGATGTTGCTCTCTAGATTGTCAGACTGAAATCCCTGCTGCTGGAGGAGGCCATATTAAAAGCCACTCATGTTGTCATGACATTCAAGCACCAGAAACTGCCGAGATGAACCGTGAAGTGTCCGCTGAAATTCTCCGTATTGCTGCCCAGTTAGTGGCCCTTATGATTGGGAGGATCGCTGTGCAATAACCTCAGAAAGTCGACAATTATAGTTGAAACAGCTGCTGCTTTCTGTATACTGCCATGAAACCTGTTTTTAAAGCTTCTTCAAAAGAGACCAGCCCCTTAAAGGAGGGATTGGCCTTTCATAGGGGGGTAGTGATTCACTCAACTCAACTTTATTTTACAAAATGAGACTGTAGACAAATTATGAGTGAAGATTCCTTTAGGGGCTTCAAACCCATTGGTCAGTGTGGTTTGACCTTTTAATGTTTTTTTCTCATATCAAGGGGAGGTGATTGGAGCTTCTAATTGTGGTGTCGATGAAATGCTGCATCATGTTGGTCGTGCTATTTATGTAGTTCACTGTCTTCTTACGTATCTGCACACAGTTTTTGTCTCGTCTGTTATCTTCTCACCTCTTTCATTTTCTGTCTTGGGGAAGCCAAAATGCTTCCACACCTCCGATTTAAAAGACATTGGTGCGTCCTCAATTCCTAAATCTTGCCCCGCAACTGTCAGCCGCCTCTGCTCTACAGCGACTGACACTCACCATATTATTGCGATTCATTTTTCAGAGTACCGATGTGAATCTTGACACCTTTTAATCGATTTATCGCGATTTTACGGTTAATCTTTACATCCCTAGTCTTTCATATCTATACCTTTTAATTAATTTCCTGTCCAACACACAAAATCAACCAAAAGTCAGTGATCTGCTGTGATCCTGCACATCCTCTTCAATTTTTATGAAACATTAAGGGCTTTCCACAAACAGCCTACTTCTCACTTGATAACAACTGGCTACTTCTTTCCATTGTTGATTTTGATAATAGTATGAAGTTTGATGGCTGTATGTCTGTGTAAACACCGCCCCCCTATGTGAGTGTGGGGACACAGGAGCACTCAGCAGGGAGGAGATGTCAATTTTTCTTATAAATATTTGCTCATTAATTGAGGAGAAGAAGAATTGCATTTCACTACACAGCAATGGTTGCCATGTTGTCTGACAGTGGAAAACACAGGTGGCAGCGACATGACGCCAGCTCTAAAAAGTTTTCACAGTTTCTCCTAAAGCGTCTGCTCCTCTGTCCACATGCGGGCTGTCTTTCTCTCTCCCTCTCGACCCGATGGAGAGCTTTGCTTTTTGATAGCAAGTTGGGCAGCTGTGGTTCAGTTGGTAGAGTCAGTTGAGGTCGGGGGTTCAATCCCCAGCACCTGCAGCCACATGTCTGATGTGTCCATGGGCAACTAGACTCTTAACCCCACACTACTCCCGCAAGTAGCAGCCTCTGCCATCAGTGTGTGAATGTGTAGGTGTGACCTGCGGTGTAAAAGCACTTTGAGTAGTCAGAAGACTATAAAATAACTATTCAAGCTCAAGTCCATTCACCATCTACCACAGCCTGACGTGTTGCTTTCAGTAAAATGCCGTTCTCACTTTAACATCATGTTTTAGTGTGTTGTTCTGATGTACCACGTACCGTATCCCAGGGCTCATTATAGACTATATTTATTATCAAAGGATAAAAACAGTCCTCCAACACCTGAAACTGATGCAAGGAGAGAGCGATCAGGACAGGTAAGAGTTTGTATGCTACAGTCAGAGTTTAAGAAGTAATTTAACTAGAGATGCACCGATTCACGTCTACACTGTTGACATGTTAGCTTGTTGTGTGTGTGGCCGTCCCTTAGTCTTTGTGTCGCTGTGCGCAGCGCGCTCCACAGTGCATGAAACGGCTCGTGTGTGTTTGTGTGATCGGTCTAAAATCGGCTATACTGGTGAGAACCGGCTGGTCACCGATCAGGGCCGATCAGGCTGAAAACCGGTTCAAGTCACATGCGGATCGATCGGTGCACCCTTAAATTTAACCCATCTGTGGAGTGTATTCAAAAAGGCAACGGCATGTTTCAACAGCGCATTAACTTTAATAAAGTAACTTTAATTTAAAAACAGACCCCTCTAAATGGCTACTGGAAACATCACTGTTGTAATGGACAGACACAGGTTCAGCCCGAGAGTATTATTAGCTCCCAGTTAATTGAAAAAAGCAGCACTGTAGATCTCTTGTCTCTTTCTTTCTTCAACATTATGAAACATCAAGTCAAGTGTTTGGATGTTGCTTTCTCTTTGTGATCAATATTGAGGCCTTGATCAAAATTTCAACTCCAGCTGGAAGCTTTTGAGAAGAGTTTGTGCTGAAAAAGCATCAAACTGTGAACAAAAGGAAGTGTGTTTTCATTGCCATCATTTGTGCTACTCGTTCAAAGTGGTACCGAGAGTTATTCTGGCACTCCAAGACACTTGAGCTGCAATTAACATTCTTAACTATGGAGGAATTCATTTATTTTTCTCTAGAGTTCATTCATTTTGACCTGGAGTGGAAGCTGAAGGGATGATAGTTACATTTAGTCAATACATTGCCAGAACATGTAGAAAAATGCCGTTCTTATGCACTCATTGTTTTCTCACTGAAGAATACCCCAGCTGTTACGCAGATGAAAAACAAACCTGCTGGACACGAGAAGAGACGACACTCCTGTGTTTCATATTCTGCTTTTAGGAAATGACCCACGAGGAGAGAAAGCTGATTCAGGACCTAGACAAATGTGACTTTGGAGAGCTCAGTGCCATGCATAAAGCCAAGGTGGAGGCCAGAAAGAACATGACTAAGGAGGAGAAACTGGTAACATTCACTTAGTTTTTCTTCTTCTGTACATGTGTGTACATTGTTTTCTTAACGTAATGTCCTCCTCCTGTCTGAAGATTATATAACAAATATCTGGACAATCTGATTTCTGCTGCAGGCTGTGAAAGAAGCCAACCAGAGGATTGTGGACGAGTACGGCTTCTGTCTGCTGGACCAGCACAAAGAGCGCATCGGGAACTTTAAGATTGAGCCTCCGGGGCTGTTCAGGGGCAGAGGAGAGCATCCCAAGCAAGGCATGCTGAAGAAGAGGATCCAACCAGAGGATGTCATCATCAACTGCGGCAAGTGAGAGTTGGGCGAAAGGATCAAACACTTGACGGAGATTTATCACTGTGTACTGATGCATAATTGAGAAGCTGGTCTGATGAAATAATGCAGATTTTTCAAAATGTTCATCAACATCTTTCCATCCAGTTTGAGATGTGCAAAGGCAGCAGTGATACACATCTGCAGAAGGTGCTGTGTTCAGATTTTGACAAAATGTTTTGTTGCTTTTAGTAACTTTAGAAATAAGAGATGTTAAAGCAGTAGTGCTGAAGAATCAAACTTTGACTCTCAGTAGCCTGGCATGCTGTGAACGTGTCATGCATCATTATTTCATGTCACATAGATGAAGCTTACAGCTGAATACTCCTCTCTTCTCACACTGCTGTGACATTCATGTTCTAAAGGTTTGAGTCTGTGCAGGATGCTGAGGCTCTCAGTCCCAGATGCTGTGACTGCTCACACTCCTTCTGACTTGCTCTGTCTCTCTCGCTTTCTCTTTGATTGACAGAGAATCTTGTATCCCAGTGCCCCCTGCTGGTCACCGCTGGAAGAAGGTGCAACATGACAACTCGGTGACATGGCTGGCCAGCTGGACTGAGAACATCCAGGGATTGATTAAATACATCATGCTCAATGCCAACTCCAAACTAAAGGTATCATGTTGGTCTGCTGTCAAGGAGCGCACACACACACACACACACACACACACACACACACACACACACACTCATCATCATATATTACAGGCCCATAAACCAGTACAGGTAACAGACAGAAGTAAAAGAGCGGCAGAGCTGCACAGAAACTGCACTTCAAAAACAGACTGCGTCTTATATACCGGTGTGACTTATATTCTGGATTTGACGGTATATAAGAAAGACCCGTTTATATCCTCTCATAATTCTGAGTGGATTCAATTTAACCTGCGATGCTGTATTGATAATGTTCGTTTTGTTGGGTTAAGGATCCAGGAGGTGAGATCCTGACAGCAGCTTGACAGAGAGTGATTTAGTCTGAAGGTCTAATATCTAGTAGTTATATATATGTATATATATATATATATATATTACTACTAGAACCTAGCATGTTTGTGTGTTGAGTTGAACCTACACTTTGTGTCTGGGATAAATATGTATTTATAATGTTTTGTTCCACAAGTTTAAAAAAATCACATCATGGAAAATAGAATCGATATTTTGGGGGTTAGAGAGTGAATGGCAACCCCTGTGTAAGTTAAAATGAGCATGAAACGTGTGTGTGTGCGTGTGTGCTCGTGTGTCTCATTATTCAGTCCCTTTCTCTCATTTCTCTTGTGCTCTTTTCTGTTTGCTCGATCTACCTTCTTTCCATCCTTCATGTGTAAAGGTTAAGTTATTCCACTGTTTGTCTCCATGACAGTGTGTGTGTGTGTGTGTGTGTGTTCACTGATGGTGGGTTTAATTGTGTCTTGGTTGTGATAAATCAGCAGCAGCAAACAGCAGGAAGCCAGAACTTTGTCCTGAAAGTTGTGTAGTTGCATGTCTTCGTGTTTGTTATCAGCCTGCACTCGTGTTTAACATGTTGACTCTTTAACATCTATGACTTTGTTTTGTTCCTCTAGTTATTTTCACCTTATTATCTTCTTTATTAATGTTTCTTAATGTTGCTTTCTTTGTGTCCACACCCCTGCCCCTCCTTTGCTTTCCTTTGAACACAGGGAGAGAAGGACTGGGAGAAATTCGAGGTAGCTCGGAAACTGAAGTCCCGTGTGGACGACATCCGTAACCAGTACAACAAGGATCTCAAATCCAAAGAGATGGTCGTACGGCAAAGAGCTGTAGCCCTCTACTTCATAGACAAGGTCTGGAGTCATCAAAATGCAGAATTTAGGATATGCTCGCTGGACATGTTTAGGTCGCCCGTGGTAGAAGTAAACTGCAGTTGAATTCAAAGCAGTCCTTCGTGCTTACATCTAACGATAATATGAAGAGCCGTGTGAAAGATGTGTGCTCTGCTTTCTCACTTAGCTCGATGGAAGATCGCCTGCAAGGAGCAAAATTGATTACATGTAGCCATTCTCTCCAAGTGACCCGAAGCTAATTATCTCATTCTGTCATTCTGCATTGAGAGAAATGACTGATTGAGTGTGTGATTGCTTTTGGCTCATGCCAAAGACTATTCAAATTGAGATTTAAATGTGTTGTGTTTCTCTTTCTTTTTACTGGAATGTAATCTTTGTGTGGGTTTATATCAAACAGACATCTAAAGATGATCTCTGTGTCTTCTGCCCCCCCCCGGCAGCTGGCACTGAGAGCTGGAAATGAGAAGGAGGAGGGAGAGTCGGCAGACACGGTGGGTTGCTGCTCCCTGCGTGTGGAGCACATCACCCTGCATGAGAAACTGGAGGGAAATGAGTGTGTGGTGGAATTTGACTTCCTGGGTAAAGACTCTATTCGCTACTACAACAAGGTCCCCGTCATCCGGAGGGTAAATAAACATCCACACAGACACGCTTTTGCATGCACATGCTCCTTCTGGTATGTGCTTGATCGCACTTTGGAGTATGATTCTGTTGATAGCGATACTTAAAAAGGAGGAACTTTTTTTCTCTGTAAAGATGACCTTGCCACAGTAGAAACTAAGCTCATTATATTTATTATAATAATTTAGGTTTTGCCCTTTGGGTGTTGGCAGAAGTCCCTGCAGAGAAGGTCACTTGCATAAATATTGACATGCATCGAGCCTGAGGCGCAGAGAGAAGTGAGAGACGTCCCCGGGGCACAGTTGTAGATTGGTTCCCTGGGGCTGCGCTGGTTTAATTTGTCTGTCTGTTAGATCTGGTGAACTGCCCCCATGCTCCACTCCACTCCTCTCCTTGATTAAATGTTCATGTAGGTGAATCATCTTCTTTCAGCGTGAACATTTTTGAGATTTCTGTCTTCTACAGACTTAAATCTTTCTAGAGCAGAAGTTCAACAGGTGAAACAATTATTTCCCTTTATTTCTCAGTCAAATATGAAGCAGCTGAAAAGCCAAAAAACATTCAGTTAGAAGTCGAATGTAAAAAACTTGATTAGAACAATACAATGTGTGTATTATATTTAAAGGAGCAATATGTAACTCTGAGACCTAGTGTTTAAAATGGGTACTGCAGTCCAAATTCAAGACAGAGGCAGCAACCGAACTGCAAGTGCCTACACAATCTGACAGTATTCAGTAGACAGTCCCTTCTATCTGTGCTGTATACTGAAATGTTCAGTCTACTGAGGTGGACCCAAAAAATGCCTACTGAATGACCACAAGGGTTCAGTCTGCTGAGACTCCCTACTGAAGAGAACACACTCCCATTCTGAACTGTGGCTATTCAGAAAGGGCCAGAGAGAGCTGTCTCCCCCCGCCCCCTCCTCCCTAGAGTCGGTGTGAACGTAGGTTGCCATGTCGCAGACACTCAAGCTTTAGAGTTTAACCGACGCTCCATCGGTCTTGAAACATTTTCAGTTATCAGTCGGGGGAATTCATAATTCCTTCAGTAGTCGGGAAGAATGCAGCTGAAGAGAGTGAAGCAGGCTTTACACAACATGACAATCACCAGCATTACCAGTCTGTGTTTTACTATGAACATCAAAATGAATTACCAATGAGCAGAGTTAAGAAAAAAACCTTTGTTTTTGCTGTCGATTCTTTAAATTAAAAAAAAAAAAAATCAGAATCTGACTAAATCAGAACCAGCAGGTCAGATCTTTCATATATTGGAAATCAGAATCCGTCAAGGGAATTTAATAAAATGCTCCTTCTAACGACGTGTGAACTGTAACACGTCTGAGTTCCTGCGTTGCATCTCAGAGATGGAAAAGTTGGTGCTGTTGCCATTCTGAATGGTTTACATATTTAATAACAGGAAGTAATCTTAAAGCCTCCTAGTAGCAGGCCTCACTTTCTTCACAGTGGTAAGACAGTTTGAGATTGTTGTTTTTTCTTCTTCTTTGTTTTAATTGAGTTTTTCTGCTCTAAGAAGCAGATATAACCAGAAACCAGGAGCAAAATAATGAAATCACTGCAGCTGAAATCACATAACATGATAACTGTTGTGCTGCAGTCTCTATTTTAAACTTTGTTTACGAGTAAAGAGGGGACAGATTGACAACAAATCATTTAAAATTGTTGACTTGTGCATTGAGATTTTTTTTCCATCCATACAAGTTTCATGAATTAAATGACATCCCTGTATGACTGTTATTATGGGTTATGCAAAACAAAATATTTGAAAAGGTTTCATGCTGTCATCTCTCTGCACAGCTTATATTAATATCAGTCTAACGGATGCCAACACTGTTAATAAAAAAAAAAGAAAAACAGGTCATGTGACACTGCAAACAGTGATGTTTACTGGTGGGAGGAGGTTAGAAAATACCACCATACAGGAAAACAAAATGTGCCTGGAATCATTTTATTTTTTTCCTTTAAACCTTGTTGGTCGGGTTGTCTGCAGTCTGTCAGACAGCTGTCACATTTGTGTGCGTGTGCATGTATGCTTATGTAAATATACAACCCCTCCCCTGGTGTCAGCCCGTGCTATCGTCTGTTCCAGAGATGGAGACAGAAATGTTAGCACCTGACAGCCAAAGTGTTTTGTTTCTTGGCAGAACATATAATTATTCAAATTAGTTCATTCAAAAGCAACACATTAGCTAGAATTAATTAGTCGCTTGCATATTTTAGCATCATCAATTTCCATGGAAATCAGTGAGATGCTGCAAAATGTCAATTGGAATTAAAAGGGAAGTAGGGAAGTAATTTCCATTTCTCACCTCTGGTGCACTTTAAGAAACAGTTGGATCTTATAGTTGTGTCTATAGTGAGTGTTGTGGTTATTGTAAGTGTTGTGTGTCTCTATTCAGGCAGTGAGAGAGTGAGTCATACATAGATACAGTTTTATGAAGCCTGCTGTGTATCCTACCCAGTGTTGCTGTAAAAAATCTGCATGCAGAGAACAGGGAATACATACATAAATAATTACAAGTGCAGCCATGCCATGCATCATATATACCACACATACTGCTAGTCACGTATGTAATAAATGTAAAGGTTTATTCTGTATGATATCTCCTGAATTAAATCATCAAATGACCTTACTATATGATCAGACATTAAGGAAACATGCTATGTTGAAGTTCTTCTCTGACAACAATGCAGCAGCCAGTATGTCCTCCTTCTAACTTTAGATCCTGCTCCTGAATTCTCTGGATTTGTTTGGACCAGAGGAGGTAGGCGGTTTTAAGGTACCCCCACACGGCTGTTTTGGATGCCCCTCGGTTTGTCAGATATGAGAGCAGTTATCAGGTCAACAGGTGTTGAAGTGATGGAAGCGGTCAAGAGAAGTGGTTCAGATAGAAGTGATTGTACCCGACCTAAAAAGCCTCTGCATGTTTCTAATAAGCTCCACGAGCAGAAATGTGATCAAACTAGGATCAATATTGGAGATGCTTTTGAAAAATGGAGAGAGGTTAGAACACAGAAAGGTTTACAGACCCATGCAGAGCTGGATAAACACTGAAGCTTCAGTGTCCAAGACATGGCAACCTGCCTGAGCATCGACTCTAGAGAGGAGGGGGCGGGGGGAGACAGATCTTTTCAATGTTTTGAACTTGGACTGCAGTACCCATTTTAAACACTAGGTGTCAGAGTTACATATTGCTCCTTTATGGAGAGAGTTGTATTCCTCGCCCATATTAACACTTAGGGAATGACTTAATCAAAAAGACCTGGAGTGTGGGGACACCTGCAGTGCATAAATGTATTCTGTCTGGTACATTCAGCTTGCTAAACATTTATTTGTTTATTTCAACACAGACACTCACATATGCTCAGAGTCACGCTCACACACACGCACATCACTAAACCAGGGAGGTGAGCTCCCTTAGATGTCTCTGCTTCAACCAACACTGTTTTACATTTCCACCCATTGACACACTTCACTTCATGTCTTCAGTTCCAAAGAAAAAAAAAAAGAAATAAATAAGCCGGGGGAATATGTCGATGTGTTTTATAAAGTAACGCATCTGTTGCTATTAATTGGTGTCTTGCGTAATTGACAAGTTGTTTTTTTTTTTGAGGGAAGAGTGCGTCTGTGGAACCAACGGAGTTCTGGGAAGTGTCAGCTGTAACTGTAACTGTAACACACACACACACACACACACAGACGCACACTCTCAAGAGAGGAGTCTTTTTTTGTCCTCATATCAATTATAATGTGTTTAAACAATCGCACAGTTTTGCTATCTATGGTTGTGTGGCTAACAGGCAATTTCAGGTTTAGGATTAGGATCATTATGATTCTCACTTTAGTTAACCTGCCTCTCACAGATCAGTGGTGCCAGTGGTGAAAGCACAACCCGTCATTTAGCAGATGTGTTGCTATCTTTTCACAGGCTGCTCCTGCATTGGTTGTTGTGTGAGTCAGAGTAAACAACAAATAGGGAGCCAAGAACCAAATGAAACAAACTAGCCATACACCAGGAAATCACTTTTTTTAAACTGACTCGTCTTCCTAATTATACAACAGATCTCCATGGTGCCAGTTGGTTGGTGATTTAGCAGCTGCAGATTTATTTTACATGATGATGATACATTTATAGGTCGCATGCGGTTCAAACCTGTGGGGGATGAACTGAAAGGATCACAGATCATCTGTGATCCTTTGCACCACTTATGATAAATGCATGTTTTTGTTGTTTACACTGTAAGAGGGACCTTTGACCAGATCTTGTCTCTCTGTCCTTTCAGGTTTTTAAGAGTCTTACTTTGTTCCTGGAGAACAAGAAAGCTGGAGATGACCTCTTTGACCGCCTTACTGTGAGTGTCTCACTTACTGTCCATACATTTGTTTCCTTCAGTTTTTTTTCTAACATGGTTTCAGTCATTGTAGCCGCCAAGGATGTTTCATTTTTACATGCTGAAGCATTGCATTTTAGTTAAAGGCAAGACTTTCTCCAAGGTTATGTAAAATGTGTGAGAAACTCCCCCCAGGTGTGTAATACATGAAGAAAGGGCATACAAAGATTGTGAAAGGAAAATAGAATTACCTTTTTTTTAATTTTTCTAGAGACAGAAGGCAGAAGAAAAAAGAGAAAGCAGGGACTAAATTGTAAGGTGTGAGAGATGAGCCATTGGTGTGGAGAGATGAAAGGAGTGAAGCGAGGAAACGGAAGATGAGAAGAAGGGGAAGAGTATTGGAAGCGGGGACACTCAAAGTAGAAAGGGAGTTTCAAAAGAGAGAGGGAATAGACTGTGGCAGATAAAAATGAAACTGCGCCACTGGAAATTGAAAGTGAACATGGTGGGCGGATGAATTTCCACACATAAAAATCTGCTTTCCTCTTAACCTCTCCCTCTAGCTTCATGACACAAGGCCGTACAATGGAGCATTTTTACACATGGTTTGTGCAGCACAGGCAGATGAGGAGCTTCTCAGGGTGCACTCAGTCTTCACTCTATCACAGCAGCATTACTTGTATACTTATCTACTTTTCCTCAGACTGACAAAGTGTAGGTATACACCAATCGTACCTTTGTGTTCCTAACACCCGGGTATATGTTTGTGTTTTTGAAACACTGTGGGACAATACTGAGTACTTACTGGTTACCAGCGGTGGTGTAGTGCTGTGTATACAAACTTCTAAATCCCCTCTGATGAGTATCATTCACTTTCATGCTGTAATTCTTTTCCTAGCATAGGGAAGTTATGTCTCCCCCTACTCTGTCTCTGATTGACTAGTACTCTTGTTGCCTTTGTTGGTTGGTTGGGTAAGCAGATCAGAGGCAGAGTAGGGCGGCTCATACTTCGACAGTGTTGATGTCACCAGCGGTCTACCTGCCTGCCCCGAGTGATGATAATACAACAAAACACGGCCTTGTTAGGCACAGCTGCTGCTCTGAAAACATCAACACACAGGCTTGTATAGGTCATTATTACAACAATGTAAATGACATACTTCTACTACGTGAAGGCTGTCCCTGTCAGTGAAACTGTGGGAATGCACATTGTTGTTTTTGTTTTGTGGCAACAAAAGCAACATTTGACTGGTAACAGATACAGGGCTGGGAATCTTTGGGTGTCTCACAATTCGATTTGATTTAAATTCTTGGGGTCACGATTTGATTCAAAACGATTCTGGATCCATGACTCAAAGTCTAATTTTTAATTAGTACATACTTCAGATCTACTCCAGTCTTCTGTGAGACTGGCTGAATTTCTTGTTGCTGTATTTGGCATTCTACTGAGTTAAAGAGCGAGCTTTAGCACTTAGCAGGGAGTGACTGATTAGTGTGTTGTTCCCCCCCCCCAAAAAAAACCCCAGAAGAATCTGGATTTTTACCTAAATCGATTTTTTTCTAGTAACAGATTATTTGAAACATAACTGAACAACTGATTATTTGAATTGCAAAACTAAGGTGTTCTTTTACCTGTACAATAATAATGTAATCTGAGATCTCTAATGCTTTGCTTTGTAATGGTTTACCCCTCAACAGCTGTCTCAGCCTGGAGTCTGTGGGGCAGTATTGATTGTAAAAACTCCTGTAGAAAAGCAGTAGAAGTGAAGATGTTCAAATATGAAAGATCTGATTGAAAATCTACAATTGTTTAAAGCTTTGCTACTTTTAAATTTCATTCTTCATTAAGATATCAGCGGGTACTGTGGCATTGAACAATATTTAAGCATCAAGGATGTTAACAGCCTTGCAAACTAGTGCATGCTTTAAATTGGTTGTTTCATATTTACATTTCTGCCCCATGGTGCTACGTAAAGATTGACAGGTAGGAAGAGGAAGAAGAAGCAGGGCAGGAGTGGAATGAGAGGCTGAGATGAGGAGATGGAGCAATTGAAGGAAGGAGTGCAGTGCCCCTGCTCTCTGCCCTCCAGTGTGTCAGGAAATGTCAGCGTGTGTTGGAGGTGGAATGGTAATGGCTGCTGTGTGCAGGCCTGATTGACACACAGAAAGGCCATGCCACTGAGAGAGCGGCGGGAGAGAGGGGGATGTGGAGTAGGCAGAGTTGTAGGAAAGTGACAGCTGGTCCAGGTTAGAGGAGGTTAGGAGGGAGAAAGTGGAAGGTGGCTGGAAAAAGGTAGGATGAGAGAGCGGGAGGATGTGAAGCGAGAGGAAGGATGGGAGGAAAGTGGTGGACAGTGGAGTGTGCTTTTATCTTCAGCAAAGTTTTCTGTGTAGAAGATGGTGCACACTGATGAAATATAAAAGTGCTAAAATGTGGATTGAGGGAAAATGATGAAGGGTAAAACGGATTATTTTAGCAAAAATTAAAAACCAGAATGTCTGATTTTGCTTGATTGATTAGCCTAGTTTTATTGTGTTCTAACTGTGGCCCTTTTCACATTGTGATTCCACAACAGCACCGTATTGCAGCCTGTCCTAACAGCACGTGATGAGAGCGAGCGTCAGCGACAAAATCATCCCGATTCTGTCGTTTCCTAACTGCCTGCAAGCCTATTTTACCCCAATGCCCCGTTTCTATTTTCCTCTCTCTAGACAGACGAGGAACGAGGAAGGAGGGGGCTATACCCGGCACTGACTCTCGCTTTCCTGACTCAACAGAACTTGTTAGCTTGTTTTTCGAAAGATGAGATAACAGTGCATTAATAATATCCAAATCTGTGATTGAAATGTTATGCTTTGACTTGTGTCAACACCGGAGACAAACTTTATTTTTTCCGGCTCACTGCGGACCGTTTACTGAAGAGCCTGAGTGTTGTGATTTGAGTCAACAGCTCGTCAACACAAAGCACCACACATCAGTCTGTCCATCTTCAGTACAAAAGCACTAGATGTCAAACTGTATGCAAGGGGAAACTGAAATTCACAGAGCAGAGAATTAAATATTTAATGGATGCAGCGTGGACAGCCAGCGTGTGATCATGCGCGATGTGACCCGCTATCTAACGCTCGCGTGCTGTTAGGACACGGTGTTACACCTTTGTACATCCAGATTGTATACGTGATGGCATTATAATGATGTCCTAGAGTGTGGTTTCACAATGTGTTTCTCCGTGAGACGCAAGGCATGTACTCAGGCAGCAGGAGCTTCACATACACACAGTCAGACATGCACACACACACACACACACACACACACAGCACTGCTGAATCCCATGTTACATTCCCACCATCTTCCCTCCTATTACATCACTCTTCCTACCTCTGATTGAGGATCTGGGGCAGAACAACTTCACCCCACCACTTTGCATCCGTGAGTCACACATTGCAAACAATTGTGCTTAAGCACGTAATGGGACAACTTTGCTAGTGTGAGTGCGCTCTGACTCTTCACTGATTTTTGGGGCTGAGGCTGGATAGCCACGCCCTTCACGTTACCAAGCAAACCCTTCAATATAAGTTTCGGCTGTGTTGATACAGCGATGCTATTGAAAAAAAAACGTGTGCTTTTGAAAGTACACACACACACACACACACACACACACATCTTGAGTTCTGAGTGCCAGATCTGAGCTGAAAATTCAGGTGTTTGTCAGGAAGCCTGTCTCCACATCATTAAAGTAACACTTCACACACTGACTACAGTTTCAGGTTAACTGTAAGCTCACAGGGATTTCTTACTCTACATCTTAGTCAAACAAATTTAATTATTACCTGTGGGGGAATGTATTCCCTATGAGCTGCTTTATTTTGGCACATGTCATTATTCTCTTTTACTCCATTGTTTCCCTTCCACCAGCTACTGGAAGAGAGCTTTTCTTCCTGTTGTGGAGAACACATGAATTGAACATAGGGAAGAATCTAAAGCTGATCATCGTAGCTAGGTTAGAGTCTCAGCAGTCAATATTTCACCACAAATTGGCTAGCAGGATGTTAATGTGAACGTCCAGTATACTCAATCCTGCAACATAAAAAGCAAATAAGAACTGCAGTAACGACGAGCTGTAACAAAGCCTGAGGAGATGGTGGGGGTGACGCTCACAAACACACGCACACACATGATGACGGGGGAGTTGAGAGCTATCAAACTGGCCCCTCTGATTTGCACACAACTTCATTAGCATTGCACGGGCAATAGTAGCTAGCTCATTAGCAAGCCGGGCACGACAGCAACCGTTTGTGTGTGTGTGTATATGTGGACTGATTGATGTGTGTACCTGTGTGCTCTCCACCACATGTATGCACAGGTGAGCACACGTTATTAAAATCTTCATTACAATTATTTCTTCTTTTTTTTCTTCTCTTTTTTTTACCAGAGATGTGAACTCACCAAACCAGCAGGCTGATCTAGATTTGTTTTCCCCCACGTCTCTGTGCTTCCATCTATGTTTAGAAATGTACTTAATTACTTTTCTAAGTCCATGTGTTTGCACTTTATATCAGTGTGTATTCAGGGAGCCTCATGTTTAGTTTGCTTTCACATCAGCCCTCACAACGTTTACTGTTTCAGCCCTCTTCTGTTCTGGTGAGACCGCAGCGATTGGACAGGAAGGAATGACTGTCAGTATAATATCTTCAGAAATGTCAGGGGGGGAAATAGTCCTGTGATTATTTTAATCTCTTCTCTGTAAATGACGACGATAATGTGTGCAGAGATGGTATTTAATGTGTTTTATTTGTCATGGTATTGTACAGACACTCTTAACAGTGCAGTGGTATGGTGCCACAGTGCCATCTAGTGGTAGAGTTTGAATACAGCTGCTGTGATCTTGCCATGGCAGCTTGTACTATATGTGCTCTGGACCACACACTGATGAAAATGTGCTGCTGTTTTGTCCCTCCGCTTCCCATCTCTCATTGCAGACAAGCATCCTGAACAAGCACCTGAGCGCTCTGATGCCAGGTCTGACTGCCAAGGTCTTCAGGACATACAACGCCTCCATCACTCTACAGCAGCAGCTCAAAGTGCTCACCAACAGTAAGCCAGACACACTGACTGAGCTGTGCAGCAGTTAAACATTACATAAGTAGCTTTTTAAAAAGCGCTGGCTCATTTTCTTTACAAGGTAGACAGGTATCAGTAGCTTTACTACTGTAGCATTTTGTCTGTCTGCCTTTCATCACGCTCTTAGTACCTGGCTGCCCGTTTAACAGCCTCCCATGATAAACCTGCCACACATTTGACATTTGTTATTTTTAGCCCTGCGTGATACTGAGATGCCCTGACATCCGCCAGCTACTCCAGCCATGGCAGGAGCGCATTATCACTGTAACCAGAGCTGTGTGTGTCCGCCCTGGCTCTTATCAGGGTCCCATTGGCTACCTCTGCCACACAGTGATAGTAGTGTTACTCTCTTCTCATTTCTGGATTGCCCCTGAGCCGATTGACAGTTTGACAATGGCTGTAGTTTTTGATCTTCAGACCTCAGAATGAATGAAATACACTTATTTAATTAAATGAAACTCTGGTACAATCTGCGTTTTCTTTCTGCTTTTTTAAATGTGTTGTGCTTATATTAATCATGATCAAATATGTGTAAATGGGATTTTCCTGTTTAAATACCATTATTCTCTGTCACCCTCCAAAGAGTCCGACAATTTGGCAGAGAAAATACTGTCCTACAACAGGGCGAACAGAGCAGTTGCTATTCTATGTAACCACCAGCGGGCGCCACCAAAGACCTTTGATCAGTCCATGGCTAACCTTCAGGCCAAGGTGAGATCAGCTGAGTTTAGTTTATTGCACACAGTCATTCTTCACATTTCCCTTAAAAAGCACAAGCCGGGACTCTTTTCATGTTGTGATATCCTAACAGGTTATTTAGTCAATGATGGTTTTTGAAACTGACATTAATCCATTTTTTTATTTATTTTTTTAAACCTGCCTTGTCCTTGTTTGCTCCTCCAAGATTGAATCTCGAAAAGAACAGCTGTCCCTGGCAAAGTCAGAGCTGAAGGAGGCCAAGAAGGAGGCCAAGACAAAAGGCTCTGATCCCAAACTGCAGCAGTAAGTGTTACAGAAGTACTGGAAACGAACAAACAGCATGCTGTCCCAGTCAAACAATTGAAAATGATTGACTACAACCTAGATACAACCTTAGATTTCAAGTTCCCGTTTATCTGGAACCACACACACACACACACACAGAAGAAAACTGAAAGGAACCCTGCAGGTTTAAGTGGCTTCAAAACAACTCTTTACTGCTGATGTGTGGGTGTATAGCTACAGAACATGGAGCAGCTTTTAATTATGTATTGTTGTGCTGTTAGTTGTTACAATGCACTAACACATATGGACTCCTGCCTTTCTGTGTTTTTAACTTCAATTCATGGATGAAAAGTTTGTTCACCAGATATCCATACATAAGCTGTTTCCACATACACACTCCAGATATTATCTAGATAATTTCTGGAGGACTGCTACGGATGCAGCAGTTTAATAACGTGCACAGAGATCGTAGTGGTTGCATGCAGACACTCTACACACCGTGCAGCAGTCACTGCAGAGCTGTGCATCTTCACTGGTCTCATGATTCGATATCACGATGCATCACGATTCATCCTCAATTTTCTATATTACTGCACATGGCTACTTTTTCATAAACAGAGACAAACAGTCTTATAAATATGAACTCCTTTTGTATAATTAAAAAAAGTGATATAGACAACAATGTCTTTATCAATATCTTTACATTATAAGCTAAAATAAATAAATAAATGAAAGAGTTACAGTATAGGTAATAAGTTTACGTTTTTGTGTGTTTAGTTTATTATCAGACAGAAACATGTTTTTAAGTCACTGTGTGTTCTCTTCTCAGGACGTTGTAGCCTTTAGCTGTGAGCTTTGTTCAGGGTTAGTTTTGTTTCTTTCCTTTTTATTTCAGACGAGTTGTGTTAAGTTGCTACTGCTGTAAACGTCCCATTTCTTGATATGGATGTTTCACATTAAAAGCACTTCAACTACAGATAGGCAGGGGACTTTTATTGTGAAGAACTTGTTGGAAATAGAATGTGTTAATCGTCAACTGAACGCAGCTTTAGTGGGGGTGTACTTAGTGGTGATTCTCGATGAGAAGTCAACTGTGTTTACAGCCACTCATTTAATCATGAGTCATTGCCACAGCCCCCTTCTTTTAGTCATCTTGGACTCAAGAAAGTGAGGCATCAGTTTAAGCCTACAGTCTTTGGTTTACGTCCTGTCCCTGCATCGATGCATTAATTATCTAGTCTGCATCGCGATGCATCGATTAAATGATTAATTTCAACAGCCCTAAGTCACAGTATAGAAACGTCACTCTCCCTCCCATTGGCTCCAAGTGAATTCTCCGGAGAATATCCTGCTGCTTTCTCACATCAGCCTACTCGGATTTGCTGCAGAAAGAATACTAGGGGTCTGGCAGGAGAAACTCCGGATGAAGTCTGAGTGAAAAATGTGTCTGTGTGCGTTCACACATACAGCTCCTACTGAAGGCTAACATTAGTAAAAGTGTGTTAGAAGTGTTGTTTTAACGGCAGGTTGGGCATTTGCTTCTCTGAATATACACTGCATGCTGACTAAAAGTAGACCATGGGAGTCTTATTTCTAACGTCTTTGCACCTGTCCTTTTATTTTGTGTCAGGCTGGTGGAGCGGAAGAAGGCCGCAGTGCAGCGCTGTGAGGAGCAGCTGCTAAAGATGGAGGTCCAGGCGACCGACAGAGAGGAAAACAAACAGATAGCGCTCGGTACCTCCAAGCTCAACTACCTGGACCCACGAATCAGCGTGGCCTGGTATGTCAAAACTTACATATAAGTTACCAACCGCGATGCTCTCATGAAAAAAACCTCTGTGGGCCTATTAGGTGTACAGACTAATCAATGATTTACTACACCTGAATAGCCAGTGACATAAAATGAGGCAATATTAATTGTTTTTATGATTGATAGTAAACTACCTAAAAAAAATAACCTACAGATCTTCAGTCATAATTTTAACCCAAAGTGTTGTTAAAAAGAGTTTAGTTGTCCATTGAAGTTCACAGGTAAAAACTGTTGTTTTCAAAGTCCTTTTGGTCGCACGTAGAGAAGCTAAAGTTACTTGTGTACACGTCTCTTAAGCCGGGCTAAGATTATCTTTTAGTGTGAGCCGTATAAAGATCCAATCTTAACATCCCCGATCTGCTTGGAGATCGTCTGGTTGCTCCGATTTATTTCCAACATGTTTGATATTTAGAATTTAAAATCTTGACGAGACGAGGGAGGACAGTTATAAGGAGAGAGCAGTGGCGGCCGTAGGCAGGGCGCAACCCGCACTGCTGCGCCGGAAAACTGTAATGCATGAAGACTGAAGAACAGACAGTCCATGTTGTCCACGTCTCCCTGATATTAAGTCAACCAAAACTTTAGTATGTTGTTTCCTCTCTGCACAGAGCTTTATCATCGCAAATTTAACTGCCGGCTCCGTTGTTTACATGTGGTCACGTGAGGTGGTGCGTTCCTCTGCTAGGCACAATAATCTTAATGAAATCCTTTAATCTGTGATGTGCAAAGATCTTCATAACTGGAAATGTGTGAGCATGTTTGAGATTATGGAGGAGAATATCTGTTAAGATTCTCCTGATAGGTGTGATGCTGCCTGCATTCAACAATCTGGAAGGATTTAAAACTCTTGCAGTGAGCCAGGCATAATTTACACTAATCCCTACTGAAATGTTGTTAGTTTATTTGTGCCATTTAGTCAGTGTGCAGATGTTTTGTTAGTAAATTAAAAGGACATTTGAATTTGAGGTTCCTAGGACTTGTATGTTAGTTGTCGTGGTATTGAAACCGGTATCTACAGCGTCGGCTTTTGAGTTTTCGGCTTTTGAGGGAGCACAGTGGAGAGGGGGTGTAGACAGAGCACTGAGGGAATGCTAGTTTCCAAAATTGCCAAAATAATTTTCTCTCATGTGTTGTAGCCCTTAACTTTAATCTTATTCCAATCCCTTTTCCTCATTTGGTGAGATTCTACGTCTCAATATATCAGGTTTTTAAAAGAAAAGTGTTTAATCCAATCAGGAAGTGAAGCCATGTGTCTGAGTATTTATTCAGCAGTGTTGTGTGAACAATCTTTTTTTCCCCTGTGCATTCAGGTGTAAGACCATGGAGGTACCTGTAGAGAAAATCTACAACAAGACTCAAAGGGACAAGTTCGCCTGGGCCATCGACATGACGGAGGAAGACTTTGAATTCTAACGTTACACTTCTTTCAGAAGCTGATGGGAGGATGCAGTCAAGGAACCATTCACCTTATAATGCATACAGTACTTAACATTTTTACATGTGTTATATGTTCATAGACTACTGATGTATTTCTGAGATCAGCACTATCAAACACACATTTGTTATCTGCTGTTTAAGACTTTTTGGCACTTGATTTTGATAATCACTTTTGGTTTGGTTTGTTTTTGCATTTACTTGAATAAAGGTTTCTACTATGCTGAAGTGACACGTGTGCGGGGACAGTTTGCAAACATGATTCGTTTAAGGCAGTGGTTCTCAACTGGTGGGTTGGGACCCAAAAGTGGGTCGTGAATGGAAGAAGAATGCTGTGAAAAAGTCAATGAAGTGTGTTTTTTTTTTTACCAAGCTTGTTTCATTGAGTTTCTTTGTACTATCACGCTTTGTACCATCTGAGGTCCAATGAGCTATTTTTCTTTAAATAAATCTGAATGATTGAAAAATATCAGAAATTTGTGTCACACTTTTTCATGAAGGAGTAGTTGGTGGGTCCTGAGGTTCCATTTGAGAACCACAAGTTTACAGGCCCTGACACAACAAGGAGATCGCCGGCTGTCTGTCCTAGTTGGACCGTCGTTGCGCTCTCGTCGCTCTAGTTTTTGCGGTGTGCCCGGCTCTGTCAGTCCTCGTCTGCCTTTTTTTGGCCGGTTCGACATGTTGAATCTGCGTCGGTGAGAGAGATCTCTCTGACTGGTTGTTGGGAGGTTTTATTTGTCTCCAGCTCTCCTCTCAGGTTCAGGAAAGCCCCTTGAGCATGCCGCTGTAGTATCCATGCTTTCACTCATTAGTTCAGTTGATTTGTCTCCTCCGCCTCTTCTTTTTCCACTAAAAGACCAAGGACTGACAACGCCAGCGCCATTTTCAACTTTTTATCAGACATTATTCTCCATTAGTAGGCTACCTATAATACAAGTGGTGCGAGACAGCGGTGTGAAAATGGTCTTCTCGTATCATAACAACGGACTACCGCCTCCTGCTGGCATGGAGAGTTATTTCCTCTCACGTGGTGATTGGCCGTTGGCTGTAGTCTACTAGTTCTTTGCCGTCTGCTTGATGTGTCAGGGCATTAAGGGACTCTTAAAAACAATACTTGTACACATGAATGAAAATTCACAACATCTGATAACTGAAGAGAGATTCAGTCTCACAGCTTGGTGTACCCTTTAGTGTAATTGAAAACAATCAAACATGCAACACAAACGTTGAAGATGAAGTGCATCATAAAATACAACTCTGCTTAGGAAAAATAAATCCAGAAGAACACTGAGCACCTCAGAGTGAATTAGATTTTTAAAAATTCACTAAGCATCTGGCTAGATATTTATTATGCAATATACACGACAACCAGCTTCGTATTAAATAACTTTAATAGAAGAAAATCAGATTTGGAATGCATCCCATTGTCGGTAGTAGCAGAGCTGTTTGTGAAAAACTGCAACGTCAGATGTTTGCTGTGCCCGTTCCCCCAGTCTGATGAGATGTACTTTTCAGCACAGACTAAGGCAAAACTGTCCCATCAGCCATCATCTCCTGGGATTTAATTACTTATGATCGATGATGGCTGCCAAATAACCTGCAGGTCAACGAAAAATCCACAAACTGCATTCCTGCACACGAGCAATTTTAGTTCAGAAGGGCATGTCACACTACTCTAACAAACATGGTTAAACTTTTCAAGTCATTACTGTAACCGTTTATCACAATATTCAATATATAAAAAAGCATCTCACACTACTACACACCAAATCAATAGAATTCAGTTTCACAAAAGAAAAGTCTGCTGCTCCTGAAAGTGGGACCGACTTCACATCGGGGTGAGGGACCTGCAAGGGAAGAAAAAAAACAAACAGACATTTTTTAGTTCACCGATTCAAAGACAGAAGGGTAATATCTCCTCACGTTTACATCTGCATAAAAACATCCTGAGACATTCAATACTTTCAACAATTCAATATCCATTACTTTATGCTTTGACATTTTCAAGGCTTCAAAAAAATTTCAGATATTCAGCCATTTTTTTAAACCAAAAACTGTGCAATAGAGATTCCAGTCTAACTAGATAGTGTGCAGGATTTTTGGCTTTTTTTGTGTGCATTTAATGGAGAGATAGG
Source organism: Labrus mixtus (assembly GCF_963584025.1). Lineage (NCBI taxonomy): Eukaryota > Metazoa > Chordata > Actinopteri > Labriformes > Labridae > Labrus > Labrus mixtus. Next base: position 28,649,222 of record NC_083615.1, read on the forward strand.
GCGGTGGATAGAATCGGTAAACAGGGAGAGAGAGTGGGTATGACATGCGGGAAAAGAGCCACAGGTGGGATTCGAACCTGGGCTGCCAGCTTGGAGGACTAAAGCCTCCATATATGGAGTGCATGCACTACACCACCAGGATTTAACCTGCAGTTCTTTGATAATCAAAATCAATTATTCAATACCTGGTGCCCAGGAACTCTTTTTTTTTTTTTTTTGACGCCCTGGTATCAAAACAGGTATCTGACATCTTCTGATTATAAGGTTCATATCGTAGTTAAGTATTCTGGTATTGAAAACCATGAACAAGCCGATTTTAAATGAGTTCTTCTGACATATGAAACTCACTGTGTATATTGTTTATAGATATTTTAAGTGTAGTCGTCTTTTACACATTAAATTGCGGAATCATAAAATTGATGAAATACATAACCATTTCGATTGGCTCCAACAGATCAGCTGGTTTCAGGTTAATTATTGTGTAACAATTCACAACACCAGCAGTTTATGAACAAGAAGGGAGAGTTATGTGAGTCAAAACTTGCAAAATGTTAGCAAGAGAATCAGAAGCCCTTTTCAGACTGCTATTTTCCCCAAAAAGTGCCGTAACTAAGCTTAACCATCAGCACGTCTTGGTAAAGTCATATTGAGTGCGACGGCTGTTTCGGTGTAGCCGTCTGTGAATTCAGTCAGACATACATGCGCGCAGTGCTGCACTTCCCCGTTGGTTCAGCTGATCCCGTCTCATCTCTGTAACGCCTCTGTTACTTCCTCTGAAGATGGTACATAGGGGGGATCACTTCATCCCCCCATTACGCCTCCTCAACATTCAGATTGAAGGTGAAACCTCAGAGGGGCGTAAATATCGCAGCTTGAAACAGCAGTCTGAACATGGCTTGTATGAGTTTCAAACAGGGAATGTACAAGATACCAGAACATCAAGAGTTGTAAACATTTTTAAAGTGATAGAAGATATTAGTAATTTATCTTCTGGTAACTGTAAGTTCAGAGTCAAGCTGTGTGGGGATCCTCATGTTGGCTCTGCCTATCCCTCCTTACCTTCATTATGAGCCTTGTCCCTCTTTAGCCTTCTCTGGCGGTGCCTCGATCTCTTCCACACCAGCCTGTGTCATCAGGTCAGCGATGTTCTTCTCCAAGTCATCAATTCGCGTACTCATCTCATCGAGTAAAAAAACTGTTAAGGTGATAATCATCATAAGAATGGACTCAATGTATTGCATATTAACATGTTTGTGTTTGGAATGAGGAAAGAGGACGGGAAAGAGATGAGAATACAAGAAATCAAACATTAAGACTCAAATTCAATAAAGTTAATGACGTTATAGCAGGAATTCAAATCATGAGTTAGGATATTCCTCCCGATGATCTGGTCTGACATGGTCTGGAACTTGTCCTGCATCTGCTGCAGCAGCGTCTGGACCTGTGGAGTAATCGACACAAACACAGTAAGTGCAAACATGAAGACTAAAAATAAAAGGATCTACAGATCAAAGTGGGATCATTAAAGAGGATGTACAGTACATAATACCAGTTTGCATAACTATTCACTGCAAACAATACCTCTGCTGCTGAAAAACATCAGCACTCCCACTCTACTGAACTCACACTCACCGCGCCTCTGGTATTCGAGGGATTTAACAAAAGTATCTAGTTACCTTGACAACGCTGTAAAAGCTCAGTAACCATGGGAGATGGTTCTTTGATATAACATGGAAAAGATCAACAAACACACACTGACTTAATACTAAACAATATTAGTTTATGAAACATCTGTCGCAAAATAGAGCTCTGACAGTGATTTTAAAAGTGGAATAAGCTTCCCCCACATATATACATATAATATACAAATAATAACAAATAATCCCAAACCTAAACGGACACTCAGGTTTCATTTCAGCTAAATTGTATCCCTTGAATGCTAAAGACTTATTTTAAATAGGACACTAATCTCAAAGGGCAGTTTAATGAAACAAAGGTTACTTAAATGAATAAAAACTATGACATCACTTCCTGTAATGAGGAAAGCAAGTGGAACCTGAAACACACGACTGACAAAAAACATCTTACAGTCTTTCATAATCACACTGGGAACTATGAATCTTTACCTATTGTGTGATTATCTGTTGGGGTTTGCTTTGTTCTTCTTATTAGTGCATGATGTTTTGGCTATAATGTCACTATTACACTCATGTTAATAAAGTTTTTTTAATACAAAATTACAGTACAAGAAAGAGGGATGGAGCCGGGTTTTTTTGGTGGGCATTTAATGTGAATAAAAAAAACAGGTCAAATTCTTGTAGAGAAAGTGAAAACTCCTCTAAAGGACAAAAACAAAGAGGGGGTGTTTTAATGTAGGAGGTTACTCATCTCCATGGCAACTCTGTTTCTATCGTTTTCTACAATGAAGTTCTGTGAGTAAAACTTCTCTTATTTAATACGATTTTCTGGTTTATAAAAGAAACATCTACTATACAGTAATAATAAACGAGGTTTCATTGCAGTATAACTTAACGTGTGCATGTGATGCTGTGATATCATGAAGTCTGTTATGAAGATCATTACATAACGTGAAGAATCAAAACAACAGATGCTATGGCTCTATGTACCTTTTCGAACAAAATCTGCACAGAAACTAATTTCAATTCAACCCATATTAAAGTCCCAACTGCGACTGAAATGTTGGATTCTAGCTGGTATTTGCTTTCTAGCCTAGCTAACGTTAGCTTAGGCTAGCTAGGCTACTGTAGCTAACGCTAGCTGGTCATCACGACCACGACTCACCACATTGGTAAGGTCCTGCACCGACTTGGGATCCGTGTCCGCCATGTTTGGGTGTGACTGACTATCGTTGCCACGCCAAAAACTTAAATTAAGAAGGCTTGCTAGCGGAAGATTTTGGCTGTCAGGTTTGTTGCTGTTCGATATAGATAGCAGTCCCTTGCACCACCCACTGCACGGTCAGCTGTTCCACATCACGGAGAATCTCGCGAGAGTTGGGCCAATGTGCGGCGGAGAAGTGTAGAAAGTTTAGTTTTGAATGAGGGGGAATTATTCTACAGTGTTTACAAATTTTACAAACACTCCATGAAGAAGAAGTTGTGAAGTTAATTTAATTTACACTGTAGCCCATTTAGTGCCACAACAACCTGCATATTTAATACTGGAATCTGGTAAGTATGATTTATACTCATACTACACACTGGTATTTATCTGTGCGCGGGCGTGTTTGCTCGTGCACGTTTCTCCTCCTCTCTTGTGCAGGAGTTGGTAATATAAAGTTAGAGCTGCTAGGGAACCCAGTTTGTTTATGACGCTGAGACTTTGTTGTTTTTGGGGCTTTCTGGAGTGTGTGAGAGGCACGCTGTAAAGTGGTAAGTAAAGTTGGAAGTTGTGCATGAGTTACCTGAGAGTTGTTTAATGTTAAAATCCTGCTGCTGATGCGGGCTTATATACTCCGTACAAGGAGAGACACACAAACAAGCTGCTGGGCAATGCATGTGTGATGTGAACTATTAAATAACTGCTCATAACCAGTATCACAATTTATGAGGCGACGTGTTTGTGGTTATTAAAAAAGTAAAGCTCAGAGTGGGGAATTGCACATTCCACACGTTGAAGTTGCTTTCTGTAGTCTAACATTCATTTATAATCATGTAACCAGATGGTTTAATAGCTGTTGCATTCTGTTGCTTTTACTTTCCTGATTGCTCCAAACTGATGTCTGTATGTTTAGACATGTTAGTGACCCAACCCCACGGAGCTATGCTTTACTTACATAACACAGAGTTCTCTTACTTGAGGTGGCCCCACGCATTTACAGGCTACTTACCATAGATTGAGAGGTTTCTCCCAACAACAACAGGCTAAAGGAAATGACCAAAAGACGCCCATGATTGTTCAACCCCAGTGTAATGTTTAACTGTAGGAAACCAGTAAAAAAGACATTCATGGATTGCATCAAAGAGCTTCTCTGTTTCTCAGTTTTGCTTTCATTGCACATGGTTAATGCCTTACAAAGGTGAGGGGGAGCTCTTTACTGACGTTTAGAGAATTAGAGAAATGGATTTTGCTCCATGGAAATCCATCCGCTTTACACTTTTCTTCAGAGCAGCAGACTCTTGGATTGGACATTATGTTATAACTTGCAGAAATGTAGTGTTAAGTAACAGATATCATAAGAGCAATCAGATCCCTTTAAACTTCAAGATGACCCTGCGCCCCAAGTACAGTTTATCTGCTGGTGAAGTCGCCACCATGGAAACCAGTCAGTGAGGTTTTTTATTTTGCCTTGCTTGTTATTGTGTTGAGCCGGGGTTGTCTGACTCTAAGATCTGACTGACTAGTCAGCTGACACTAACTGCAAACTATGTCGGGGAAACAGGCATAGGCTGTCTGTTTTAAACTTGACAAAGGAATTCGTATTGTTATTGTTATTACATAGCCACAAGAAAAAAACAGACACACAAAAATCATAGCATGTCCATACCCACACCTATTGCACAGTAGGTTGAGTGTAGCAACAAACGGGCAGTGGAATTACACAATTTCCATTTCCAGGAGTTGTTTATCTGTATAATTAAAGCACATTGCCTGAAAAGTAATGAATCCCACTGTTTGTTCTGTAAGGTGCTCCAGAGAAAGAGGGAATTACTGAACAATGTGTTTTAATCTCCTCAACAATGGCTGCTAATACTTGGTGCTAACACCTCAATTTGAAGGATTAGAGTTCTAAAGTTGTAACACAGGATAAAAAGATTTGTGGTGATATGCCTACTCGTGAGAACACTCAGAGGTAGGAATCCCCTTTAGGTTGCACAATCAATCAAAATGCATCATTACTGCAATGAGAATTCCCCATTAACACATTGCAAATTTTTTTTTACTTTTTATTAGCTTTTTTCCAATATTAACAAACATAAAGCACAACAAAACATACATAAACAAACAACAATATAGTGAGGGGCTCCATCTCAATATCTATATTGTTCTTTTATGAAGTCTTTTCCACACAGCAGATATCACCACCTGTATTTTTATTCTGGTAATCAGTCCATTTATTCCAGCGTTGATCATGGGTCCGTGCTTTAGTCCGCAGGTAAGGAGTCAGACAATATGCGAGTGATTGGCATTCATCTGCCCACATTGTCTTCAACATTGCTGCTGAGTACCGAGTTGCTTATTTTTAATTTGGGGTGTGACAAAAAAGCGTATAACATTCTTCCACCCAAATTCCCTCCACCTTCTGGAGTATGTGGACGACTGTTATGTTTAAGCGTTGCTACATTTTAGGTGGATGCCTATTGTGGCCATGCTCTCAGACCATTATGATTCAGTCAGATGGAGCTTACACTATCCATCAAATACCTTCAGCCTCAAACTATTAATGAACTGGTGCCAATTTAATGTTTAGAGGGACAGAGGGACATGTTGCCAACAGGTATTGTGTAAAACATGAAGTAGTAGATAGTGAACAAATACTCTTGTCCATATCTAACATGCACTTATATTTTTTGTTGATGCATTCATTGTCATATTGAACAATGTAATCATGCAACACCCAGCCTCACTGTTTTGTATTTGAAGGAAAGTTGTTCAAACATACTTCCATTAAGACTTCTTGTACTCACTCTAAAGCTACTGACACATCTCAGCCAGGACACCTCAGCAGTGCCCCTGATACCTTCATGTCACCTCTGCCTTCTCTGGTTATTTCACCTTTGAGTGTTTTCATTCCCTCTTGTGTTTCACACTCCTATTCCCCATTTCTCACCTATAGTTCTGGTCCAGCCATTTGGCAGCCAATGCATTTAACACACATCTGTAGCTTTGGGCGGAAGTAGCTCAGTCTGTAGGGACTTGGGTTGGGAACCAGAGGGTCACTGGCTCAAGTCCCAGTGCGGACCAAACATGGAAGTTGGCCTGGTAGCTGGAGAGCTGCCAGATCACCTCCTGAGCACCGCCAAGGTGCCCTTGAGCAAGGCACCAAACCCCCTCCCCACCATCAGCCCAGGAGCGCCCGCTGTGGGCGGCCCCGTCACTCTGACATCTCTCCATCTAGTGCATGTCCATAGGATCCTGTTTGTGCATGTGTATATTTCAGCCTATGTGTGTGTTGCATGATTAACAGAGTGTAAAAACAGAAATTTCCCCTTACGGTATCAATAAAGTAAATCTTATCTCTTATCTTCTTTGCAATGTCAGGCATGTCCTGCACAGCACAATTAAATCAATCAATCAATCAATCAATCTTTTAAATCAAGTATTTTAAATTATTTTATTTTATATACTTTATTAATCTGGAGAGAAAATAAATCTTTTCAATCTGTCATTGTGAGACATGTTACACAAACACATATATTCACCAAAGCATAAACAGGATATTTAGATGTTCAATAATGGAGAAGATGCCAAGCATGAGGAGGCTGCATAAGGCTTGGCAACTTCAGCAGCTGGGGGTTGGTGTCTTGCTCAAAGGCACCTCAGCAGTACTCAGGAAGTGAACTGGAACCTCTCCAACAACCAGTTTCAAATTACTTAATCTGTACAGGGACTTCAAATGGCAACCCAAGTCCTTACAGACTGAGCTACTGCCGCCCAGATGGAATAAACTCATCATGTCAGATGAATGCAAAAGCGCTTTGCAAAAAGCAACAACACAAAAGCAGATACGACAACACAAATATAGACACAGCAACTCAACAGTGACCACAAAACAAATGCAGACACCAGAACAAATGCATGAAGTGCAAAAAAAACAAACAGCATGAATGCATAGTCCACAACATGAAGGCAATGTTATTATGTTTACAGAGGTGTTGTGACTTTTTGTATCTCATTTCAGGGGAGTTGTGAGGATTTGTCTGCTCTGAGGTTGTCAGATTTGAACATATTAACCAAAATAATGATTACACTTTTATTACTAAATAGTTTAATTCAAGGATCTTTGAAAATAAATTGTAAAAAAAACAAAACCTTCTTTATTGACGCAAACATTTCTTACCACATAGTCAACCATACTTTTTTCCTTTGTATCATTTACACCTCAGCCTTTCCCTAGAGTCACATTTCTTCGTCAGAAAAAAGTTGTTTTCTGAGTTTTCATGTAAAAACAAGTGTTCACAAATGTGAACTTTCTACCCGTTAGGCCTTGTATGTCATTAATTTGAGGTAAAGGTCAAAGGTCAAGATACGGTCTATTGTTCGTTTTCCTAATGTAACTACAAACAATTAAAACATTAAAAAGTATGTTGTTCTCCCAGCCCATAGCAGTGTAACCAAAAAATAACAAATATATAAAGATGTGCAAAAAAAACTATTTTGAAGGTGTACAAACTGGTGATAACAGTGAGGAGCATACTGTATAAAGGGGAAAAGTATGTAGATGATGTTTGCCTTGATTAATATCATTGATGTGTGTTTTTCTTTCTTTCCTCATTATATTGTTGTCCTTGAGAAATCTAACTTGTATTTCAAAATAGTTTGATGTATTGACCTGTCTGGTATTGTACCTTGTCGTGAATGTTCTTGAGTGCATCTTATTTTGTTTGTCTGTATAACTGTGTAGTTTTTGTTAAATTGAAAGTGTAATATTGAAAATCTCAATAAACACACTTCTTTAAAAAAGTGAGGAGCAGCTTGTATTTAGCAGCTGCAATGTGATAAAGATGCTCTGTGTAATGGAGGATCATATGATTGCAGCGATTCAGTGTGACTGGAGCAGCTATAATCATCTAAACAAGCAAAAACAGAACGAGTCATTGTGTAACCTAGTCATAATGAATCTATAACCAGTAAGTTTCACTGCTGGTAGGCTCCTGTTCTTTTACCTTGGAGCATTCTTTAGCTATACCTCTGCAGAACTCTCATTATTTTGACTGTGACCTGTCATCAGACTGCCCCTCAGGTGAAACCTCCAAACCCTCCGGACACCTCTGAGCGTCTCTGGGTGTGATGGAAGCAGAGGTGCTTCTGCAGGATGAGGACGTGGAGGGCTCGTGGACGATGCTGTCCTGGCTGGCGTCCTGCCTCATGGTGTTTGGAGGGGCGCTGCCCTACGTGCCACAGTACCAGGAGATCCAGAGGAGCAACAACAGCGACGGCTTCTCCACCAAAGTGTGCCTGGTGCTGCTCATTGCAAACATCCTGCGTATCTTCTTCTGGTAAGGGAGGGAGAGGCACCCCCCCCCGTGATATGACTGTCCCTCTGTTTACAATCTCACTTCCTTTATTTTTCCCTTTGGAAGGCCCAGAGCATTTACAAGGTCATCCTTCAGATCTGTCGTGGTGTCAGAAATAAATGGGAAAGGGAGAAAGGATCACAAAAAATGATTTATTATGGCATCTATAAGGCCATATGCCGTCAACTTTGAGGCCTCCTCATAAATTGTTTTATAAATCATGGAGCATGGGTCATTTATCCAGAAGGGAATTCAATCAAAAAAATATAAATAGAATATTATAGAAGATTGTTTTATTTAAAAAGGGCTTCTGTGCGGCTCCCAGCCTTGATGACTTGTAATGAAATCCATAGAATTGAATATTGGACTCTACTGAGTGTTAACTATGCTACCAGCTGTCTGATCTGCATTCTAGGTGTATTTCTATAAGCTCTCTCTGAAATATTAAAGTCTGAATCCAAACTCTGGAACATGATTCTTTTTTTTTTTTTTTCCTTGCAGGATAGGGAAGCAGTTTGAGCTCACCCTGCTGCTCCAGAGCGTGGTGATGATCCTCACCATGTTTGCCATGCTCCACCTCTGCTGCATGGTCCAAAACACCAACCGAGTGAGCACCAAGCAACACCGACTCTCAGGTAACAGGCCCTGTGTCACAAACGTCCTCAACAGACAAAGAAATGCAACCAACCGTGCAGTCAACACAGACACAACACAACATCATGTTTACACAGAGAATAGTCTTCCAGCACTTCTCTGTGTCAGCAGTTTAGGTGCCAAATACTTCAACTTCTACTTCTTGCCAAAAGAGGGGGCTATTGTAAAAGCTTATATGGCAAGCTGCTGCTTTCAAAATTCATCATCTCTGTAAGCCATTGAAAGATTCTCACACTAATGGTTAATGCCAATAATGACATCATAGATATTAAAATGTGTAACAAATGAAAGTGAATGTGTAACTGTTCAAATACTGTTTTAGTCTTTGTCATGACTCACATGTGGTCAGTCTATTTCTGTTCATGTATTCGAGGTGTGTGTGTGTGTGTGTGTGTGTGTGTGTGTGTGTGTGTGTATGTACAGAGATTATATTCAGGGTCACTCGTTGAAGGGTGCTGTCTTTTATGGGCAATTGTCTTGTTTTTAAGGATGCTGCAGTTGATTGGTTTTTGAAAAAGTGCTGACAGAAATTCAGTCTTAGTACTGTTTTTAATAGAGACTGTTCTATGCAGTGAAATTGAATGATGGGGTCTTGTAACGCTCTGATGTTGAGCGGTGTGCATTAATAAATATATCTGTTGGATATTACGTTGATTGATTTGTAAGGACGGAAAATGCGTCAAAAATCCCATATTGGTGGGGACCCTAACTCAGATGATATCGAAACCTGTTTCGATACCACAGCAACAAAAATACAAGTCCAAGGCAACCAATGAATTGCAAGAAATCTCCTGCATCCTGTCTGAGTTGCACAATCGGCAACATGTCGCTAAAACTCCAAAAGGACTTAAAACCACCAGTATTTGTCGACCTGTGAATTTGAATGAACCACCACTGCTCTCTCTCTCACTTTCGCTGCCCAGAGCTTTCCTTCGAAAATACGTGTGAGGATCTGTAGTTTAAAGCTTCTGTACTTTTGTATACTTTGGTCATCAAGATAATGGAGATGAAATTGTTTGAAGTATGAAAGGATTGGACATTTGACAGCCGTGGTCTGTTTGATTTTTTAAAGTGTTTTGATTGAAAACAAAATTTTGAATTTTTGTGTACATGAGAGCACAAACCTTTCATATTATAGCATCTGTGCTCCTTCTGTCTCCGCACAGCGCTGCTGTATTACTCATCATGAACACCATTTTTTATTTAAGCCCACGCTTAAACTTTTCATACCGAATGTGTTCATTTATGGAGAGCTGTGTTGGATCGCTTGTTTTCTCCAAGGGTAGATGATTTCTTGTACTTGCTCAGTGTTCATACACATTTTTTAAAATCCTCTGGACGAGTCTGCCTGCGAGCCACGTACTTTAAATGTTTAGTGGAGGGTTTGAAACAGAGAGATTATTGATTAGAAGTGACGCAGGCAGAGATAAAATATTTCACACATGAGTGTGTCCATTTTGAGCGAGCTTACTAAAACACAGCACCCTGTTACATAAAGCCCCCCTCTCTAGAGGGCTTGCCTGAGGTCCAGTTTCACAGAGCCAGGGTCCGATGGGGGATGGTGGGTCAGGATATGAATAGAACAGCCTTTCGTCCTAACCATCCGCTCCTCCCTCCGTCCGCTCCATGCTAAGTCTTCCCAGTAGATCAGGGTTATTTCTATGCAGAGTAGTTTCTTCCTCCCAAAATACACATTGGCATCATTTCTTACGATATCTGAAGATCTTTCATGCTGAGCTCTAATCTCTGTCATGTCTCCCAAAACTTTCCCATTCAGTGCTCTTTATGTCTCTTCTTTCACCTCCCTCCTTTTTTCCCACCTTCCTCCACTGTTCTTCTTCTGTCCTTTCTCTCCTCTTCCTGTCCGTCTGGTGCCGCTTAATCTGCTCCCGCCTCTCCTACTCTTTTTTCACTCCCTCTAACTTCTTATTTCAGAAGAGACATCTGAGACTGAGGACCATGTGTGCCACACCAGGGTCATCTATGATTTTGCCAACACCTGTTCCCCGCTCCCTGCTAGCTGACCTCATTTCCTGGTTGCTCAAGTCACACACAAAAACCTCACAGGGAAAAATCACTCAACCTGGTGAAAGGGAGATTTCTAGATGAGGTTCTGATGTTCTCTCTGTACATACGTGTGTTCTCTCTCTAGTTTCCTCCACAAAGATATCGTGGTGAGCACATTTAAACTTCATGAATTTGGTGACGGCAGTAGCTCAGTCTGTTGGTTCCCTTGTGCTGGGAACCAGAGGGTCGCTGGTTCAAGTCCTGGTGCAGACCAAAGTATGGAAGTTGGTCTGAGGTGCCAGCTCACTTCCTGAGTAATGCAGAGGTGCCCTTGAGCAAGGCAACAAACCCCCAACAGTTCTGGTGTGCTCCCTGTGTAGCAGCAATCTAAAATCTCTTCTAATTCATATCCACAGGTCCACAGCATGTGTGTAACTCAGACCTATGTGTGTGAGAATCTTGTCTCTCAATAACAGAGTTTAAACTCAGGGACTAATAAAGTAAAAAAATGTGGTTGTTGTTTAGTTAAGAAAGGTCCAAAGTGAAAATATGTTAAGATAGGTCCTTTGTCCATATAGCGTTTTTTTCCAGGCAGAAAAGCGCTGGCTGTGCGCTCGGAAGTGCTCGCATTAAGCGTTTGTGCGCTGAGACAAAAAGCGCTGCACATCCGTCCTGTTTCTGTGACAACAGTCTGATAACGGCAGCTGTATGACCGACTTTTTGTAGGCGATGTTTTATATTTTAGATCGTTATTTCCCGATCAGACACGGAGCGAGGAGGCTGTGGGTACAAGACACGACCTGTAGGTGGCAAAACTACAGGGAATATCATACATTTGGAAAAGAGCGGCGGTGAGGTCAACAGCACCTTTCTGAAAAAGTTGAACGATTTTCAACTTGAGTGCTCAGAGCGACCACACCAAAGAGGCAGAGCGCTGTGCTTTTTCTCCAGGTGACCTCTTACTGCTGAGAAAGCTCTCTACTCATTGAAAACTATTGAAAAAAGACGCTGGGGCTCTGAAAATATTGCTAGGTGGACACGGGGCCTTATATGAGTTATGGTTTCTAATGAATACACTTGGATTGAACTGAATAATACACCACATGTGGAGCCTGCATGCTTCCTCAGCAGAGTCTTTGTTATGGTCCCTTCGCTGAGCTGACTCAGAGTTCTGACTTTGCAGCGACTTCCAGTGGTCGCCTCAGGGTGCCACATTAACAGTCCTGGCCTTATGATGGAGGGAATTTCAGGCTGATTGAAGGGCAGAGCGGGGAGAATAAATATTCAAAGGCAAATGTGACCTGAGGCTAAGAGTCGTGCTGCATACAATGGATGTAACTTTGAACAAATGGAAGTAGAAAGTGCATGGACAAGGGAAACAGAGGGAGTAAGGTTCTTATTGAATTACTCTCATATTCTATAAATTATTTACTCGTGGGAACATTTATGGATTTTCTGATTTGAGCACCTTCTTTCTTTTTATATTGAATAAAGAGTGGAACAATGTCCTCCTCTTCTGGTCGGATTGAGTAAAGCACCATGAGACTTCATCTCATTAGATCAGAGCAGAAAATCTTTTTTTAATCTGTGTAACCTCTGCAGACATTTCATACTCCTTTACATTTTTTCCACATTTGGCCGGCCGATCCTCTCCACTCTCGCCTACAACACTGTTTTGTGTGAGTCAGCCAGCAAGGTGCCACAACTTGTATTTAACATCCTGTTTGTGGCAGCCAGAGAAAGCTTAGCCGACCAGAACAGAAGAAGAGATGGGACTCCTGATAGCTGGCACTGACCCCGCGGTCATCCTTAAAACCATTAGCGCTCAAGTGCTGAAAGCAATTTCAATTTGTTCTAGATAACCTCCCCAGGAGAGGTTAGACGCAGCAGACATGAACTGTGATAGGAACTGTTGTGTGCTCCGTCAGCGGCTAATTCTTTGTTTATAATGCTGCAAAATTTACTATCATTGCACTTTTCTCTACACAGGCAGGAACAAGTGAAAACCTATTCTGTTTTCCTTATAAATGAACATGATAGCTGCTTTATGCAGCTGCAGTCCTCTGCTGCTCTGAGGAGAGGTAACTGAAATGAAACCTTGAGGGTGTTTTACACTCTAAAATTTAAAGAGAACCATTGAAGTACACTGTTAAATATATGACTAAATAAAACACACATAACTAATGATGGGGTCAGTGGTTTTCACTTGTCGACATGAAGTCGAATATATGATCAACACACAAATCAACACACGTATCACACATTCCCGACACTCCTAACCCCGTGTCCTAACAGCATGCTAACAAGCATTAGATATGGCATCACATCGTGCATGATCGCACGCTGACTGTCTACACTGCACGGTAAATATTTCATTCTATCCTCGGTGAATTTCAGTTCAGTATGACATCTAGAGCTTTTGTACTGACGGTGGCTTATTGAATGTGTGGTGCTTTGTATTGACGATCTGTTGACTCAAATCACAACTCTCAGACTCGTCAATGTACACTCGCCGTGAGCAGAAAAAAGTTTTTCTCCGTTGTTTTTGACACAAGTGAAATCACGACATTTCATTCACTGATGTGGATTTTATTAATGCACCACTATCTCCGCTTTCTAAAACAAGCTAGCAAGCTCTGTGGAGAGGGAAAAGCAAGCGCGAGTTCCTTGTAGAGGCCCCTCTTTCCTTGTTCCACGCCTGCCTGTATGGTCTGCCTATGCTAGCGGCAGAGAGGGAAATATAAAATAGACGTTGGGCTAAAAACAGCGCCCGTTTCATAGTTAGGAGAGGCTGTCAAAATTTTCTGAAATGTTCAGGGTGAGCTGCTTGTGTCAACACAAAAGATTGGATTTTCACCCCCACTTAACGCAGAGTTTTTCTTACCAGCCCCGTAGTGAAATTTCCCTGTGAAGGCGGGGTAGCCGATGTGTGAACACAGCTGGAACATTCAATAAAATTCACAGCGAGTGAGTGGACGGGGTTTTGACGTTTATATCACACAACCAGTGGGCGCCCGGTGCGACCTTTGTGCACTCAATAAAGCAGCTTCATATTCATGCTATGAATTTGTCCAATCACTCGTAGAAAATGATTTAAGGGCCATAGTGTTGGACTCTGTCGCGGATTTCTGCAGCGTTTTTTCAATGCCATGTCTTGCCCCCCCTGAAAAAAAAATGTCATACTGTGAGGGACATGTGTGAATGAGATTGCCCTGTGTGTGTCTGACAGACTGGAATTGTACATCTGTCCTACTTTGATTTATGCGAGCTGCAGGGTTGTGATGTGACCTAACATGTTGTCACGGTAAAGTGATTACTAAATAGTGCAGTGCTGAGTTTGATAACTCTGCCACTCACCTTTATCTGCTCCACTCTGGCAGTGACTGTGGAGGAGCAAATCAAGTGTAAAAAAACACCAGCACACTCTCAGATACACACTGACTCAAAGACACACACAACCTCATTTGCATATTGTACAGCATGCAGAAAAGTGTTTTGCTTACTTTGAACGTCGAGAGTGTTTAATTAAACCCCAGATAACA